>NC_143013.1:317671654-317983738 GCF_055824585.1 Amblyomma mixtum
GCCGCCCGAGCACCAGCAGCAGCTCCAGGATCAGCCGCAGGATCAACCGCAGGATCAGCCGCAGGATCAGCCGCAGGATCAGCCGCAGCATCAGCCGCAGCATCAGCCGCAGCATCAGCCGCAGCATCAGCCGCAGGATCAGCAGCAAGAACAGGAGGAGCCGCAGCACCACCAGCAGCAACCTCAACGCCAGCAGCTGCAACATGAGCGCCCACAGTACCGGTACCAGCCGCAGCCGCAGTCCCCGCCCGTGCAATACCAGCGCTCGACCCGTCGGCTGCCGCCTCCGCCGTCGTCGGTGGTGCACAGCTTTCCCGACTGCTCGATGGAGATGCGCGCCAGCCAGGCTCGCCAGAGGCCCTTCCGGAGCCGCACCACCGAGCGACTGCTGGAGAAGAACGTGCGCGTGTGGCAGCCCTCGTCGGTGCTCCTGAGGAAGGTGAGCGCTGAAGCAGAGCCTGGAGGGCAGCACCAGGTCGCGGGATCGAATCCTGGCAGCGGCTGCAACGCTTCAGCGGAAGCGAAACGCTTAAGACGCGCCTTTGTGGTTGCGATGTCAGAGCACGCTCAAGAATGGCGGGTGGTCGAAATTAATCCGTAGTCTTCTGCCACGTTCCAGTTTACTTCGCTTTTCGCTAGTTGGTGGTAATGAGATGTAGCTGACGAAATGCAACGGCGCGAGAAACACGGCGAAACACACATTGCACTCGTCCTGCACAGTGTGTGTATCGCGCGGTTGCATTTCATCACCTATGAGTCTACACTACGGTGTCTTGCTTTCCCTATTTCATCCTGTTCTTCACAACATGAAAACCCGACTTGAAAAAAAAAAAAAAAGGCCGAACGAATGGTTGCCACTGTGGATCGCGAGATTCAACGACAGCTTGAAGGTATTTATATTTTAGGATATATAGATGGAGGCTATGAGAGCCCCTTCATATCTGTATAGTTGTAGAGCGTTCTTTGTTCGACAATCGCGCATCTCCAGTCCGCCTCTCGAGCGCGCGGCGCCACCGACGCTTACTTACCCTCTACTCGGGCGGTGCGTTACGCAGCGGTCGCCGCAGATGGACCGCGCCACATTCCTCCGTTTGAATTGGAATTGGTCAAGAAGGTCATGACGTCGCAACCGCGTGACCTCGCGCTGGTAATTCAAACACACGACAATGATCACACAGTACCACAGCAATGACGTCACCCCACAATTCCACATTGGTCTTCAAGGTCGTGACGTGATTGCAACACCACTGCGTAGTGCCTCTGAAGAAAGAAAAGCAACTGCGTTGAAAGGGAAAATGGTCAAGCTGGGACTCGAACCGCTGCTCCTTGTTTCATGAGCCGGGTGCTCTACCCCCCAACCACTGAGGAACGTTCATTAGACTTGGTTGAGGGAGACCTTGTGTATGTTGTGGTAAATAAAAAAATAAAATGAACAACAGCGTCCGTTTCTGCAAAGTGATAATGCGAAGAGGACCTCAGGCTGTTGAAGTGACCCATTAATGCTATCGTGCCAGTCCCTTACGGCGGAGCTTGAGTGTCCCCCGAATTTTTCCTCACATTGTTGTCAATCGCTAATGAGCCGGAAATTATCTGGCACGAGCACTGAGCTTTAGATTCAAACCAACATGCCCAATTGTCTTTTTTGTTGAACTCCTTTGTCTGAGCGTTGACTAACATCGCCATTAGGGGACACTGGTGGCATTTGAACCCACGGTATTTCCCAGGTGATCCTTTGAAGGCGAGCTGAATAGATGGTTCATAGTTTCAGGAAATCGTAAGCGCATTCGCGAGACATGAGGAGAACGAAGGGAGGTAGGCGCTGACTTCATTTGCTCTCTTTAAGGCTGAACTGATGTAATTTAACGGTATGCGTGAATGGGAATTGATTACGGGAATTCATACTGAGTATGTATTGCCTCATGTTTACATATGTTGGCATTTCGATGAATTTCGATGAATTTCGATGAATTTCGACGAATGCAGGTAACGTACACTAATTCAGGAAGGCGGAGTGATGCCCTTCCAGGAAGTAGTATAGCGCATTCACAAGAAAGGAAAGAGAAGAATACGGAACAAGCTCGAACTTTGATCTGACTTTATTTGCATCCCATGGGCTGCAAATAAAGTCAGATCAAAGTTCGAGCTTGTTCCGTATTCTTCTCTTTCCTTTCTTGTGAATGCGCTATACTACTTCCTGGAAGGGCATCACTCCGCCTTCCTGAATTAGTGTACGTTACCTGCATTCGTCGAAATTTGTCGAAATTCATCGAAATTCATCGAAATATTCATTCATCAAAATATTTCGATGAATGAATATTCATCGAAATATCGAGTTAAAAATGGAACAATGGGCTTCTCTGTGCGTTAGGCCTCAGCTGGAACGCTGCTTGACACAATGCTGTCGAGAACGTGCTGGACAAGTTTCTCGAAACCAAACGCCAGGCCTACACTCCCACGTGAAAGACCTTGGCAGCGGCGTATATTAACATCCTGTCCGGTCTGGTCCTATAAGTGGCGGAGGAAGAGTGCAAACAAGTGCAAAGGGCAAAAATTGAAAAAAATGAGAGTTTTAATAGCGTTCTTAACCATCATGCACAGATTCCGTTGGCGCGATGTGGGAGTTAGTGGGAGAACAGGAAACGGAGAACAGTGGCTTAGACTAATTAACTGATTAACTGAAGCTTTGACGTTACTTTATACTGGACCCGCGTTCTCGGAAAGAAATTTAATATAGCGCTTCATTGGATCCAGTCGCCTGGTATTAATACCAGCGGATGCAGGCTGCCGTTTCCCATATCGTCATTTATATTGAAGGCATCCTAGGTGATAAGCTTGCTTGACTTCGCCGAAACAGTTTTTCTTTCCGCAGGGACCCGCATCCCCTAAACATTTCTGTCGAATATACGTTGAACTAGACGTTAACCTGACTGCGCGAATGTACCTCCCTGCTGCGGGGGCTTTAAAAATAACGCATCGCCGGGCGATGCTCTGCCTCGCAACAGGTGGAGGCCCTGGCGATCGATCCGGCGCGGCTACATTTCCTCTCGCCCGGATCACGCGGCATTTGTTTTTGTCCGTAACGCGATCACCTCGTTACGTGGATCGGGACTTTCTCCTGGCCGGCGTTCGAATCGAACTTAAGGCCTCCCACCCTCCATGCTCGAAAGGTCGCGAGTGTGCTTCAGCGCACGAATTTCAGCCCCGCAGCCTAAGCACACATGATCAGCTCGTTCCTCGCTGACTCTTCGTTACTCTATACATATGATTTCGGCGAAACACAAACCTCCACCGGCCACGCTTGAAACTTGCAAGAAGCGATTGAGACGGAGATTGCGCAAATGTTCTCGTGCCTTTAGTATAAATGGGAAATATTTTTAGTTTGTCCAAATATATTAAACGAAGACAAGTCCAGACGAAGACAAGTTCCCTTGTCGAAACGTTGGCTCAAGCAACCTGAGGTTTTCCCCTCCCTTGTTCATTTTGTGATCGCCAAGGACCATCTACCACACTCTCTCTCTACCATATTAAAACAAAGTTACTCTACGAAGCTGACTGTAGCCGATACCGCCATTCAGCGTGGCAGCATTGCCAATCGAGGTTGTCAGCCGGGTGGTCGCTCCCGTTGCAGATCATACTGGCGTCCCCTTTGAATCGGGGCTGTGGAGAGTGCCACGTACCATTCCAAATGAATTAAAGTGGCTGCTTTATTTACTTCTATCTTCTTTCATTTGGTCGTCTTCTGTTTTTTTTTTTTTTCAATTCCGCTCTATTTTCTGAGTTCTACGCTATATCATTCGGCGTCTAGTGGTGCCTTTCGGTCAAAAGGAGCTTCTTCGCGAAAGACGAAACGGCTGGATATGCCCGGTTGGCTGACGACAGGGATTTCAAGGAGATGGTGCAGCAATAAGAAAAGTCAACACTTGCATTCATAGCAACCCAAATCTCCGCCAGCCGCACAGATAAAAACCTCCGTTAAGCCAAACAAAATAAAGACGGAAGAAAAATACTGCGGGATGTTATTTGTCCGCACGATGTAATACGTGGGTGCCTTTTCCGGATTTCCAATTTTGGGCTTGCATCCTTCCGCCCGCTTTTCAAGTAGGTAACACGCACTCTTTCAGTACTGTGTTTGCCATCTGGCTCAGCAGCTCCCTTCAGCTTCTGGCTTCCCTTGAGTGCCAGTGACGACCGCAATCTCTTAGCCGGTTCTCAGACCTCGAAAGACCCGACAGTTCGCCCGTCTCGCGCTATAAACCGATGCGCAATAAAAGGGGATGTCTGTGCGCCGAGGGAACTAGGAAACTTACAAAATCCCCGCAGAAGACAGAAAGAAAGAAGGTGGGATTCTTCACAGCAATAAACAAAATGAACAAGTTTCCTTTCCGGTCACTGTTCATTTTTTTATGCTATCAAAACTTCTCCCGCAATCTCCCGCAATCTTTCTGCTTGGATCTGTAAGACGATCTGCAGTATGAAATAAATAAATAAAATAAATAAATAAGCGTCCTTGTTACCAATTGCAGCCAGAGTGCGGAGTCAATTTGGCTCTGCCTTCTGCATGGTAACGCATTGAACGAAAGGATGCAGAGGCTACAGTCAAAGGAGTGCAAAACGTTTTAAGAAAAAAGTAGGAACTCCGAGACTTTTCGCCGTCACTCAGGGTGAGCAAAGGATGATGACAGCTGTCCCACACCTCCCCGCTAAAGCATCAACTCCCAAGCTCGCCAAAATTGCACGACGAGAGGTGAAGCACTCTAGATAGTTCTTGGCGGCCACGAAGTAATGGCAGAAGTTATCGACTACGACATACCACGCCGATGCAGTTCACACCCGAGAAAATGTACTTATACATACAGCTACTGCTCTACACAGTCTGAACTTCGGAGGTGATTCGAGGCCGGGAGAGGGGTCGTTGGTGAGCTTCACAGCGGGATCGTTTTACACACGACACGAGAGAGCACTTTGCGGCCTCGCCGCCATTTTACAATTTAGACTCCGGGAGGCCAACAAGCGCAGCCCCGGGGGGTTCTCTTTCCAGAGCATACACGCACACGCGCGCACTGGGTAGGCGGCGCAGAGCAGTGGCCCGTGCTGTCAGACCGTGTTTTGCCGGCGCGGCTCTCCAGACGCGTTCCCAATTAATGCGTCTCGGAGGGGACGCTTGATTCCGGCGCGTACATATCGATCCTCGTTTATCGCCCCGGGACGCAACGCGTGGACGGAATTAGGCTGACTCCATTAGTGTGTACGAACGGACGCCAAAGGGGCGCCCTCTCCTCCTTCCCTCTCCACCCCTGCCTGTCCCTAGCATCGTCGCGGGTGCCCTTCACTTTTAGGAGACCCTGCTTCTCTCCGCGCCTCCGGAATTCGGTGCAGCGGCAGTGCAGCGGGCAGGTCGGTGCAGGTGGGAGAACACGATCCGAAAACCGTGCGTCCACCACGAAGGACGTGTACCAAAAATGAGGATGCCGAGGGAAATGGTTAAGTTTTTGCGTAATTTTTTTTTTCATTTCGAAGTTTGAAGTTTATTTTTTGCTAAGAAGGAGCCGGGACTAAAAGCTCTGGCGACAGCTTCACGAAAGGTCCCGGCTGCTTCGGATAACTGACAGCACCGGAGGAAGATGGCGGTCACAGAGCGTTACACAAGATTGCAAAAGGACGATGACAATAGATATACAGTGTTTCATAAAACTGCAAACGAAGATACCTATCTCTTTAACGACGAAGAAATACAAAAACAAAACGAATTACAGGAGCCACTCCTGAAATTGTAATTGAATGAACAACTTTATTTTTACTTGTATATTTTTTACTTTTACTTACTTCTGTACTCGCTATCCGTTTCTCGCTCACCTGTTCTGGGTCAAACCCCTATAAAAAGAGAAACACCAGCGAAGACCATTCACTCTTGACAAAGATCGATCTTCCGATCGAAACGTCGGGTCAAATACGTTTCCTTTAACGAAGCGTATACTTCGCTATATACTTTTTTTAAGCAGTCAAGTACTTCCACCACCGCCGCGGTGGCTCAGGGGTTATGGCATTCGGCTGCTGACCCAAAAGACAGGCGCACACAGACACAGACAGGCAACGGCTAAACGCGGGGAATGCCCCCTACAAGTAGTGCAGTCGCAATAAAAACATAACTCATGTGTCGCTGCCACACGCAGATTGTGCAACAAATGCGCGGTGCGTCAACATTTTTTGGGCGCGGATCTCAGAGACTAGACGACATCGGCATTCATTGAAAAACGTTGATCCCGGAGTTCTTTTTGGTGCAGGCATCAAGAGTTTGAATCGAGTGGTGGGACAATTTTTAATAAAATTTTCTCAGCTACAAATACTTTTGTTCCTCAGCACATATCAACATAGGAAAAAAAAAGCCATAAAATCAATATTTATTCAGAACAAAAATTGTCTTTAGGGCACTTTTAATGCCCGGTTCGCGACCAATTAAAAGCCGATTTTACACTGGAATATGCACTTTACAGTCATTAATTAAAAAAAAAGCACTTGTGGTTTAAAAAATGACTGAGGCTTAACTTGGTTAAGCCTGGAGAACGCGAAGCATCATCGTGTCGCGTAATTTGGAGGCGCACAACCACAGCGACGGCGCGAGGTGGGCCCCCGTTTCTCCACTGTCGTGACGTCATCGTGTCACGTGGTGTGACGTCATGTATCACGTGATTTGGAGGCGCACAACCACAGCGACGGCGCGAGGTGGGCCCCCGTTTCTGCACTGTCGTGACGTCATCGTGTCACGTGGTGTGACGTCATGTATGACGTGATTTGGAGGCGCACAACCACAGCGACGGCGCGAGGTGGGCCCCCGTTTCTCTACTGTCGTGCCGTCATCGTGCCACGTGGTGTGACGTCATGTATCACGTGATTTGGAGGCGCATAACCGCGGTGAAGGGCTGAAGTGGTAGCTAAAGTAGTATGCTTCGCATAAAAAGATGGGTTTCGTAGCCGTGCTTACGTAAGGCAGAGCACTTTCGTTAGAGTTAGATAGTGCTTGCATAGGTGGTAAGCGAAGGGCGAACAGCGGTCAGTCACAGCAGCCGAATGAGTGTGACCCAGCCTTTAAAGACGTGAAATGAAGACGCGGACGAATTGCAAACTGAACTAAGAAAAAAAAATGGGGGACGATTTAGCGTGGCTAGGTCAAATGCGAATTCGGTGCGCTTGCACTTCGGCGTTTATTTCGGTTTCGGTTCGGGGCTCGGTTTTCAACCAGGCTTCTGACTCAACGCCGAAACTGGATTTGAACTACACCTTATATATTACACGATACCATGCATTCATGGGTTAGTGCCCACATGTGCGGAATTGGTCATGGTCCAGCGGTTAAGCGATGGCTCGGCGATGGCAGGTGCTGTCGTCGGTGAGGTTTGTGAGACCCAGGTTGCTCTTCTTGAGCAACCTCATGGTGGTCACAAAGAGCCTGGCACGCAGTAAAGCCTGCTGGCAGGTTGTTCACGACCCGGTGGGCACGTTGTGGCACAACCCGGTGCCACAACGACTGTGTCAGGGGGGTCACCTGCTGGAGGCTTCGGACAAGCAGACATCGGCGAAATTTGAGGTTGGGGATTCTACTGCTAGCGCACTAAGAAGTTTTGCGGATATTGCCCGTATTTTCTTCACCGTCATTGCACTTCATTACTGGAGCCGTGATCTTCGGGGGAAAGCTCTTCTAACTCGGGCGTGCTTGGCGGCTCTGCATAGCGCACAGTCTCCATTGTTCTTTACTCCCGCGGAGGCTCAGTGGCGTTGGTGTCCGGCTAGCGATGCCAAGGTTGCGGGTTTGATCTCTGCCGCGGTGGCCATATCTCGATGTAGGCGAAATACAAAAACGCCGGTGTACTGAGCGATGTCAGCGCTCGTTAAGGAACCACCGGTAGTCTTAAGTTAATCTGAGGCCCTCCACAATTGCGTCACTCATAGCGCGTGCGTCGCTTCAGGGCGTTAAAGCCCGGATATCTACCGTTAGTAACTGCGGCTTCGTGCAACTATGTGAATCTTTTCTGCCAGAAAAAAAAAATATTCACGGCCTTGGCGCAGAGAAAGAAAGAGAATAAGCTTTTGTAGAAAAGAGGTGTTGTGCCTCTCTGTACACGCACGTTTCGGCTTCCCTCTCCGCCTCCAAGCTCAGGCCTAGCCCTCACGATGCGCGCGGCGCCCTTGTAATCCAAGTCACCGATGTGCGCTTAAAATCAATGTGAAGGTAACCACTCTATAGGCTTACTCAAAGCGTATTACAATGCTTTGGTGCAGTTATTGTTCTTTATTTGAGAGGACTGAAAAAAACATTGCATATAACTCATTGAGTACGTAATACAGCAAGAATTTAAAAAATAGTCGAAGGGAGATGCACAAGGACGAGCGCTGTATTACTCAATGAACTACGAACTCGCCCAAGCTTCAGTTTTAGGATATACCTTATCTCTTGGCTCCTCTTTCGTTTACTGCACTCTTGTTGCTGAGAAAGTGACCGGTATTAAGGAAAATTTATTAGCTTTATTCGGCAGGCGTAAAAGAAATCCTCATATTGAACCATTACCGTACGTTGTACCTGCTACGGATTTCATCCTTCGCTTCAACTGCGACGCCCTGTTTGCGCACCATTTTCTCGAAGGGGGACCTTCGCAGCAAGTTATATCCAACTACGGGGAAAAAATTCGTGAAACGGGATGCATCTGGTTTTGCTTACTAAAAATAATAAACGCTGATTGGGCTAACTCGTAAATGTGGACATCAAAGGCAGCCTCTTGCGAAACGCTGTCGAGAAGGAGACGAGGAAAATGCGATTAAGGCCAGCTCGTTGCCACGTCTCCCGTCTGAACCACTCGGAGACGCGGGTCAGGCTCTGCTGCACGCAATTGCTGAGGACCTGGCAACGCGGTTGCATGCGTGTGGCAACAATCCCGGCGTAACGAGATCACGGGGCGCGATGAAGTGATCCCTTGGGAGCACTAACCACGGTTTACGCGATGAAAATATCCGCCCTAGCGACAAAAAAGACAACTTCCTCGCTGAGGATATCGATGCAGAGAAAAAAGAAATAAGCAAGCATCATATTTCAAGCACAGCGTCTGCGCGATGAACACCACATTTATTCTGTTCCCTCTGCTACTAGCGATCGTAATAAAAACACGGCTGGACTGTTTCTCTAACGACGCATCTCCAGTGGTGCTCGGGTGGGCACAAACTTTATTTTTTTGTCCTCTGACTGTGTTTCTTATCGAGAAGAGGAGTTCAGGAGAGATTCTGGCTGAGAAGAGCGCCACTAGACAAGGGCGGTTCGAACTGTACAGAGTGCCTACCGAAGAACGGCAACGCCATGCACTGGCAGCAGCGCATCAGCAGCTGTTTACCACACAAGAACACCGTGCGTGAAAGTTCCAGGTAACTTCCTCTAGTTGCTTGCACTCCAAGAGGGATACCACATGTTTATCTTCAACTGAAGAAAAAACAAAAGGATTAAGACTTAATCTTCACCTTAAGAGTAGACGTGATAGCGCCTTCTCCTTTTTGTCGCTGTTGATTCCTTTTCTTTCTTGTTTCTCGCCGATTGCCAATTCACAATCACATTACCGATCACAGTCATCGATTACAATCGCAGTTGTCGCATTACCGATCACAGCCATCGATTACAATTGCAGTTACTGGTAACATTACCGATTACTAATCACCAATCACTACCTAGGTTACACTGCACGAAATACTACGCCACTGCATTTCATACACATGCAGACCATTTGTTTCAATGCAATAAGCATCATAACACCGCCTTTCCATTTCACTCAATTTGTGACTCCTAATTAGCATATTTGGTTTTATTTCTTTAAATTACTGTAACATCAGTTCTGCTTCCATGTTCTGCTTCCCAACTCTGTAAGAGCAGTGCCAGGACATGTTGAGAGCCGGTACTTAGCACGTACAAACAAGTTCCTCATACAAGGGCGAGGGTTTGGGCATGTTTATCATCGCACAAACCACAGCCTATGCACGAACATGGGGCGCCAACCTTAAAAGCAAGACAGCACCAATGAAACGTTTCTATTTTTTACAGCGCCAAGTCGAAAGCTTCTAAACTGTTGCGTTTTAAGCGATAACAATTTTTATGAAATATGTGTGTCTGTTAGACGCAAAAAATAGATTTCGGTGGCTACCTGTGTTTGCCGACATGAAGAGATGCCCTCTCACAGTGGACAAATTCGGTGCTCCTTTACACCTATCTGCTTTTCTGCTTATTTATTTCAGTGTACATAACTGTTGTAATACAATGTTTGCTTGCAATATACTTTTGCGAAAATTTGTATTCTTGTAGTCGTAGTTATGTTTCAGTGCTAGCAATATCCAGGTCAATTAAGATAACTTGTTTTCCAGGCATTCCCACGGTGGGTGAGGTGCTCTTTTAAGAAAGACGCATAGACTTTAGCGCCCGCTTTTCTCTAGGTAATATTTAGAAACTCTACGCCTTCCGGCCCCTACCTGCTCTCCCCTATACGTGTAGAACGGGATTCCCATCTCTCCATGTTTCCAACTCTCAACCGCAGCAGGTGGCAGGTAGAGGCTTCAGAGAATGGCGAATACTTTTTCCGACATGGGACGTTTCTAATGCTATCCCATAAAAAAAAAATACCGACGACACTTTGGAAATTCTAAAGTGCGCTTGGCGAAAGCCTTGTGGTCAACCCACTGCCGCTTCCCCGAACCGCTTGGCGCGGAATCACTGGGCCGCTTCGGAGCCATGCTTCTCACTCGACTGCAACGAGGCGTCTGGCGAAGGAGCGATGGTGCAGTTGCCACCGCCGACGCGCGCGCGCTCGTTCTACCGCTACTGTGTGACGTCACGGTTGCTATGCACAGCTGAGTCCCCTACCGGCGCGCCGGTTGTTAAGGAGGGGAGGAGGTAGCGCCGCTGCGCGGAGGAGAGGCCCCAGTTGGGACGATTCCCGCGCACGGGCGGACACCGCGAGCATGGAAGGACATCGCAAGCATGAGCCATTAAAGGCTTTCGCCTTAAAAAAGGAATACCGATGCATACTTAGAACGCTAGTTGCAACAGTTGCCAATTCCAGCCGAGTGCATAATGAAGCTTCTGTATTCTACCTTGGCTTTTATCTTCTAAAAATTTTTGCAACTCTAAAGCGCCCTATGTGAAAGCTGCTTGCTATGGGGGCGAGGCAGTACTGCAGACGACGCGGATATATAATTAATGCGGATCCAAACAGATGAGTACAGTCATTGCCAAAAGTAACCAGGCTGCATGGTTTGCTTCTCATCCGTATAGTACAGCCCTCACGGCTTCCCTAAAGATAAAAAAAATTTTTGAAGGTGAGGTCATGGGTTCTCCTTACTGTTCAGAGATTTGGAGCTTGAGGGCTGGCATAGTAGCTGTAATATACGATCGAGAAGCAAACTGTGCAGCCTGGTTACTTTTGGCAAAAACTGAAAATCATCCAAACTTGGTATTGAAAAAGCAAGACTGTCGTATGCCATCACTGCGTCAAATTCCAGCGCGAATAAGCGAGCGGTTTAACCGAGGAAAGCATTTTGCGGTGCGCGTTTAGCGTTGCAACAGTCTGTACTTGTTCAACTACTACTTTCTCTCGTTCTAAACTCCCCTGGGGGGAATGCATAGCCTTTCCTCCTACCTCAATGGCCATATATACACAGTGTACATTTCTCCATTATTTATTGTTATCACGGATAGAAAGCACTGCACAGGAGCTTCGAGAAGACGGTCGTTCAGCGTCCCATTGAGGACTGCAGTGGTACTATTGACGAGAGTAGGCGCATTCGCACAGAGCACTTGCCAGTTGCAGCGTCGTAACACCGCTGCTCGTCTGCTCACGCGCATGAGACGCTGAGCGACCGACTTCGATGCTTCTGTGATATTACCAAAAAAATATATATATATCCGCCCGAGCGCAGCCATACTGCTACAAAGGAAAGCTATACAGCTTTCTCAGAAACTTCGTACTTAAAGAAAAATTCGTCCTGGTCCGGGGTTCGAACCCGGGACCACCGCTTCTCCGGAGCAGTCACTCTACCAATTGAGCTAACCGGGACGGCAAGCTTATGGTAGGGCGAGATCGAATTGATCAATAACTCGAAGTGGGAACAGTGTTGGTCAAATGTTTAGGGGAATCCCCCAAGGTGGAGTAGATTTGTAATAAGGGATTAATTACTCATTGACATCCACCCGAGCGCAGCCATACGGCTACAAAGGAAAGCTATACAGCTTGCCGTCCCGGTTAACTCAATTGGTAGAGCGACTGCTCCGGTGAAGCGGTGGTCCCGGGTTCGAACCCGGACCAGGACGAATTTTTCTTTAACTACGAAGTTTCTGAGAAAGCTGTATAGCTTTCCTTTGTAGTCGTATGGCTGCGCTCGGGTGGATGTCAATGAGTAATTACTCCCTTATATATATATATATATATATATATATATATATATATATATATATATATATATATATATATATATATATATATATATATATATATATATATATAGCACTCTATAGTTTCGAAGTAACATTTGGTTTTATTCTTATCGAAGTCAGCCTGGAACCAAACTGCTATCCGGTATAGCTCTGCAGTGCAGCGCAGAATGAAACTGCTTCTATACAGGCTTGTGCGCTGCGTGCCTGCAGGAGTTTTTGAACATCATGTTCATCACGGCCGCCGTGTTCACGGTGACAGGAGCCGTGGTGGCGGTGCGCTCGGCCTTCGGCTCAGAACCCGAGGACGCGTGGGCGCTGCCGCTGGAGGAAGACATGCAGGCGACCCGCAAGCGGCTCTACTGCTTCTTCAATCACTCGGCCCATAGGAGACCCGAGCCGATGCGCTTCGGTGTCGAGAACATCCACGTCGAACTGTGCGACGACGTCGTCTACTGCTACCTGGGCGTCGATCCCGCCACCGCAAACATTGTCAGCAAGGTATAGAGCCTCGCCTTTACTCTAACCACGTTGGTGCAGTCAAGAGCCTTTGTCTCTCTAGGAATACATTCGCAGAAATGTTTATTAAGACTAAATGTGCTGCCAAACGTGCCTAGTTTTTATTCCTTTGAAAGCTTGCAAGAAATCTCGGTAGAAAAAGAGGCGGGAAAAGGGTTCACAGGCCCACATGAGAGGAGGTGCTGTGATATGCCATCATCTGGCAGAGATATGATACAAGGCGGAAGCATCATGGTGCGTTCTAACGCGTTCTAATAAGTGACATCCAACAGCAGGTATAAATGAACAACGCCAGCTTTGTGAGGAAAAGGTATGTTCTCATTTACTTTTTCCCGTAAGACCGGTTAATTTGCCTGAGCTTGGACATTGTCAATATGGGCGCCTCGGGGCTGGGACACTGTTGGCTGTGCCGCTGTGGTGACGCAAGAAGAATAAAATGATACAGGGGGCACGCGAATCGGAAAGTTTTCATGTTTCGTTGAAGCTGCAACCACTAACGGGCACGAAAACTACCCGGCTGCTCTCCTTTCCTCATGGCGAAAGAAACGAGACGTAGTTGAAGATCGTTATGTTAAAGGCGAGATAAATAGTAGGGCAGAGATCGCAGAGTTTTTCAAACTTCAAATAAATTTTGGGTGGGAAACTCTAACACAGTAAAGAGTTTTCACGCAAATACCCGCATGTTGCACTTGTCAGCCTTAACACGGCCGTCACTTACGGGTAGTACAGGTTTTCGCTTCCTATTTCATGCTTTTCTTCGCAAAATATGTAAAGGCAGCGCCAGGACATGCTGAGAGCCAGCACTTAGCATGTATAAACTAGTTTCGCATAGAAAAGTGAGGGTTCGGGCAAGTTTCTCATGGCACGAACCAAAGCCTATGCACGAGCATGGTGCGCGAACCTGCAATAGCAGACACCAGTGAAACGTTTTTGTTTTTCTCATCATGGGCAAATTCGAGGCTCGTTTACGCCTACCTACTTTCCTGCTCTTCATCGCAATATTCACTAAGCATATTTTATTACAGGACATACTAATTGTAAAACAACGTTTCCTTGTATTATTTATTTTCCAAAAATTTCGATTTATCCAGTGGTAGTTATGTTTTAAGGCTAACACTAGCCAAGTCAAGTACGATACCTTTGTCTTCCCGGGTTTCCCGAGGTGGATGAAGCAGCCGTTAAGAAACTCGCATTGATGTTGGCACCAGCATTCCCTCTCGGTAATATTTAGAAACTGTATGATTTCACCCACACCGATAAGTAATTGAAGGCTATGAACTAGGCATAGCTATTCCAGGGCTTTTTACACTCTGATATCAAGCACACTGTGTGCTTCCTATCGTGAAAACTACAACTTATCTTTCTTTTTGTAGGACCCCAAGTTCGATATCCAGCAAGAAGGCATCCGAAAATTTGCCAGGCTTAGAGACAAAGGTAATGTAGAGTATATTTAGCCTCACCTCTCTGGTCTTAAGAGTTCAGTAGTTACAGCGCAAATGTGCTTTTCAAACGTGACGAGGCGGTGTCTCCTGCCTTTAAGTAATCACAGTTGTCTACTACTGTGAACATGCTACAGTGTTTCATTATTTTTGCATTGTATCCTATGCACTCCAGGCGCATCAAGGCGCTGTAATGTGATTTGCAATAAAGCTATGTTCCACTGGTATGCTTTTGTATAACCAAATGATTGCAAGGGTTGCTCTAGAAGAGAGAAAGCAAGTTATTTTCTGCTGGTCTGTTCATCTCCTTTGCCTGTTAGCCTAGACGAAGAGGCATCTGTATTGCAAGAACGAAATATGCTGTGAAATTTGTTTAGACAGTCTGCTTTGTGTGGAGTACGAAAGAAGAACAGAGCGAGCAATGGACGCCGGACTTACTAAACGCACATGTCAGAGGAAGAAATCGTAAGATTAGTTACGTATACAGGGTGTTTCACTTAAGACTTTACACAATTTTTTAAAATATCATTTCTGAATTAAAGAGCGCTTTTTTCGGCATAGCGTCGTGAGTGGTGTAGTGCATCAAAATACAGCTAAGACGTGCTAACTAGCAGGCTGGTTTACTAATACTAAAGGGGGAACTTTTTAACGATTATTGTTAGGCTCCTTAATTATTAAGAGACATGTAGCCCACCATAGTTTTTAAAATTTCGGAAACCCGGTCACCCTCGGCGCTGTGGCCCAACAAATTTTGGCTACATCGTACCAAAATGCATGCGGTTTCGAGAAGCTTGCAGGGAAAGCAACCTCTCCAGTGGACTTAAGTCTTCGAAATAGCCAAAATTTGTTGGGTCACAGCGCCGAGGGTAACTGCGCTTTAGAAATACTAAGAACTGACATGTAATATTACTTACGCTGAGCTACACGCCTCTCAGTAATTAAGGAGCGTTATATTAATAGTTAAAAACTTGACTATTAAATATTAGTTAACCAACCTGCTTGTTAGCACGTCTTAGCTGTATTCTGATGTACTACACCACTGACAGTGCTATGCCGAAAAAAGCGCTTTTATAACTCTTCTAACGATTTATCATTGTCTCTTTGGGTCTCTTGAATCCGTTCTTGGAGATTTTGTGCACGTAGATTTGTGCACGTAGTTTCCTGACTGTATCCCAGTCCGTGATTCGAATAATACGTGCCCTGGTTATGTTATGGTCACTGCCTAGAGTTTCCTCCAGGTTGTTACATCCTTGAAAGTCTAGGTTCTTGATAAGTGTAAGATCCGGACAGGTGTCTCGACGGGCGCTGTTCTCTACCCGCGTTCGTTGAGTAGGCTCTGCCAAGATGTTCAGTCTCTATCTCGCAGTTGCCGGAGCCAAACGTGGTCCCTTGGGTTTTCTTGTTTCGTATCCTTACAGAGGTCCTCGTAGCTGTAGGCATCTCGTCCGGCCCAGGTGTTGGGTATGGGCGCGTAAGTTTCCGTAGTCAATGTCCAGTCGTCCCGCCGAAGTTCCTTATATACTGGGAGCCTTTTGTACCAAGATTTGCCTCTTGATTGTTTTATTTTCTTGATAGACGCGGTTCTGTCTGGTGGCTGGACGCAATTCTCCTTTGTGACTCTTTCCGGTTCTGTGGTGTGTTGCGAACGTTGCGACAAACTCCCTTTCTTGTTGGCAACGCTCTTTACACTCTTCAAACATTTGGAAAGGGGACTGATTGACTAGCCCAACCTTGTGCATTCATCGAAGCCAGCAACCGTTGGCTAGAACGGCAGTTTTGAGTAAATGGTATAGACCTTTGCAATAAGGGCGCCCTGGGTGCTGCCATATTGTTCACTGGACTGTTGTGAGCACCTCGCTCTAGCATGGGGGAGGCTGCGGCACAACCGCTTTCCGACAGTCCAGAGAGGAGTCGTTTCGACAACTCCCCCGCCCGATGCAAAAGTCTATAATAGGTGATGTTTAGTGTACCGACGCTGCACCTCGGCAATTGGAGGCTCTATAATTAATTTACGCTACCTGGAGTTCTTTCTCGCGCACGGACTTCGTACTACACACGCGGGCGTTTTTGCATTTTTCGCAATTGAGCCTCCGCGGCGGGTTACTTGGTCGAGGTGTGTGAGCAAAGGTAATGTGAGAGAGTTTGTAAAAAGAAAAGGCAATCACCAACGCTACATTTCTTTCCGTGGAAGTGGTGATTTAAACAATGGCTTCCTTTGCTGCTGCAGACGTGAGCCTGGTAATCTGGGCCGCGGTGGGCGGGCGCCGGTCGGATGGCGAGGCGTTCCGCAAGCTGTCTGGCCTCCGCCGCTACCGGGTGGAGTTCGCGGAGAACGCGGCCCGCTGGTTGCTGCAGTACGGTTTCGACGGGCTGGTGCTGCACTGGCCCGGCCCAGTGGGCGACCAGGACCGCCAGGCCCTGGGCGCCTTCCTGCGCACCCTGCGCAGGCGCCTCTCCTCGGACGGGCAGCGGCTGGCCATCGTGGTGCCCGCGGACAAAGCCCAGCGCGCCGCGGGCTTCGACGTCCAGGACATCATCAATGTGGGCGCACCGTCCTGTTTGTTGTTAGCACACTCTGTACGCTGCCCAGTATAGTGTGTTACGGTTCAGTGGTTTCTATCATGAGTCATTGTTCGCAGCTTAAAGATAAGCAAAGGATCGTGAATGCTGGCTACGACGTAAAATTTTACTTCTTTATAAAAGCCTGGCATATAGCGTATAAAGTTATAACAGTCACCATTGGCTTTATTTTTCGTCATATTTAGTTCTTAACCTAATAGTCACTGTTTTAACTTCATACATTATATGTCAGGCTCCAATCAATCTGCAAAAGAAGAAAAATATGTCAGGCACGTTTTTCTGCTTAACTTTTAAATTTATAACCCTCAATTATATTAAAATAGTTGAAGTCGATTGGCGACTGAGGCGCCGGACATGTTCTGTTTTAGCTTTCACTAGTCTTTAACTTTGTCGCTGAATTATTTTTAGTGCACTACAGAGGGACTGTTGAGGAAATCATTCAAGATTCAATGACATCTCCGGATGATTTTGCAGGACCAGTTAGACCGGACGCTTTAGGGCCCTTAGACACAATGGAGCAAGCGCTATCGGTGACGGATCTGCTCTTGGTGTACAAATCGAGTGAAATCCTACACTTCCCATTAAAATTTTCTTATTTTAACGCGGCAGCCTATCTAGCATTCTATACATAAGCTGCTACCACGTCGCGAGGGAAATTCGCTGGCATCATGGGTGTAGATTAATCACAAAACCTTAGTTGCGACAGAGATCAAAGGCACTTAAGTTGAATGTTTAGAACTTTTACTAGACCGTAGAGACCGATATGTGCTCTTAATTTTAGCTTCCGGTGAACTGAAGGGGTGAAATACGCGGGAGCATAACTAAGCTTGCTTTTTTACGTTAATAACTGCTTTAGAGTTAAGATTATTTGGCTTTTTGAGTGCATTACGAAATTATTCCCTAATATTATTAAGGTGGAGTTCCTCTCATGTGTGCTGCGGTAAAAAAACATACCCTCCCTCCCGCTATAGAGGACAAGGACTACGAACATGCTTGAAGTCTTGGGGTATAAAATTAGCTGAACCAATATTCCGAGCCCAGTTTCGCTTACTACGCTGGTATGCGAAGGTAGCTCTGCCTCACTAAGACCCATATTGAGGCGAAGCAAGCTTTGCAGGAAAATCTTTAGAATTATTTTTTGGTGTCTCTCGATTTGGTTGTTTAACTCTTTCGCTAGCGCCATAGGCGATCGTTCGCATATGATCGATTCAAATCGCCCGCGCAAAAAAGCTCATTTTGGAGCGTTGTGGACGTGCTCCGCCATCTAGTTAGCGAGCTCAACAACTCCTCTTTCGATTGCAGCCTTGGTTTCAGTGTTTTGACATGAGGGGGCGCCGTGAAAAATAAAACTTTGAACGGCCGCAGCAGCGTCAGCCGGAGAAAATGGCGTCCGCGTCGCCGCGCGCTCCTCGAAAGCGAAAGCTGACACCAAGCACGTCGGCCGGTTTCGGTTTCGTTTTTTGCGACGAAAGCAGCGGTTATTAGTCGGGTAACAATGTACAAACGTCGGATTTCGGTTTCGACAGCGAGACTTCGCCTCGGGAGCCTGGAACGTCAGCGCGTACTTGCATGTAAGTTCTGTTTTCGTTCGCTGTGTGTTTTCTGCGGTGCATACGGTTTGTAATTGATGACAGTGGTTTATTTTTGTGCTTCAGGGTCTTGAAAACGTATGGCGAAGACAGTTTGCCAAATGCTCAAGGTCGCGTCGCGTTTTTCAACCAAGACGACAGCTAGGTGTCCATGTCGGCACATCGCTGCGGAGCAGCGCTCGGAGATTCGTTCGACTTCTCGTCTTTTTTTTTGATGCTCTTCACGGCGGAAATGATTAAGATCGTGTGCGGAAACACTAATAAGTATGCATGGATGAAGATTTTCAGTAAATTCGGCGTGACGGCTCATGGGAAGACGTGAATCTGTTGGAGATTCTGATGTTCATTGGAATCATCATATACATTGGAATTGTTGACCTGCCACGACTGTATCTCTACTGAAATACCAGAATAACCTATTCTGGCCCTCTGCCATCAAAAATTATTTCTCAAAATTGGTTTTTCGCTTTTTTTGTTTGTTTGTTTTTGCACGTAACGGACCCGGATGATTCAGTGGCGGCAGCATCTATTGGCAAGACTTGGAAAGTGTCCTGGCTTTTGAACCACATCGCTAAAACTTATTTCATCTATCCTGATGTTTTAGAGCTTGCCTAAAATGCCAAATTTTATCAGCTGGCTTTCAGGGAGCAGCTCATTCAAGAAATCTTCGGGTATGATGAGGGAAAAGAAGTCCACGCCCCCAATCCTCCCATAGAATCCATTCAACACCAATCGAAAAAAATGAAAAAAAGAAGAAACTGCAAGCTCGGCTATCAGAGAACAAGGGAGGAACAAAGATAAAACCTTATGTGAGGCACTTGTCAGTCTACCTCTGCTTCACATCATCACCTCTGATTGCCCTTCACAGTGGCACCACAGTCATGACCCCTGACTTGACAAGCCATGGAAAGTGCAGTCAATTTTTCTCATAGCTGAAACTGTGAATAATGACAGCTATAAACATGTGCAACAGTTTGTATATTCCAGTTTTCCTCTAATCAAGTTCGGGCTTAGTGCAGCCGGTAATTTTTGTTTTTGCTATATACTTTTTTTGTGTTTTTAGCAAATTTCACAAATAAATGTTCATTTACTTTTGTACACACAACTCTGGTGTTTGTTTAATTCAGAAGTGTAACTAATAAGCTACAATTTCATGCATTGCAACATGTGCTGGGTGTATTAGTTCTTGAGCAAAAAAATTTTCTTCCAGTACGCTCCAAATCATGCATTTTTCCGCGGTAGCGAAAGAGTTAAATTTAATATGCTCCTTGTGTTAGCGATCCAATACTTTTATTCGAACTGTATTCTTCTCTAGTTTTATGCTCTGCGCGCTATTGTTTTCTGCTAGTGTGGTAATGGAAGTAGTAATAAAATGGAATGAAAGCGAGCTTAGTACGGCCTGAGCTGATAAAAATCGCCTGCTCGACGCTGTTTAGAACGCCGCCGTTTGAAAATAACTAATATATGCACAATCTGAACACAAAGCATTGTGCAAATGGCGAATGTATTTACAAAAATGGCTGAGGCTTAGCTAAGGTTAAGCCTAGTCAGATGCGAAGCATATTGATGGCTAGGCTTGGTAATACATGGCTTTAAAACATGACCGTGCATGAGAGGTTGTGTGCCCGGGGAGGCTAATAAATGCAGCAATTAGCGCTGCAGAACTAAGCTCGCCTTAGATTGATCGTCGTTAGCAGGTTGCGTCAAACATAATCGATCGGGTGATTCTCGAAGATCTTCCTTGCAACGTAGTCGCTCGCACACATCACAAGCATAGAGACAGCGAATGCCCGTGAAATGTTCTGCGAACAATTGGTCGGCTGCTAGGTAAATTGACTGCCGCTTGGTACTTTGCAGTCAGGCCACGTCGTCGCTCCTCTTGGACTGAACCCCGGCTACACGCTCGGCCCGAGCTATTTGTGCCATCACTCGGCAGTATAGCACTCAGATAGGTTATTAAATTTCTCTCGTCGGCGTTTATATCTAGCGTCTGCATAGCTGCTAAGGATGCGAGGTATTTGGTGCGGACCACTAGAGCTCGCGTCTATAATTACCCATAATAAAATGTAATCGCAATGGACCACACTGACACAGCGTTGAGCAGTAGGTCTCAGTACGAACCAAATGTATAACTTGCTGACAAAGGCAAGCCTCAGAGCGTGAAGTCCCTAACAAAAAAGCCGTAAGGCTTTAACGTAGTTAAACCGAGTAGACGTGTGAAAGCGTGTGTTTAGCCTGGTTGGCTTATTGTTTACTTTGCTGGGTCATCGGCACGTCTGGCGACAATATTAGGGTCAGTTTAAGCTCTGATAGAGGTTAGGCTTATCTGATCTGTTGGCGCCGCATATGGAAGTTGATGAAGAAGACGATGTGCAGTGCACAGCGCGAGAGTGTGTTGCCGTTTAACACGAGGCGTGATCGGCTGCGGCGATAGCGTAGTGCTCTCGTGCAGTGGCCAGCGAAGCTGGTCTGTTGGTCCCGCCGCGGGTTCGAGAGCCAGTCGCGGCAATATTTATTTCATTTCTGCTCCCTCAAGGTCAGGGACACCACGAGATACTTGGTTTGATTTGACCCCGTGAAGTAGGGCTTTTTCACTAAAATAAAGCGTGCACTCGGTGCGCGGCGGAGGATCGTGCTCTTTCCCACGCCTGACTTATGCCCCTCGATAGGCGGCATGGGGATTTTTCTTTAGCAATGTTCCGAAAGGTGCCTGCACCTGTTCGCCGATTTTTCGCTCTTAGCCTGCGGATTAATTGATAGAGCACCCTGTTCCTACGATGCCGGAGCGCTCAGTAGGATTGGGCTCAATGCCTACTGATGTGACACTTCATTAGATCTTTTGCATTCGTCCAGGACTTTTGTGACGCACAGAAAAACCTTGGGGCACGAGACATACAGCACATTCTGCGTTGAAAAGGCGAGGTTCGCAGAGCCTATGATAGACTTTAAGATAGATACTGTCATGTAGTGGTGATGGCAGTCAAGCACCACGAGATAACAGTGAAAAGGATTAAAAAAAAAAAAACTACATTTAGCTGACTTGCGCCCAAAACAACTAACAAGTGGGCAAGTGGGTGGCGGCAATAGCAAGAAGCGCGCTGGCGGTCGTCAGAGAAAAGAATCGCCGCCTCTGTCGGCTGCGCTCAATTTAAAGTTGGCGAAAAAATTCCGAGATACGGGCGCAAGGCAAACACTACATCTTGACAACCGTAGAATCAATTGTGCATGATTGCAATCATTCCAAATAAATCTGGTCGCATCTGGCTCCACAAAATGTTAAAGCCACGTGCCGGCGGCTTTGAACATCAAGAAACTAACATTATAAACGTTCGCGGCAATATTAGTGCCTGGAACTTGCTTCGTAGCTGGAGGCTCTTTTGGTGGGTAGTGAAGTGAGCAGCGGAGCATTGTTGCCACGAAAGACCCATAAAGCAGCACGCACACAACCTTTCTTCTTTGAATCAAGGACTTCTATTCGCGGGTGCAGCTGGCTGTCCATCTAATATGCGCCGTGCGGGGGCTCGCAGGTGGTGGACGTGATGTTCGTGGAGACGCACCGCACCATGGAGCCGGCCACGTTTCCCGTGACGAGCTTCTACAGCCCGCTGCGCGTCAAGACGCAAGCCAAGCGCAGGGGACAGACGGGCCTCTCGCACGTGCTGGGGGACATGTCACTCGAGCTCACCCAGATGGACAAGGTCGTCTTCGGGGTCACGCTTGCCGGCGCCTCCTTCACGCTTAAGAACGCCGTGGCCAACAAGGTAGTGCGCGTAAGAATTGATATGGAATGCACTAAGCGGAAACGGACGAAGCACCTTATTTATGCCTAGTTTATGAGTGAGTTTGGTCTATACTTCAGACATCACATTATCCTTTCAGCACATTATCCTTCTAGCATATGCCCTCTAGAGAACGAGAAAAATTGATTTATAAACAAAAACTAATTTTCCATCGAGGCGAGAGAAAGCATCGACTAAAACGATAGGAAACTGGCGGAGGCTGTGATGGCATCTCTCTCAATTTAGGCACTGGCTGTGGCCAGGTTATTAAAGAGACGTTTCTTGCTGCCATCCTCATGGTCATGAACGGCGTCACCACTTTAGTGTGAATATTCCTATCCAAAAGGCAGAAGCGCATAATAACGGACAGTAAAGAACAGAACGCGGATGGTCCCCGGGTATTTTGTCGGTTATTCCTGGGGCTCGATCTAATTTTCTTGTTCCCCATCTACTGCACGCTCTTCCGCACTCTAACCCAGAAATGGGTAAGATGGGACCGAATGGCCCCACATGGTCCTTTCAAAGAACGGCTAGTTGCCAGGGAGGCTAACTGTACACGGTTAATGGTCGCTTTTGCAGTTAGTCCCTGTTGTAGTAGTAATGGTCGCTTTCTGAGAGGATTGTTGTGGAAACGCAGTTAACCCCCAAAGAAGTTAACGAACGCAACATTTATGCACTTTTCAGGTTTTATTTTTATTTAGTCGTACTGCAGACCAACAATTTGGCCCAAGCAGGAGGGGCAATGCATAAGAATGCAGACGAATACAAGCGATCATACTAGAAAAAATGTCCAACAAAGCACTGAGAACTGGTCCCTACAGTCGACTAAAATGACTTCGCAACATTTCCATGAAAGCATCAGGTCAAAAACCTCAACGGGGAGAGAATTCCAATCTGAAACTGTGTGCTGGAAGAAACTGCACCTATGACAGTTTGTTTTGATAAAAATGGGTGCTAATGAATACTGATGAGTATGTCGAATTCTTCTTTCACTGATTGCCTTAACGCCAATGAAGAGCTGAATGTTAATTATCCTGAAAGGCTGTTGTGGAGTAACGCAAGACGGCTGATTTTCTTTCTTATCTTCAGTGTTTGGTTACCATATTTTGGCATCAATTTAGTTTGTGAATCATCCCTTATATATTTTTTCCAAACATATATCTTACCTCCTTTCTTTGGACTAGCTCTAAATCACTAATATCTCCCACCCTACTGCCGCATATTCCAGTGCTGATCTTACAAGAGAATTAGAGGCTATCATCTTAGTATTTACTGGAGCACTTTTAGGCTTTCTTTTAATAAGCCATAATTTTCTTACTGCCGTTGAACAGATATCGGAAATATATGGCGACCATGTTATTTCGATAGAAATCTTAGTTCACTTATGCGTCTCAACTCTTAAGACTGATGTACCATAAAACACGTATGGGAATGTACTGGGATACTTTTGCCTTGTGATGCAGAGCAGTACAGTCTTATCTGTATTCAGTTCCATTCCCCAACACGTGCACCAGTCAGTAACTGCACTGTAGACGATACTTCTTTAAAAATTACAGTCACCTGCGAAAACCTTGAAGGACACGTTCTCTGGAATAACGTCTGCCATATCACTGATATAGCACACTACCCTGCGGAGCGCACGCAGCAACATGGCGAACACTCGAACGAGAATTTCTAACGACAAACTGTTCTCTCTTTCTCACGTAATCACAAATCCATTGAATAATGTCAAAGAATGAGCTAGGTACTGTAATTTCTGCAATAAATTCCTGAGGGGCACCTTGTCAAAAACCTTACGATAATCTAAAAACAAAACATATACTTGCCCAGGCCTATTTAGTATTTATGAAAATTCATGTACTATAGTGACGATATATAAGTAAAACAACGCTAGACACGGGACGAAGGAAGAACAACACAGCACAAGGCGCTGAAGAATAGGGCCCAAAGAACTAGAAATTAACTGTGTTAAGGCGGAGACTTGGGCAAGTTGGTACATCATATGTAAGTAAAACAGCGCTAGACACGGGACGAAGGAAGAACAACATAGCACAAGGCGCTGTGTCCCGTTCGTCCCGTGTCTAGCGCTGTTTTACTTATACGAGGTCTGTTAGAAAAGTATCCGACTTTATTTTTTTTTTGCGAACACCTGATGGATATGAGACAAGCGCGCTTGCATCAGGCGACCTTGAACCTTCATGCGCATGCATGAATTTTTTCCCGCCTGCCGATAGCGTCAGTCGCTGGGAAGCAGCGTTTGAGTGAGGCAGTTTGCAGTGCTCTCGTCGGTTTTTTATTGCAAGGAAAATGGCGGAGTGAAAGGAGCAGCGCTACAGCAACAAATTTTGCCATAAACTTGGCGACAGCTGAGTGGAAACCATTCGAAATATTCAGACGGCTTTTGGTGAAGATGCTATGAGCAGCACACAGTTCAAGCAGTGTTACAATTGTTTTAAAGATGGCCGCACATCGGTGGAGAACGAGCCACGCTCCAATCGGCCATCAACATGCCAAAATGACCAGGTCATTGCCGAACTGAACGCTATGGTGATGCGGGACTGTCGCGTGACTATCCGAGAAATTGAGGAAGAGGTGGACATGAGCAATTTCTCCGCACAGTCCATTATCACCGAAGATTTGGCCATGGAGAGAGTTGCGGCGAAATTAGTGCCGAAGCTGCTCATGGTGGGGCAAAAGCAGCTTCGTGTTGAAGTCTCACAGGACATGCTGGATTCCGCAAACAGTGACCCCGACTTCATCAACATCATAATCACTAGTGACGAGTCTTGGGTGTACAGGTACGACCCGGAAACCAGATCCCAGTCGTCAGAGTGGAAGCATTCCACGTCACCAAGACTTAAGAAGGCCCGCCAATTGCGCAGCAATGTGAAAGTGATGCTGACTGCTTTCTTTGACACCCTCTGTGTGGCAGACCACGAGTACGCACTCTACAGGGTCAAACAGTCACCAAAGAGTACTACAGGGATGTCCTCCGTTGCCTACGTGATGCTGTGCGGCGCAAGAACCCGGAGCTGAGGTCAACAGGAAATTGGCGCACCCATCGCGCCAATGCTCCTGCACATTCCTCGCACTCGAATCAGATTTTTTGGTGAAAAACCAGACTCCTGTAGTTCAACAGACTCCTTACTGTCCTGATATGGCCCCTGCGATTTCTGGCTGGTTCCCAAAATCAAAAGGCCATTGAAAGGAGCGCGATTTCAGACAAGGAAGAACATTATGGCTGCAACGACAGCTGAGCTAAACTCCATTCCGAAAAGGGCCTTTTCGGAATACTTCCCACAATGGCAGCACCGCTGAGAGAAGTGTGTGGAGTCCCAAGTAGACTACTTTAAAGATGACTAGGTTTGCAACGCTCCAGTTATGCAAGTTTTTTTTTTCAACGGCCAAAGGTCGGATACTTTTCTAACAGACCTCGTATATGATGTACCAACTTGCCCAAGTCTACACCTTAATATAGTGACGAGTTGTTTTATGGCAGAGAAACCTTTCCTGAAGCCATGTTTGTGCTCAGACACTATGATTTGTGAGCAAGTTCTAAAAAGTTTGCAAGGAATACTTGTAAGTGAGACAAAGCGGTAGCTGGATACTGATAAATGGTCACGTTTTTTTGTGAATTGGCACAACCTGTGCTTTCTTCAAATATAAAGGTATTCCACCTCCTAACAAAGATAAGAAAAATTTTGTAAGAAATTGAGCTATATACTCGGCATAAGGCTGCAGAAAATTTGTTTAGAATACCGTTTGGTCCCAGCGGATCTTTTTGCCTCGATGTTAAACACCTTCCAGAAGAAATTACAAGATTGTCTACCGGGGCTTTGGTCCTACCACTGGGTTCAAACTCTTCAAGCTGCGAGAAAGCACTGTGAAAGTAATTGCTGACTTGCTCCGCAATAATCTGCACATCTTTTATAAATACGTCATTAATTTTTATTTTGTCTATTGTTTAGTTTGATCTAAATATAGCCAAAATTTCTCTGAATCGCTTTAAATAAATCCTGAAAGGCAATAGCTTAAGTATCAATCTCTAGCGAGTTTCACTAGCAAGTTTCACTTTAGATAGTAAATCACGCTTTAGCTCTGCGAACTGTAGTGCCCTTATTTCGTACTTTTTTCTAAATATTTCGATTTTACGGTTAGTGTGAATGACATCTGTGATAATCCAAGGATTTATTCTCCGCTTTCGAACCTG
Source organism: Amblyomma mixtum (assembly GCF_055824585.1). Taxonomy (NCBI): domain Eukaryota; kingdom Metazoa; phylum Arthropoda; class Arachnida; order Ixodida; family Ixodidae; genus Amblyomma; species Amblyomma mixtum. Next base: position 317,698,222 of record NC_143013.1, read on the forward strand.
TCTTGAAGGACAACGTTTTTAATACAGAACTTAGCGACATTCTGAAACTGCACGCAGGAAATCTCAACATCGTTGTTAAAAATACGGAGGTGCTATCGACGTAATCAATCACTGCAACATCACCTGCCCATGCCAATTCGCTCTTAAAGGACATCTTAAAGACTTTTGTTGACCACTAACCTTCATGTCGCCGCATTTTGGCCTCATCTGCTTGTTCATCGCAAAACTTTCCATTATCGTCATCATCCCCCTCGGTGCTTCCTCGCTTCCCTCCCCCCTCGTCACGCAGGCGGGCGACCCCTCGGCGGGCCCCGGCAAGCCCGGCCTGTTCACTCGGCAGCCGGGCACGCTGAGCCACTACGAGCTGGAGCAGATGCTGGCGCATGACCTGAGCTGGTCGCGCCAGTTCGACCGCGTCGCCCAGTGCTCGTACGTGGTCAACGGCGACCAGTGGGTGGGCTTCGAGGACGACGTGTCGCTGCAGAGCAAGGCGCACCTGCTCCTCTTCACGGGCGGCATCGCCGTCTGGGACATCTGCATGGACGACTTCCGGGCCACCTTTGGCCGCCCCCTGCTGGCACGCGCGCGCGAAATCCTGCTCCGGAACCACACCTTCGGACGAAGCGTGCGCGCCAAGGCCCGGATGATGGGCTGACGATAGGACAGAATCACTCCGGGCATCCCCGTGACGCGCTTAAAAATTCCACGCATATTTGTAGACATCGAACGCATTCTCGTGATTTCATATGTCAGCGTATCCGTGTATGTTCTTGTTCATGGTTCTATATATTTCAATGCGATACAGTGTATATCCCTTGTGAACGATCTCGTTAAGGCGCCGGCTGAGACCTGAGACAGGTGCTGGTGCACTCCTTGCCCGTTCTCATTTCGTCGTCCTGTCGTGTGGCGCAAGGCGCATAAACTTTCAGATAAACAATCGGTTTTTTTTTTTCACGCAATGCTCGAGGTTGGTTAAGGATGATATTCCGCACCGCAAGAATTTCGTCTACTTCTGAAAAAGTGATCGCGATACGTTTCATACTTCTGCTGGTAAGACGGGCTGGTCCGTCGTAAACTCTATACTTGACTTTGAGGAAGTACTTAAAAAAGTTTTCCTCCCTTTTGCTCGCAGCTGTTCGTAGTAGCACTGTTAACGTGAAGAGTAAAATTAAATTTAATTTCTTCGTAACCCTTGTTTAATTAAAGGCCTACTAACAAATATGCGGAGAAAAAACGTGTGGCGGAAAACAAAAGGGAATCTTTGAACATTGGCCTGGTGCTACGCTACAAGAAATATTGCGATATGTTAAACAATTACCTGAAAATCATTCTTTAAATCTAAAGATTTTTTTCCTGGTCAGCGACTCTATTTGAGAAGTTTATGATTTGAGATTGTGATGGTGCTTTCATCGCTCACAAGAAAGTCTGCCATTTGTAGCCTTCTGTGTTGAACGCGTCAGCAGACTCCGTAGCGCTACGTGCTATAGAAGTAGGAAGCCACTGAAAATAAAAACGTGATTACACCTCGTTATAACGATCGACGATCTGGCATGAAAGGCTTGTGCACGTTATCACCACTCCCGTCTTCCTGCCAGCTTGGGCGCTTGTGGGCATGAGTAATTCAGGCCAGAGTACGTGCACGGCCGCCGCCTCCCATTGCGGTCGAGCCAAGGGGAAACAGCGGAGAGTGTAATTAACCCCGCTCCAATGGAAAGGAGGCAGGGGAGGGCGAGGTCCGGACGATGGTCACGTCTCTTGCATGAATGACGCCGTGGCACGCAGCCGGCGAATTTTTCACGAAAAGACCGCCTTCGAACGCGTGGTTCCAAGCACGCCTTGTACGCCATTGTGCTGCTACCAAGGCGGAAGAGAACTGTCGTGCTAGTGTGATCTGGTAGGTTGTCGGCGGAGTCTGATTAATTGATCGACTTTCTTTCTTTCTTTCTTTCTTTCTTTCTTTCTTTCTTTCTTTCTTTCTTTCTTTCTTTCTTTCTTTCTTTCTTTCTTTCTTTCTTTCTTTCTTTCTTTCTTTCTTTCTTTCTTTCTTTCTTTCTTTCTTTCTTTCTTTCTTTCTTTCTTTCTTTCTTTCTTTCTTTCTTCATTTCTTTCCTTCTTTCTTTCTTTCTTTCTTTCCTTCTTTCTTTCTTTCTTTCTTTCTTTCTTTCCTTGTCTCTTCCTTCCTTCTTTCTTTCTTTCTTTCTTTCTTTCTTTCTTCCTTTCTCTCTTTCTTTCTTTCTTTCTTTCTTTCCTTCCTTTCCTTCTTTCTTTTTTTCTTTCTTTTTTTCTTTCTTTTTTTCTTTCTTTCTTTGACTCATTCAACAAGTGACGAAGTTAGAAGGCTGAAGACGGAATACGCTTGTAGCGACATTGCTCCGTTTATTAAGGCGAAAGCCTTTATGCCTCATCGTTGTCGACAGAAGGTTGTCAGCAGAGGTGTCGCGCTTTTTGGTTGGTCGAAATGGTTATGACGGCAGAGTGCGCGGATTCGCAGTAATGTGGTCACCCACTAAATCCCCTGGATTATCAAGGTGCTTTATCACCCACTGATGCCTGACGCCCCCTTTTGAAGCAGACAACTGATAAAATAGTTGTTGTCCGCTCCGACAGGGGTGCAAGGCGCCCGTGGGTGACCACATTACATACCTCATTACTGCGAACAGAGCTGTGGATGCAACCGAACTCATCGAAGCAGAGAGAGTCGCGCTAAAGAAGCAGTCAAAGTCGGCAGTCAAAGTGTGTAGTTGTAATGTGCTGTCAAATAAAGCACTAGTACAGCACAAACAGTCTCGCAGTCAATGCCAAACAGTGCGCCAGCAAAGGCTTTCGCCTTGCAGCGCTTTAGAGAGCCAAAGTGCCCCCTGAATTTTTTTTTGTTTGCCGCTTCCCCACGAAGAGCCGGCTGTTCACGTAGCGAACTTTTTCAACGAGAGCAGACGAAAGGCCGGTACCTTATACGCGGAACGGCGCAGTATACGACAGGAAATGCGTCAGAACTCTCGGGTTCGATTATCGTCAATCTGCGCTGGAAAAGGAGCAGGCATTTTGTGTTCATTTAACAAAAAACTCTGAAGGAGTGTACAATGCTCCTGCTCTTCTTCAGGGAGGAAGATATTGAAGCAGCGCAGACCTCGGGGCACAGCTTCTTGCGCTCGCATTAATTTGAAACTTTCGCACGCGTAGACATCAACAAGGAGTGAGCCGACGAGAATAAGGGACGGTAGCCATCATTACCACAGGTGGCTATCCTGCATTTTTATCTCTATCTTTATTAAATAACAAAATGTCAGCGCGTCGGCGGTTCCTTTTCTTTCCTTTCGGCTGTGCGCAGTAACTCGTGAAAAACCTCGCGTATTGAATCAGAGAGGTTATTGTTTGTGACAGATGAGCGAAGGCAAAAGTTCTCTGATTTCGAAGGAAATTCAGGTCTTCGGGGGTACGCTCATTGATTACTGCAGGTGCATAACGGTACTGTATCCACTTCTGTCTTCAGAACTTAAAACCCTAGCTAATGTATGAGTGGTGAGCTGCTGCGAGTGTCTTAGTAGAGGGGGGCGGGGGAGATCCGGAAAGAATTTCGGCTCCTATAACCGGTATCATTTTTCTCCTTAATGCGCGATAACACCGACGCTTTTCTATGCCGTCCCCGGTGGAATGGGCGTCACCGGGTCAGCGGCACGTGCTCTGCAGGCCTTGGGAACTTATCCGGAACGGTGGCTTCCGCTTGCAGATTGTTTGTGGGCGTCCAAAAGACAAACGATACTGATTGTGCCTCTCCCATGACAAAATCGCTAAAAAATTATTCTAACATTATGCTTCCCCAATAATGCATTTCACCAGCGACAACTGTTGCATCTCTTGCGTCACCCGGCGTACCAAGAACGCCTTTTAGACTGTCTGTCCTGTTCTTCTCTCTTCGACGCTCTCCAGTTGGGCGCCCGTAGTTCAACCAATCAGGAACGTCGAGTAGTGATCTGGGAACGGGGAGCGCACTCAGGCGGCTCTATGTTCAGGCGCTCAGGCGGCAAGGCGCAAGGTCACATGACCAGCGCTGATCACTTGGTTTTCGCTGCCCATGTGATCGGTTTCAACTGCGCCGGATACGCCAGGAATTATCTACTAACACCTGTAGTTATAAAAGGATGCGATTCAGCAGGAGTGAGAAAAAAGTCCTCCGGGACGGACAGGTGATAGCCACAGCTGTGCCACACCCTCAGCCCCTCTTCCATGAAGTGACACGTGAGGAACGACGTGATCGTAGAGAACGGACCTCCAGCATCACCTAGCGGCCTAGAGATCTCTGACGGCTCAGGTCCTGCTGGTCTCCATTCCCTTAGTCAGCTTTTCAATTACGACGTATTACGATGGTCATGCCGTTTACTGATGGGATTCGATGTTCCTCATACCCACGTATGGGTGCAAATATTTGGCTGAGGCATGCTAGGCCCCTAGGATTGTGTGGTGGACCTTTGAGTCTTTAATGGTGGTGATCTTCTCTCGTGGAAAACTCTTTGCGCTACAGATATTTGTCCGAGTGTGGAAGAGTGGCATAACCCAGGCAGGCGCGAATAGCGTCATATATATGTATGAAGCCCCGTGAGGCCGAAGTACGTCGTCGGTCATAAAATTTGCTCATTGGCTGGAGTCAAGTGCCGCCACCAGACCGGGAGTAATGTCAGTTCCGGTAAAGCCATCAATGGCTGTTAATGATATCTTATTGCTAACATATAACGGAACTGGATGTCCCTGCGAATTTTCGCGGCGATGTCTTGTGGACAATCGATGTTTTGCTTAGACCAAACTTAGGTGTGGGTTTTAAATGGTAGACTGCTTGGGCTAGGAGGGATGGGCTACCGGATGTCACTCATGGAATGGTGACTGATGTTTTAATGCGGTGGCGCTGAGTGTCTCGTGCCGCAGAAAAGCCGGTGTCGTTGGCCGTGAGTGAAAAATCTACAAAAATTCCAAAGATGCAACCTAGAGAGTAGGTACTGGGCCTTGTGACGTCATCACAATCTGCCCACGGGATTGTGAGCAAAGTGCCCACCGTGAAAGGTGGCGGTTAATGACTGGCCCCAAGAGCTTGCTTGGGAAGAGCACCCTGGGTCTCACAAGCCTCACGGTGGCAGCACCTGCCATCGCAGAGAAGTGGCGCATCGCTCAACCGCTGCACTGCTGGGCCAGGAGTGGTATGAGGACTCCCAGGGATCTGTTAATGTAAAGTCAAGAATGACAAATTATGCATATATGGGCATTAACCCTTTTAAGAATATCGCGCAAACCCTTTAGGCGGAGTTTAAGTGTCGCCTTCAGTTTTTATAACTTTATGTGTAAAAACTAAAGCGGCTACAAAAGAGACGGAGAGGTGGCCTTTTGGCTATTAAAAGCAGTTGTTTTTAGCCTGCATACGAAAACAGACGCAGCGGTCCTCTTCAGCGATAGTGGTGCGCGGCGCATAAAAGAATCATTGGCCGCGAGAAACAAGACCCATTTATGCTGTGCGGGCAAAATTTTCTTCCACTCAGGTGTCTCCTCGAAATTCAAGTGCAAAGGAGCCCAGCAAGTCCTCTTCCTCTCAAGGAATTCACCCGCTTGAAGGGCACATGCGTGCCCGAGGGAAGTGCACACCTTACTCTGAGCGCCGAGAGCGTTGATGTGAGCAGCAGCAGCACTGGAGGCACGGCCGCCGGCGGCGGCAGAGGCAGCGTTAATAACCGCACGCCAGGATGCGTCTGGGATGCGCTGCTCGGCCGCCTGTCGGCCTGCCTACGGTGTGTACGGCGCGAGTGCAGGAGGGAGTGGAGGGTCAGCGTGAATCAATTTGGAGGCGGGGAAGCTGCCCCGGCGGCTCCTTCCGCCGCCTCTCCTCCCTTTTCGATGTTGCCATGGAGACGATCCGGTCACGTGCCTTCATCCGGGAAAGAGGGAGTGAGACACTGCGAGAGGGAGGGGACGGTGAACGGCATCAGTGGCCAGTGAGCGAGGAAGGAAGGGGGTTCATTCGAGCCGCGGAAGATGGCGCATTCCGTGGTCGGGCGGACGCATCGTCGGCTGGCGGTAAGTTGCTCCCTTGCTCCATTCCGATGCTCCGGCCTTGCTCGCGGAGCGCGCGCTCTGCTGAGCCCGCGATCAGGCGCCTAAGCGCGGACCCGACGCGTGACTCGCTGCCTCTCGCTGTGGTGGTCGCGCAGCGACGCGCTTGGCGAGCGCGACTGTCTCTGCTCTGCGCGTGCCTTAGCTTCGGTGGCTGTCACTGTCGCTGTGCGTTGGAATCCAGGAACGTGAGCGTACACACGCGAGCAACGCCATGTGATTTTTTTTTCGCTTGCTGTTTTCGTATGTTTTGCTTATTTCATCCGCTCCTCTCCCGGTCTCGTCTTGAGCTGCAGGGGAGGATACTGGCAGTCTCTATGTGCGCCGATTCCTATGCGTTAGAGGTTCTGTAAACGCAGCTGAATCTGATCTGAAGGATTCTTCGCCAAGCTTGGGGTCAGAGCAGAGCGGCATCGGATGCACTCTCCGCTACTTGCCTGCAAGACGCGCCACTGTACACATTCCTTCGTTGCTCTCTGATCTTGTCTGCTGCTCCTGGTTTTCCAACGGGAAACGAGGGGAAGGAAAAGGAAGGAAGGTCGTTTGGGAAAGAAGACGAAGAAGGACAAGCGCCACGTAAAAAAGAGAAACGCATCGATCGGCGCCTGTCGTTTGCCGAAGCTTTATGTTCCGTCAATTAAAACGTGCACGGGTATTCATTTACCCCATGCCGAGCGGTTCTTGCTCATTTTTTTTTTTAAATTTCAATCGGAGTAAGGAAGAATTTGCGGGGAGGGTTGTGGTCGAGGGAATGTTGCCGCTCTTGGGGCTTTACTTGCCGAGCAAGTCAAGTGGCTGTCCCTGCAAGTCGCGCCGGAGGAGGCGAGGAACGCCCGACAACGCGCTCCCGTTGATTCGATTCGTCTCACCCAGTTAGTCGTCGCTCCGCGAGCGAACGCCGCGGCCGAGCCTGTCTGCCTGGCACTGAATATGGTTCCCGGCGGGAGTTGAGCGTTTAACGCGAAGAAAGAGGCCGGATTTGGTTTTCATTTCTACTTTTTTTTCTTCTGTGACGAACGACACAGTGACGGTGGATGCAACCGTTTCCTGCCAATTAGGCGCGCGACGCGAGTCTTGTTCGTGGCGGCTCGTCGCTCGCGGTGTCGTGAAAGCGCTTTCCATTCGGCCAGTTATCACTACTTGATCGCTTACAGTACTGAGGCCATGATTTGCAGAAAACCCGATTTTACAAGTTCGCGACGAAGCTTTATTAGTTGACGCCCCGCTTTTTGGTATTTGTTGCATTCGTTTCTCACCGTGCTGTGGGAGCGCTTTGACGAGGCCAGAATAGGATCGTAAATATGACTATATCATTTGTCGCACGGCCGCTTTTTCTTTTCATAAAATGTACAGGCTTGCTCAAATGTTCCGAGGCCAAAGGGTCTGCTTTTTGAGCCTTGTACTACTGCAGCACCGAAGCTGAAAATCTGCATAGGATTCTCCTCCTCACCACTGAGGGCCGTGGTAGTTTCATAGGTGCCGTATGGGACGCAATAAGCTGTGGCCTGGAAACTTCTGAACGACCTTATACGCTATTGTTGGATGTGCACTTGCAGGTACTGGATCACGGTTACACTGTGGTAATGAGTGCGCTACGAGAGCAAAATTTCAGCGGCTAGTTTTTTTTACTAATTGTCGAGTTTCCATTTCTCGACAACAGTCGCTTCATAGTGATGATGTTTCTTTGTGTTTAGGTGCATTTGTGCCTCCTACTTTAAGAACATGTTCCTGGAAAATTAAGGATCTTATATTCAACGGTCTTGGCCTGAAACATAAAAGCGACTGCTGCCAGAGTAAAAGGGGTATCCAAGGGCAAAGGTTTTGGACACTTGTCGCAGTCTCGATCAGCCCATTTTGGTGTGTTGACGTAGAAGCCCTCACGCAATAATTAGCGCTGAATAGACACTCGGTGACGCGAACATTCGCACCCAGCGACACGCACGCGCGAGTTTCAAGGCCGGGAGTGGTGCGACCAACAATATCGATTTGTAACTGCTGCCATACGTGCTATGTCCAGAACTCCGTTGATGAAATAATACTTTATGCAACGTGCCGCCCTGTTCTGAATTATGAACTCGTATTTAAATATTTCTCCTGTTTTCAGTTTATGGACAGTTTTTTAGATTATTCTGACCGGCGATGGACAGAAAAAGGAATAGAAAAAAACGCAAAAAGCACGACTATGGAGTCCCATCCGCGTATCTCAATCAAGTAGGTATTTCGCTTACTCTGAGAACAAAACCAAAGGGAATACGCGTTTCTTTACGACGATATCATCATGTGCAACGAAATGTTTGTAATTTTTCCATGCGTTTTCCCGTGAAGCGCTGTGACGCTTTCTACACCTGATATGATAACGGTGTCTGGCTGAACTTCGTGATAAAAGAAGCAGCCATGGCTGTCAGCTCTCGGGCGAGCATGGTCGCTTCGGCTTGACGAATAGCTCCCATAACTGATGCAGACAAGCCGCCGTGCCTGGCTGATAGACGTCGTATCTTGCTTGTCCATCTTGGCACACGACAGACCACGTCGCCCGTTCTTGCAGCTTGCTTATCGCGCTTAGATGTTTGGCTGTGCGTGTTGATCAGTTTATCTACTTTTCCAAAGTACGGGCGGCAACTTGTTTTTGCAACTTGCAGAAGCATTACCAGAATCTCGCCGGCGATTAGTACTAAAGCGTCGCGTTTCGCCTCAGCGACATTGAAGCCTTCCATAGAGATTGAGCTGTAAAAGTCTTTCTGTAAGCCAAGCGTGCAGTTCTAGTGTGCGAAGAGGTAGACTCACTGTTGTTCTTCGCACTGCAGCTGTGTAAAAACATTTGCTCTAAACGTTAGGAAATAATGAATGCTTTTGAATATGTTTAGGAATGTAAATTCCTAGACGAACGGAAACTTAATTTTTTCGGTATGCAATCCTTACAGATGGACTCCCATATGTAGCGCTGGGACGACCACTTGGCGATAAGAAATGGGCGAGCTTGTTGTCTTATTTGTTCATGAAATGTAACGCCTAAAGTCACCGCCTGCTCCCGCCCTGGTGCAGTGCAGCAAAACGAATTGAGCCAAGGGATGCACCGTTTATAATGCGAGCTCTGTTATCAGAGCAAAAAATTAAAAAAATGGCGCGCTCAGTGGATTTTGGTCCCGGTCATCAGGGAAGAAATAACAACGACAGGAGCGCCCTCTAGAGAGACTCCTGACTCTAAGGTACTGAAAAGTTCGAAGGTAACCAAGAATGGATCCGCGGCCTACGTGGCAAAGGTGCTCAGCTGCACTTACTCGAGGGACCGTGTTCTAATATCCAGATTACTCTTTATTGGGCATTGCTCCGCTTATTAACGGGTCCCACGCGACACATATTCGCCTGCGTGACATGACCGCACAGGACACATTCTCGGCTTTCGTCTCAACTGGAATGTAATTGCGATGAGCCAATGCGCTAGCGCAGAAGTTTTCGATTACGACGTACGACCACGAAGATGACATTTAATACAATTTATTATCTATGTATTTATAGATACTGCGACCTTGTGCACAAGGTCATAGCAGGTGCGAAACAGATTTCAAGATACAAAAGTACAGACGTATACCAAACAAAAACAACACTGCAAATAAAAGCTTAAAAAGAGCAAAAAGAAAGAATCCAACAAGCTAGTAACATGAATCAGTTCAGGTGTTCTTCAGATAAATGCAATAATCTTTGCATGACAACATCATCAGTGAGATTATTCCAGTCAATGATGGTCTTATGAAAAAAGTAGATTTAAAACAAATTAACTCCCGAGTTTTATGGTTTCCTTGCAAGAGAATGGCGATTTGTATTTCGATACACCGAGAGTATAAGTAAGGATATTAGAGATGTTCACATTAAAACGATTATTAACTGAAAGAAGAACTTCAACCGACATGTACGATTTCTAATAGGAGCAGATAGAAAGCCACCTCTTTTTAGGTGGTCACTGCCTGATGTTTTCCCATAGCAGTTATATATATAAACCTTTGTGTGTTCCTGCTCGTGCCTCCTCTTGTCGTCCTGTCTTCTTCGCGCACTTTTATTATGACTGATATAAACCTTACTCCTTTTTTCTGAATCCTTACTAGTTTATAAATGTTTGTCTTTGCGGGAGGGTCTCAGTTAATTACTGCGTATTCCAAGACGGGTTTAAGGATAGTGTTGTAGGCAAGGAGGCGTGTACCAGGGGTCGCTAACTTGAGCCAGCGTCGTAATGAAAAAGCTCTCTAAACAGCTGTCTATATAAAGGAAAAGAGCCGGCGCGGTGGCTCAGTGGTTATGGTGCTCGGCTACTGACCCGAAAGACGCGGGTTCGATCCCGGCCGCGGCGGTTGAATTTCTTTGGAGGAGAAATTCTAGAGGCCCGTGTACTGTGCGATGTCAGTGCACGCTGAAGAACCCCAGGTGATCGAAATTTCCGGAGCCCTCCACTACGGCGTCTCTCATAGCCTTAGTCGCTTTGGGACGTTAAACCCCATAAACCAACCAACCATATAAAGGAAAAGTTAGCACAAACTGCTTCAGATAATGTGTAGGTGGAAGTGCTTTTCGTAAGGGGCTGTCTGGCATGCCTTTAAGCTTCTATGCTGGCAGAGTGCGGACGAGGAGGAAGCGTTAATGAGGCAGGGAGTTCGAGGAAGGGCGTCTTGCGGCCTCTGCTGAGCTTCGCGATCGAGGATGGATGACGGATCGTGAAAGGGGGAGAGAGAAAGAGTGACGGATGATGATGAAAAAGCGGGTGGACAGAGACCGTTTGTATGCAGTGCAAGCTGTGTCGACATGTGCCCACTAAAGGGAACCTTTCACCGTGAGTTGCAAACCGCACGCTCCGGCGAACCTATGGCCTTCTATGGCGGTGCATGCCTTGGCGGCTCCGTTTGCCCTAGCATTGTAAAGCGTAAAACAACTCAAACAAAAAGCCTAGTACGACGACTATGATTGTTCTCGTGTAGGTACGAGAGAAAGTGAGCAAAAAATGAAAAAAAGATGCCTAGGCTTAGCTTGGTTAAGCCAAGAATGTGTTGCATATTGCGCGGTCTTTTTGTGCGAGGTATTGCTTGGCGGCACTCGATTTTATCAGCAGCTTTTCCTCCGTGACGTATGTATGTATGGATGGATGGATAGGAGCGCCCCCTTTGAAACGGGGCGGTGGCAACCGCCACCATGCTCAGGCGTCCTTTTCCTCTTTTTTTTATCTTCTTTTCTGTTTTTTCTTTTTTTCCCACGTGGTTTGGTGACGTCACGTGGTGTCGTGACGTCACCAAACCACATGACGTCACGTGGTTTGGTGGCTACCCGGCCGCGCCCAAGGGCTGAACTGAGTGATTGCAATATGCTACGCATAAAAGAAAACAAGTGCGTCTGGCATTCATTTTGGGCGCCTAGACGCCCTAACCAATTTACATGAGCACACTCTATGACGTGATTTGTGCACAGAGCACTTAGGCTTTCGATGCATCTCATTTTCGATGGCTCAGTGGTTACAGCGCTCTGCTGCTGGCCCGAAAGACGCGGGTTCGATCCCGGCCGTTGTGGCCGAATTTCGATGGAGGCAAAATTCTAGAGGCCCGTGTACTGTGCGATGTCAGTGCACGTTAAAGAGCCCCAGGCAGTCGAAATTTCCGGAGCCCTTCATACGGCGTCCCTCATAGCCTGAGTCTCTTTGGAACGTAAAACTCTAATAAACCAACCAAACCAACCATCTCATTTTCTAAAGGTACATTTGTTCTTTGGCAGTAGTTGCTCGCAAATAGCAAGCTGTTATCTGCGGGGGCTTTACAGACGTTCACAGAAAGCTTTACACTGGAAAGAAAGTTGGGTTTCGAGTGCTTAGGCGAAAGTACTAAAGAGAAGTTTGATAATCGCGCGAATGCGCTTAAATTCGTCCAGTGAGGTTATATTAGCTACATTCCGACAAGGCGTTAAGTTTCCTGTATGTGGAGTTCAAGTTCAAGGCCAATAACGCAGGCTAGAAGCACAAATTTCGTCCTAAGAAAAAAATTTCTTCCTTCACATCTCGGCGCATTCAAAGCTCGTGAACGCGTAGTCAGTGAGGTGCTAAGGAACACGTTCAGTTGGTCTTGCTCGTACCAGAGTCTTTCGAGCGTCCAGTCGCAAATGCAGAGGCTTGCAACGGCCGTCTACCCCATTTCTTTTCTCGAACCTATGGCGGAGGTTTTCGTGAGAGAAGTGTGCAGATCAAAGGACGTGAGGCGTTGCGAACCTCTCCAGACATCCAACATAGCGTCATCGCCTATGTTCACAACCTTTGGCATCGAGTCGAAAACGTGGTGGGGCATTCACATTTTTTTTCTATCCTCCGCCCTTTATCTTCCACATGTGAAACATGCAGAGCCCCTTGCATAATACCAGTGCGGGATGGTGTACGACCAACCACTTTCGTGCAAGTTATCGCATGGACGGAAAGCGGGCTATTGCCTGACAAGACGCTGCGCGGGCGCATTAATCAGGCGCGCGGACAGCAACCTATAGCTCTACATTGTATAGCACTTGTATCTGCACATGACAACACCCGCACTCTTCGGAGGTACAGAAACCAGCGGAGGAAAGAAATTTTTGACGCTTTCAATATGCCTAAAAGAGAGACTGACTGCGTGAGCACGCCTTCAATGAACCTGATGAGAAAAATATTTTACATGGCTGGAGAATTTCCTTGATCGAGGAGCGTCGCCTAGCAATGTGCTTTTGTTCCTCTTACCCGCTTTGTTTTTTGTTTTGCTGTTCCCTCCTTTCATGTATTCGAGCCAGGCGGAATAAAATAATCACTTTTAAGTCAGCGATGCGTGCTGTCAACCAGTTCCCCTCTTTTATGCGTTTTTTTTTTCTGCTTGTATGATGCGCTGACTTGCTTAAAGTTGTGCCTTAGTCTCAGTCAAGCGTCAAGTAGCGGGTGGACGGCAGGCACCTTACAATGGATCTTGATGAGGGCCTGTCGAGAACGTTATATCTCGTTCAAAACTTGGCTCTCGAACCCGCCGCGGTGGCTCAGTGGTTTCGTCGCTCGGCTGCTCGCCCGAAAGACGCGGGTTCGATCCTGGCCGCGGCGGCTGAATTTCGATGGAGGTGAAATTCTAGAGGACCGTGTACTGTGCGATGTCAGCGCACGTTAAAGAACCCCAGGTGGCCGAAATTTCAGGAGCCCTTCACTACGGCGTCCCTCATAGCCTGAGTCGCTTTGGGACGTTAAACCCTAGTAAATCAAATCAATCAAAACTTGGCTCTTTTGTTCTGCCTGCTATCTCTACTTCCCTGCTTATACTCGGCAGTTGTATTTTATAAGAGCTAGTCATTGTACCAACAGTCAATTTCTGTTATGAAAACATGCGCTCCTTGTTTTATGCGATATTATGATGTGTACTGTCGCAGGAACTTGTGAAAGCTATGATATTACGTAAGCAAGCTTTCCGATTGATGAATCATTACTTCGAGTACGTTAAGTTGATAAACTGGTATTGCCTAATACCATGTTTACGTCACTTCTTCTGTGATGAACAATTTTAGGATTTCCAGTTTTATTTAGCGTTCGGTGTAAACCAACGGGCAATATGAGTTCAGCCTTTGAGTGCCATTGATCAACTAGTGCTGCCTGTACGATTTCCTCTTTGATGGGCTTCTCATTTTTTGTCCCTGAACGGGGAGAAGAAAGTGACCCAAATTTCATCCTGTTGTGCAAAGTCTTTCCTTGTCTTTCCGCTGATTCTACGTGAAAACTTTCCCATGGAAAAACTTCCTGAGCAGTCAATGTCAAGATGGTAATTAGAATTCGACAACTGCAAAGCGGTACCAGCCGCTACAATGAGGAAATGAGAAGAAAGTGAGAACCAGTTGGACGTAAACTTTGAGGCCTCTCATCTGGTGCAGAGGAAACACACACTTAGGGGACGTAATAGTCATTTGATACTTATCCGTCATGGTTGTAAAAACGATGGTACTGTTAACTTACACACTTGTAAAAATTCGTCCTGGTCCGATCCCCGGACCAGGACGAATTTTTATTTAACTACGAAGTAACTGAGAAAGCTGTATAGCTTTCTTTTGTAGCCGTATGGCTGCGCTCGGGTGGACGTCAATGAGTAATTACTCCCTTATTACAAATCTACTCCACCTTGGGGGATTCCCCTAAACATTTGGTCAACACTGTTCCCACTTCGAGTTATTGATCAATTCGCTCTCGCCCTACCATAAGCTTGCCGTCCCGGTTAGCTCAATTGGTAGAGCGACTGCTCCGGTGAAGCGGTGGTCCCGGGTTCGATCCCCGGACCAGGACAAATTTTCCTTTAACTACGAAGTTTCTGAGAGAGCTGTATAGCTTTCCTTTGTAGCCGTATGGCTGCGCTCGGGTGGACGTCAATGAGTAATTTGCGGCGTGTTTTTTAGCACTTCTCATATGCTGTCACTTAAAAGCAAAATTAGTTTAAAGTTTGCGCTCTGCCCTTCAACATCGTCTCCTGTGCGCGTCTTTCACGAAACTTGTTAAAAAAAACCACGAGCCGATTCGCCCAGCAAGAAGTACTGCTCATATATGCCCAGCCGATGATAGCGACACATCTGAAGCGAGCGCTACAGCTGGATAACGCGGCGATTATGTTATGCACATTATATTACTTTGTGCCAATTTATCAATGCCTAAAATGCCATCACACTCCTTCTGCCGCTGTGATCAGCCACTAAGCAAGGCGGATAATAAAAGTGAAAAAAAAAAAAATCTCAAGAAAGGAAGCCAAGCTAGTTTTATAACCAGCTGCAGTGTTTTGAAGTTGACTGGAAATCTCGGTTCAGAAGGGTTATCGTGTCGGCATCTTGACCTCTCGGCGCAAGCGGCTTGCGGCAGGCATGGACTACGCTGGGACTTGGCGCTGTGCAGCAAAATACCTTGCGCGAACGTTGTAAGCTGTTACGTTGCGAGAATGTACGTGTTTTCGTTTTGAATATCGCAACTGCCTTTGCATGCTGCTTTCAAGGAGAATGAAAATGGCTAAAGGAACTAATTTTAATAAAATTAAAGCACGAATCGGCCTGCTATACGAGCCGTAAAACTTTCACGCACTCACCGCGATTTGTTAACTGCGAAACGAGAAATAACGTTTGCAGAAGGCTGATCACACAGCCGATTGTGCGAACGACGTTGCTGTCATCTTACTCACACATGCCACGCACAATCGGGAGAGGCACATGTGACGACAGGTGTAACTGGGAGCCAGATTTAGAAATTGACGGGACTAATTACGGCCGCTAATTAGCGCGCACACCAGCTGCGTATCTCGCCAGAAACGAATCAATTTTAGGGAGGCAGAAAAACGCTGCGTTTTTGCGGCGCTTTCAGTCGCTTCTTTTTCGGTTTTCTTTTTTCCGCGCCTTCTCTCAAGTGGAGCGGCAGCGGCGCCAACGCCGGAAAGCAATGCAGTGGTGCGGGATACGTTGAGCAAGGCTTGTGCTGGCGGCCGCTACAGCACGCCTACAGGTCGCAGAGCAAGAGTCGCCGGAATCGCGCAGTAAAAAAGGGACCGTATACATATACGGTGCTTTCCTTTACTGCCTCGCAATAAAAATCTGTCACTGGCAGCTATTGCGCCGAGGAATGCACACGCGCTTTCATCCGTTATATATATACGAGGACGCTGTAGCGCATTCCTTTATTGTCGACTATGCACGAGTGCGGCGTTCTTGTGGGGGACTGCAGCACGCCTACAGAAAGGGAGAACGGAGTCGGACAACGAAGCAATAAGCTCCGCGCTCGCTGTCTGAGCGGAGATGCGTCCTCCACCAGAAGCACTTGGGCCGGGCAAGCGCCGGCAGCCTCAAGTGCAGAGCGGCGAATGGTCGAGGGACGATTATTGGCGCGTAAGTTTAACGCACTGCACTCCGCTCTGTTATAGGGGCCTTGGCTGATCAGATAAATGCGCCATTCATGATGAACTTTATAACGGTGATAAAAGTAAACTTGAATACCTGAAAAAGTAAAATAATAAAAAAGTCGCAAAGATATATGCTCAGGTTGTTGCTGTGAATAGTGCGAAAGCTTGCCTTACATTAACGGTGAGACGTCAATCAAGTGCTCTGTTTGATGTGAATGTCGTACTTTTAAATTACACGTGTTACACATGCCTGTTTTTGTGTCCTGCTATGTCCAGCACCGTAAAGCGCTGTATTTTTAGGTTTGAACCACACGGTTGCCTAACGGAGGAAGCTGCGCCAAAACTTTGCACCTCACCTTACAGTGCATTCTCACCCTTCCTCTGCTTCCTTTGGTAATTGAATGCTTGTTGAATATTTGATTATCTTCATCGTTGTACGAGGAGGGGCTATAGTATACTGAAGAG
Source organism: Amblyomma mixtum (assembly GCF_055824585.1). Classification (NCBI taxonomy): domain Eukaryota; kingdom Metazoa; phylum Arthropoda; class Arachnida; order Ixodida; family Ixodidae; genus Amblyomma; species Amblyomma mixtum. The sequence continues at coordinate 317,714,664 of NC_143013.1, forward strand.
CAAGAAAATAAATAAATGATGTAATCCAGAAAATTAGAGCCTGCGTGCGGGCGCTAAGAGGGAAGCCTCGCATTTTTCTCGTACTGAACAGGCATCCACAGGCGCGGACAGGCTCACTTGAGTGGAGGTGAAATGCGATAACGGCCGTTTATTGAGACGCTGTTAAAAAACCCGCCTGGTCAAAATTAATCGAGAGCCCTCCCCTGCTGGCACTCCTCGTCGACGGGCTACCTGGACAATCCAATCAATCAATCAATCAATCAATCAATCAATCAATCAATCAATCAATCAATCAATCAATCAATCAATCAATCAATCAATCAATCAATCAATCAATCAATCAATCAATCAATCAATCAATCAATCAATCAATCAATCAATCAATCAATCAATCAATCAATCAATCAATCAATCAATCAATCAATCAATCAATCAATCAATCAATCAATCAATCAATCAATCAATCAATCAATCAATCAATCAATCAATCAATCAATCAATCAATCAATCAATCAATCAATCAATCAATCAATCAATCAATCAATCAATCAATCAATCAATCAATCGGTTGGTCGGTCGGTCGCGACCAATGAATGTACAAATACATGGAGACACACATGCACGGGGAGCTATCACGGCCTCCATTATCCCGTAGGCAGGTTTTCCCATAGGAAAAGTCTCGAACAATAAAATAATAATATCACAGCCATCATAACAAATTAGCCCTACCTCATGCGCAGTTCCCTTTCTTTAAATGTTTCGGCTGTCTTGAGCTTGCTTGTCGGCAGTGCGCTGTACTACAACCTCAGCTACCGATTTTAATCCGGTGCGATGAGGGTGTGCCATGTTTTGAGTCGTCGGAGGAGCCGTCGTTCTGTTTTAAAAACCTCGTCCTTCACGATGTCCACTCCCCTGGCCACTGTGGCGGGGCACTGCGCGGCTGGGGCCGCCGTTGCTCTGACCCTATCGGCTCGATCGAAGGTCCACCTTCCGGCGAAAGTTTCGAGCCATTAATTCCGACAGTCTCGATAGCTTTTCACGGTATACAAATCTCGCGATATACACTACCGAAGACCGCGTTTGCTCAGCGTGTTGATAGCTGTTAAATAATGTTCATGACGTTGGTTAGACTGCGATCTGATTAGGATACTGGGCACATTTTTTTTTGTTTCCATATTGCCTGTTCCTATACGCGACTGTGGTTATGACATTTACTGTTTACAGCAGGGTGCATGCCATGGCTGAATTATTGTGCCCTGAGCTGCATTGTGAGTTGCGTGCAGTAGCTGGGCTGTGTCCTGTGTTACGTTACGTTGTCACTTGTTGGGTGATTTCTTCCCTTCTGCGAGAAGGAGCAGCTTGTGCCTCTGCCGTTCACTCTCCTCTCCTTGAATGCCGGCCTAAAAGAAAAAAGCACCAACTGGAGTTTAATTCAGTTTATATCAGTATATAAAATGGCGATAAACAACCTAAACGTGCCATCTGGCTAGTTTCTAGTAAAAAAAAAAAAAACGCGCTCCTTGTCTCTCAAGATCGTCGCGAGCTTCCTATGAGTGTCAGCCTTGAAGAGCAGCGCAGCATTGGGCATAACTTGCCTGATTGGCGAGAATGGTTTGTGCAGAATTAATCCTTGCGTGCTGTCGTTGCTTGCTGTACTGCTTCAAATTTAAGCTAAGAGTCAAAAGAGACGTGGGAGGTCAAGCCGATACCGGGCGTTACACCTAAGATGTTGTGCAATTAAAAAAAAAAGGGATTTTTGAGTTAGAAGAGAGCTTTTTTCGGCATAGCATTGTCAGCGAAGTAGCGCATCAGAATACAGCTAAGATGTGCTGACCAGGTGGCGGGTTAGCTAATATTAAATAAACTTTTTAACGATTAGTGTTAGTCTCCTTATTTACTGAGAGGCGTGCAGCCAACCGTAATATCCTTATCAGATTTTAGAATTTGGAAAACGCAGTTACCCTCGGCTCTGTGCCCCAACAAATGTTGGCTGTTTCGGCGAGTTACGTGCACTGGAGGGGTTCCTTTGCCTGCAAGTTTTTCGAAAGGGTATGTATTTTGGCTCGATATGGACAGCGCCGACGGTAACTGCGTTTTCCAAATTGTAAAACTGATATGGCTATTACTTACGGTGGGCTGCACGCCTCTCAATAAATAAGGAGCATAACTGTAATAGTTAAAAAGTTAACATTAAATATTAGTTAACCAGCCTACTAGTTAGCGCGTATTGGGTGTTTACTAATGCCCTACACCACTGACAATGCAATGGCGAAACAAGGGGTCTTCTAACTAAAAAAAAAAACCTATCTTTAAGAATTGCAGAACATCTTAGCTGAATACTTGGACGTCCTGCTTACGCGCACTTCGTACCGACGAACCGGGACGTCACTTTTATTTTATTTTAATTGTTCTCGAATTCAGCGTGTGCAAGTGCAAGATGATGTATGTGCTCCCAGTACCGACAGTAAACATCAAGCCTGCCTCTACGCTCAACAAGCAACACTTTTTCAAAGTAGTCCAGTTTTCTCGGCAAAGTAGGTTCATTTTTGCTCGCAAAGAATAAATTTGTGCCGCGTACACTCAATGCTGGTGGTGAATCCCCGCTAAAAGCCTGGCATAATGTGCGACGAATGGAGGACTTGAAAGCTCAGCGAGGCAAATTTCCGCCGCGGCTATCAGTGGCAGCAATTTAGGGCAGCCGTTGGTCTGCGCTTGATGCGGCAATGTTATTGCCCATAGTTGTTGCTGGGCTGCTTATTTGTTCCGTTTTCCTTCCATCTATCCCCATTTTGACAGGGAACTGCGTAGGCTGGAACGGCGATCAATATAACTTAGGCGCTTAGCAGGCCTTGGCACAATCGGGCTAAGCTGTGACCTTTCTGTGATGCACTTTAGGGAATAAAGAGAAAAGACGGCGAAAGGGTAAAATGGGGGAGAGGTAGTGAGAGGATTGTCGCACGTTGGGCCTAAAAGATGGCGTGCGAACTAAATGTAGCGCTCTGGACACTGACGAATAAACCCAAGCAGCAGACGCCGTACATTACTGCCGGCTGATGCCCTCTCGTACAATTGTATAAGCGGGCAGCGTCATTCTGTTTCATGAATTTATCTTTTTCAGTAAACTTTATTATTTCTCTCTCTCTTTGTCCCCAGCCTGGCGAAGAAGGGAAGTTCAGTGGTGTCTTGAAATGTCAGCTACACCATTGCTCCAGTAGAGCGGAATGAAATGTCACTTTTCCGATATAAATTGTTCCGGCGTGATATGAAACACTATTTACCTCATGTTAACTAACCCAGTGCAAAAAGCATGGCGGTCTTTGAAACGGCTGGCGCACTCAAGAATGCATTGTATGGGGTCACGTGATAAGAATACGTCTGAGAGTGCGCGAATTAGGAGGTGGAGGAGGAAGGGGGGGGGGGAGGGTAGAAGGGCGGATATAGGGCAGCAATTGCCCCCACTTCTTCACTCCAGGAAAGGCGAAAACCCATCTTTTTTTTTGACAAAAGCCGTCAGTGTAGGTCGGGAGTAAAGTTGCGGTAGTTTACTGTTCACAAGTTGCCCATAACGACATTAACTGCAGGCCGTTTTGGTGTCTGCGTGGTTACTGTCGTCATAAAAAACTGCGGTGATGAGAGCCCAAAACCTTGTTCACTGTTACAGCCAGCTGTTGTGAGCAAAAAAGTAAGCGTGCAAAATTTCGTGTACCAACTATTTGGACCCAAAAATTGCAGTTAAAAGTTCTGTGCACCGCGATCTTTGATGTTCATGCATGCTTAAGAATAAGATGAAAAACTTAAATGCTTTCAAAGAGGCCGCTTGCACTGTCCGAGCTTTCACTAACAGCGGTCCTTTCTTGCTCTAAATGGTGCAGTTATGAAAGCCGAAATTCATGCGAAATTCGTGCTGTTAGGATCTGCTTGCTTGGCTCGACTCTCTCATGTTCGTCTAGCTAAATGCATACTTTGCTGAAAAATCACATATATTTTAGCAAACATTGCAAAAATTACCCGTATTTTCTTTTTGTTGTGGCACGCTCAGTAGTTGCCGCAAATGCCCGCAAAGTTGGCGCGCAGTTTTTTTTTTAATTTCAGGTATTGTAACAGATGAATGCTGTGGAGTGTGACAGAAATGCTTAGTAATTTTGTACATATTATTGCGTAACATGCTGCCATGATAAAAATCGGCTTAACATTTCTTTTATTGCGTCTATGAGTACCAAAAACTCCTTCGAGACAAACAATGCTGTTTGCCCATTCGCCAAATAGTGCTGAAAAAGAAAAAAAAATGTTGCAGTAATTTAAATAAATGGTTTGAATATTTCGAGGTGGCAGCTTTCGTCGACCGGAAGTGCTCACATTTTTTTTTTTTATCCAATCACCAGAAGACTAGAGAAATCACAACTAATTGAACACTACGGGAACCCGCAAAGCTGGCGAACAAGTAATTTATTCACGCTCGATGAAAAACGCGGGAAAAAAGTGACTACCACAAAACTCCAACCACGACCGGTTAGTGCGAAGGTGACCAGGCATTTATCTTCTGGTGGCGTTAACTGGATGCCAGGTGGTCTTTGATCCCCGCCCGTACTTAAAATATCAGGTATGCTGATCAGGTATGCAACTCATCCTTATTTGACAGGTATGCAACTCATCCTTATTTGAATCACGGCAATGTACGCCTTCGCTTTCCTTTTTGCGAAGCTAGAGATAGGGAAGAAAAATTTACCTAACGTTTACCCTTATGGCAGTGCGAACTTCAACGGCCAGCCTGGGTGATGGGAGACGGCGACGCCAGCCGGGCTGGCTAGGAGAGCTTTAGGAGCTTTAGGAGAGGGTACCTATGGCTGCTTTTGCGTGTTAGGGTCAATCAGGGGTTGTAATTCTGACCAATCAGAGTGGCGCGTTTTTATGACGTCATGCGTGATGTCTCTGCATCCTGACCATTCAGAGGGGCGTGTTGTCATGACTCAATGCGTGACGCAGTCACGCGTTCTTTTTATAGTGGTTTACAACACCGACAACGATGCCGCTTAAACGGGTAACGTGGCATACACAGATGCCGCTGTAAAAAGACAAAAATCTCGGCTCCCAGCGACACCCGTCCCCAGCTTTCCGGTGCACTGAAGCCATTAGGAACGCTACGCAGGAGAAAGCACTCGTCGGCAGCTGCATTTATCATCCACGAAGCCACGAATGTGACGTCAAATGAGGCCGTTTCCTCAAGGCTCTCACGGGGTGTCAGCCACAAGGATCTAGTCTACACAGAAACCGCCAGGCATGTCCGTGGGGAGCGCGAGCCGTGGGCCAGAGCCGTCAAGAAAGATGTTGGGATTTAGAGGCTATGCTTGCACTGTGAAGCTGTCGCGTATATACGTATACGACACACAGGCGCGAGCGCCTAAGCCTCTAACCCATGGAACTGCTCTAAAATTCCCTTTCTCCGAAGCGTGTATGTTTTGTGGGCTGCATTACACCGTTTCTCGCGAAAGGCGCCGGCCTTGCCTACTAGCACCTGCTAAAAATTCTCTTCATCGGCGCATGATCCCATTGTTTTCTCGGTTCGCAGCAGCTTTGCTCTCAGCGAGTTTACGAGAGCGTCTTTTCACGAGTATGCAGTTTGGAGTATGCAATCGCGGTCAAAGCACGTAACGCAATCACAAATAATCGATATATGCAGTGTATTGCAAACAAATAATTAAAAGATAAGTTTCTCATACTCCACTTGATGAAGCCTCGCAGTTACGCAACGTGCCATTCTGAAAGCGTGGTCTCATGTGTGCCTGGGAGTATGTGGTGCAGACTTGGAGGGTTTCCGCTGGAAGGGAGCGCACTAATTAAACCTGCAGAAGTGCTCGGCCTACTCGTATGGCTTCAGCGTCTGATTTAGCGAATGCCTCGCGCTCGCATTATTGCTTTCTAGGCGTTAACGAATACATTTATCCGCACTGAAGCGAATAGCTTCCATGCGAATTTACGGTTAAGAAAACTTTTTTTGAGGAGAACCACCGCACACGACCAGTGTATGTGATAGCTTCGTATTTCATATAAGGTGTGCTTGTAAATACGCCAAATAAGATTTGAACGGCATTTGTTCCTCTTGTACTTGCAGTCTGTTTGCAGCGGCTGCATACAGTGTCGGATATAGACACCGACCCTGAGTAGGCGGATGCCTTCAGCTGTGTCCTTCGCCAGCCTCCAGCCTACAGAGACAGACATAGGCATGCTCACTTTGGGATTATAACCAACCCAACCTTTCCAACACCCTCGAATCGATTCAGAATCGCGCAGCCAGATTTATTTTTGAGACTGTCCTATTACTCCATCATCACCACCCTTACTTAAATCCTATAGGTTAACCTTACCAATCTTGAATCGAAAGTTTGCATCTTTAGGCTTTGTATTTATCACAAATTTTATCATGCACAGGTGATATTTTAGTCATTTCACCTGCTCATCACCTAGATAGCTGCAACAGACAGACTGTCGCACATATTCGTTCATTATTTTTTAACACCGTCCGGTACTGGAACAGCCTACCCGTCGACGCCATGCATTACTAGATCCCATTCACTTCAAGGCTTCTATCACACCTCATTTCGCTTGAACGCTCAGCCCATCTCTCATGTAATACCACTTTTATGGGACATTTGAGGTATTAATAGCTAATAACACTATCTCTTACATCTTTCACCCATTCTCTTTGCTACTAACTTACCGATAAACGGCATTGTGGCATTACGGGTTATACCTAAACTCATTGTAACCATCGGCTGTCCTGTTTCCTTACGTGATGCAACAGGACGTCTGCCATTGAAATGATTTTAAATCTTTGCATTCCGTCACTGCACCGGAAATGCACATCCTCGAGCGCCCTCTTTATTCGTTTTTCTGCTCCGCAACTCAGGTGAGATGCAAACATTTCTTGCTCCATCGGGCAAATATTGTTTTTTTTATAATCTGCTTACATAGCACAGACTCGTCCACCGAGAGTCTCTCGAGTGGAGGATTTCATTGTTTGCCCATTCTAGTCTCCCTATACCAAGAAGCTGCTGGGTCCCTCGTCGGTGACCCCGCGTTGGCAATGGCGGACTGCGATTGATGATCGGCAGAGCGCGAAGGCAAACGTTGTTGAAGCTAATGCGGCTAGCGTTTGCGCGTTTTTCCACTCGTCCACGGGTGTTTACTCGGCGCCGGTCTGCCTCTCTTCAGCGACAGCACGCACCCCGCTCTCTCTCTCTCTCTTCCCACCCGGGCGGTCTGATTTGCATGCGGCGTTAGCTCGTATAAAAGCGGCGGTACGAACTTGCTCGCCAACGCGTCGGACAGACGGAGAACAGATCGATATACATGCATATTTGCGCCTGGCAGACTCTGCACCGCTCGTGCTTCCTCGAGTTCCACTAGTTCATCTGTTCTAATCACTGCACGCGGTAGCATGCGCACGCAGCAGTCCTGGAAGAAGAATCGGGTTTTAGAAGTTTTGAAGGCACAGCGATGAAAACAACCGGGCGAAAAAGCAGGCAAAATCAGGAACTGAAATTCACTGTACAGGCTTCAGCGTGATAAAAGAAAGCAGTAGAAAGAGAGAGTAATAGAAAGAAGGTGAGAGGGGAAGAGAACAATGTTTGGCTTCCTTCTATCTTTTCTTTTCTTCGAATTCATTTATAAAACTGCCGCGGTATTAACACGGTAGTGTTATGGCTCTCAATCTGCGGAAACTCCGGCGTCGTCGGTGTCGTTAATTGTCGTCAGCATTAATCAGCGTCGCGAGTGTATTATAGGGATTAATTCCGCGTATATTTTGTCATTGACCCATTATTCCTATCGAACAACTTCCATGAGTGAACACTGTATTCGAACACTGGAACCGGAATGAAAACCTACGTGTTAGCGCACCTAATTCGCATCTCGCCAAACTACGCAAATCGACCGTCATTTTTTTTTTGTCACTTTGTTTCAGCCTACGAAGTGGACGCGCTTTCACGCGCACCCTTCGCGTCGTCTTCACAAAAGGCGTCAGCGCTGACGCGGTCTAGATTGACAATCTGTGTCGCGCCCATTTTCACGCGGCAGGGCGCGCCTCGAGGCCTTTGTGCGAGCTCCTTTCATCCATCGCGGCCGGTCTGTTGGACGCGCCGCCCAAAGCGAGCACGAAAAACGAAATTCGTTCTTTCGGTGGGCTGAACGTGTCTCGCTGCTGCCGCGTCTTTTGTTGACACTCTGCGCGCCCCAGCGAAAATGAGCCGTTTGGCATTGCGTTGAATGGAATTTGGGCGACGTTGTGTCCGTGGTTCAGTGAGAAGAGCTTGATCGAATCGCAGTTACTCCAGTTGAACATAACTGTAACTTGCTTCGATCTTTCATTTTAATTGCGAATCGCAGGGTTGCATGTACAACACAATGTGTACCACATTTTTAATAAGTTTGTCGCGTTATAGAATCGCGCACAGGCTGACATAAGCACTGATTTCTGAATAGAAAATGTCGATTTTTCTTTCATTTTATGCTCTGCGTTTCAGGAACTTTGTTCCTGCCTTGGCGCCGCCTTTGCGCCCCCACAAACGGTTCACCTAGTGCCCATGTGTTATTTTGTACGGACGTCGTGAAAAAAAAAAAAAAGAAAGATAATGAAATAGTCCAGCGCCTACTATTTACTGTTTCTGGGAGCGCAATTCTAAATGCGCCGGTCGATTGACTTACTTTCGTTCAGTTTTGACAACTTTGCTGCCAGCGAGCACGGGTCGAATTTCAGGCGTTGTCTTCTTTTTTTTTTAGCTGAAATAATATATGAGCATACGTAAATGCGTAAGCAAGGTTGTACAGAAAGTTTGGGCTTATTGATAAACGCGTGCTATTTTGTAGCATTCCTGACAAGGACCAGCCGATGTTCTGTAAGAGTCAACTTGTTATGTAATGCCGGGCAGCGGGAGATGTAGCGTTAAGGCGTGTGTGTTCTTTGTTGAGTGTTTTGAAGTGAAAGCTTCCCTACGGGACCTCGGGCTTCAATCGCGGACCGAGTAGATTTGACCTTGTACTGAGTTCGAGGTCAAACCACGAAAAAGAGAAAAAGAAATTGAATCAATATCCATGACTGGTAGTCGGATCCGCTGTTGCGCGAACAAATCTCGTTTAAGGGCCGCTCAGCGAGATTACTAGGCTATCGCCGTAGTCAACACGCCTCGTGTTAAACTGCCCCACTCCCTCGCGCTGTGCATTGAAGAGCGTCGTCTTCATCAACTTCCATCTGCTCCGTCCCTCGGAACTGCCTGCTCACCGTCGTCTTCTGCGCAGCTTAAATCAAATTCAAATTCAAATTCTTTATTTCTGCCTTGTAAACATACAGACAGCGGAGGCGCAGAAAAAGCTGAGAAACAGCTTGACTAAGCCGCAGCCCCCTTTCGCTTGGCAGCAGCTTGACAGCAAGACTTTTAATACAGAAGGTGATAACAAGTATACAATACAATACGTGCTTTCATTCCGATTCGAATGTAGTGAAGATTCTCTGTAGCTTTTTTTTTATTTCGATGCTGCCCCTTCACAGCTGCAAGGGGCAAAATAAATCTCGAACGCTTTATAGGCGCTCCATTCAAGTCACCAAACGAAGAATATAGTGGACTGGAAAGAAACGCAAACGACAACTTGTTATTCCGGCCGTTTTGTGAACCCGTTCGCCCCATCCCAACCAGCTACCCAACCTCGTAAAGCCTTCCATTTTATTACGACAGCCTCCTCTTCCTCCCTACGTTCTTGTCCTCAAAGGCCCGCAATCCTCGGACACCCAAAGCCGCAGCGCTGGGCTCTTGGGCTGTGCTCCGAGTCCTTCCACTCCCGGACAGTGGTTTTCAATTAAGGAATGACGGTTTTTTGAGGAGACGAATCGATACTTCAAGATGGCGCCCGAGTGAAGCGTCTCTGACTGCCGGCAACTGCGCCGCCGCCTGCGCCCAATGACTGCACTCCTTCGGCCTCCGCCCGCTATACGGCACTTCCCTCTTGCCGTCTTTCCTTTTCGCTTTTCTTCCGGTCTTCTCTTCAGGCGTGTCTTGCTCCGTTCTTTGCCGCGTAGTTTCCTTTGGGTCCTCTCGGCTGACAGAGCAACGCACACGTGCTGGTCCCCCAGTGGAGCGAACGTCGTTTCCGCTCGTCGCAGCCCCGACAAATATATGTGCTTATACTCGGCAGGACAAGGAAAACCTGATACCGCGGCGGGTGAGGGACAGAGGAGGTGTTTACCTTTTTTGTCCGTGATTCTGCAGTGTAGCGGAGGATGTGTGTCGTTGCCTGCGGTGGCGTTGATACGTTAATACGCGAGTGAGAATGTTTGCTTGCGTTGTGTGTTAGGCATTCTCTGATAAATCCCACTTCGCCTCTCTCTATACATGGCTTTTATTTATTCTTAAAACACGCAATTTTTTTTGCTAGTATGCATAAAATATACGCTATACTTTATTTTAATATACAGCAAATATATCTCCTCTAATAAACAAATATAATGGAATAAATATATAAATCAAGGCACACATATCAATATTAAGTCAATATCACAATTTAGTTTACTCCTGCGATGCACTGGGCATTAGATCCGGGGTGCGAACGCTGCCGTGGGGGTCTCATTGAGGGAAAAGTGAAAGGTAAGGAAGATCGCGCACTGCGATTTTTGGGCTCGCTTAAAAGACTTCTACAGCCGGAATCAATCCGGAGACAATTACTTCCTGTAGTGAACATGAATTGTAGTTATTCCAATAAAGCACACAAACTACAAGTATTTTACTCGCTTCATGCAATGATTTTCCCATCCCCTTATTTATCTACAAGAAGGTGTGTTCACAATATTTAGGGCTTGCAGGGAGGCCCCGGCTGCTCATTTCACATGCAGGTAATAGAAGACCGCATCGAAGACAGTCTTTGCTGTCGATGTCCGCAGACAGAAATGCATTTCTGCCTGCTTACAGCTTTGGTTTCCTTAGAGAAAACTGCCATACTAGGGATGGTTCGGGCAGAAAAAGATGAGGAGCGCCGCATCTGTTGTCAAAAAAGACATCTTTTTCGAAGTCACAGCCTTCACCCACTCAGAGTATTCCCACAGAAAAAGAAGAGGAGGAATAAAGTACTTGTCACTTCTGACAGTTTGTGGTCTGAGCAGACAGTCCGATTTGTTGATTTGATTGCCGGCTTGGTGCAGCCTATGGATTTAAGGGTGCTTATGCTCACAAAAATTGCGAGGACACTTTGGCAATTAGAGGGTTCCTCCTTTAAAATTCCTTAATTAAAATTCCTCCTTCAGTTAATAATGGTTGGCGGCGCAGTTATGGCGTATTAATCTCCATGAAAAAGGACGACCGAAATCCGTGGCCGCGGGGGATGTTCGCATGGTATCAGCTTCACGGCCGGACTGGTCCAAAATCGGGCCCGCTAGTGGACGCAGGCGGATGTATCGTCGTCCACCTGCTCTGCGCGCGGCCCAGCGCCGCGCTTTACTTGGGTTTTCGTACACCCTTTCTTTGCTCTTGTTGCACGTTAAAATTGGTTGCGCTGCTGGTCAGCAGTGGAACCACAACGCTGGACCGTACGTAGATGACAGAACATATTATTAGGGTTTTGTTGACACCATTATACATTATGTATGATGTATATATACATGGTTTATGGGGCTTTAACGTCCCAAAAGGATTCAGGCTATGAGGGACGCCGTAGTGAATGGATCTGGAAATTTCGAACACCTGGGGATTCTTTAACGTGCGCGTACTACATCGCACAGTACACGGCCTCTAAAATTTCGCCTTCATCGAAATTCGACCGCCGTGACCAGGATCGAACCCGCGTCTTTCGGGTCAGCAGCCGAGCACCATAATCATTGAGCCACTACGGCGGCCGCAGCACCTTAGAATCATCATCATCATCATCATCATAATCAGCCTGACTACACCCACTGCAGGGCAAAGGCCTCTCCCATGTCTCTCCAATTAACCCGGTCCTTTGTCAGTTGCCGCCACTGTATCCCCGCAAACTTCTTAATCTCATCCGCCCACCTAACTTTCTGCCGTCCCCTGCCACGTTTGCTTTGTCTTGGAATCCACTCCGTTACCCTTAAGGACCAGCGGTTATCTTGCCTTCGCATTACATGCCCTGCCCAAGCCCATTTCTTCTTCTTGATTTCAACTAAGATGTCATTAACCCGCGTTTGTTCCCTCACCCACTCCGCCCTCTTCCGATCTCTTAACGTTACACCTATCATTTTCCTTTCCATAGCTCGCTGCGTTGTTCTTAACTTAAGCTGAACCCTCTTTGTTAGCCTCCACGTTTCTGCCCCATAGGTGAGTACCGGTAGGATACAGCTGTTGTATACTTTTCTCTTCAGGGATATTGGTAAGCTACCATTCATGATCTGAGAGAACCTATGCGCTCCACCCTATTCTTATTCTTCTAGTTATTTCCCTCTCATGATCCGGATCTGCGGTCACTACCTGCCCTAAGTAGACATATTCTCTTACTACTTCCAGCACCTCGCTACCAATTGCGAACTGCTGTTCCCTTGCTAGGCTGTTGAACATTACTTTGGTTTTCTGCATGTTAATTCTTAGCCCCACCGTTCTGCTCTGCCTGTCTAACTGGTTGATCATGCTTTGCAGTTCTTGTCCTGAGTACCTTAGAATCAGTCAAATATAATTGAAAAAAAAAAGTGTTTACTTTTTTTCTAAACGCATGAAAGCAAACCACTATCACGCAATGGCCTTCACTGTCCAGGCTAATATATGCGGCGCTAATAAAATTCTGTTAACATACTGTTGCATAATGAGTTCCCACGACGTGCCGAATCTTCTGCGGATCAAACACGATGACTGCTTCGTGAACAGCAGTGACTAGATCATAGTTCGTGATCCACGGCGCCGAAAAGAGCGGTGGCTCCTGAGAAAGCGAGCGCAGGTAGCGGTTCCCATCGTATCCCTGGAGGTCTCGCTGTGCTCTTCGCAGTTTTATGTGCAACCATGGCGCATAAAACAAAACACTAGCGTAGTTGTCGCAGCACCGACATCGCTAACATATGAATGAACATGGCGCCAAAGTATGTGTGACCGGGGTCGCAAAGCAGGCGACAGAAAAAGTGTACTTGTCTGGGCTAGTCGGTACATTTCGCAGGAAAAGGTACAGCGCAAAACAAACAGGACTAAAGAAGCGGACAGACACAGGCGACAGCGCCCGAGGTGATGCTACTAACGGTGTTCCCGAGATGTGCAAGGTATGTGCGACGGTTGCAACGGCCGCGCCGGTCAGAAATTCAAAAGCGATAGAGAGAGAGAAAGATCTTTCCTCCTTTCAGAACCTTCTTGCGGTTACGTATATCTTGTTTTTTACTACAGACGATAGCGCCAATTCCTCCTTCATTCACAGCGTTAGGCGGACCATGTCACGGCTTCAGCGCTTCAGCGGAGGTTTCTCCATTCAGCCAGGACGGAAGTTGCTCACGCTTTCCTTCCCGTGGACATGGTATGTGTGAAAAATAAAACGAGTGGCCTGTAAGTGTACTTACGATCTACTGTTTAGGAAAATAATCCAATGTGGAGTAAATATGCAATAAAGGTGTAACCACTCCCTTATTACTCTACATATGGGGGAGTGGTTACGCCGCCGCGGCGGCTCAGTGGTTAGGGTGATCGGCTGCTGACCCGAAAGACGTGGGTTCGATCCCGGCCGCGGCGGTTGAATTACTTTGGAGGAGAAATTCTAGAGGCCCGTGTATTGTGCGATGTCCGTGCATGTTAAAGAACCCCAGGTGGTCGAAATTTCCGGAGCCCATAAACCAAACCATTACTCTTACATATATGCATGTCGCTCTCTGTTTGTTTACATCAATATAGCGCGAAATAAAAATGCCTCGACAGCTGTCGCTGACTCTCGCGTACACAGAGGCAACCGCACTTCGAGTTTTTTCCGCCAATTTCGCTCAGCCCGCTTGCTTTTTGCTGTTCTTCTAGAGGCGGAGTTGGGATTGAAAGCAGACAGGCCTGTCAGGAAAAATGCGGTGATAAGCTGCAGGCGCATTCGTGATTTCGTGATTTCTTGGGCATCTGTCGCTAACATCGCATTCAATATATAACTTCAGACTTCATCACCGTCATTGTAAAGGCTTCCCGTAAGCAAAATGCGAGAGTTTTATGACGAAAGGAAAGACGGCGTAATTGTCGTCCTCTCAGTGGACATCTCAACCACCGCTTGAGGGAAGAAGTTGGGGACAGAGGGAAAAGAGGCTGAGAGGTGTCGTAGTGAAGGCGGCTCCGGATGACCACCGGGCTCCTTCAACGCGCTCTGTCATCGCACAGCACACGGGCGTTCTCGCATTTCGCTTCCATCGAAGTTCGGCCGAAATGCGATCCCGCCACCGCGCGACCAGCAGCCGAAAGCCGTAACCACAAAGTCACCACAGCGAGTGCTTCTCTTTGGCTTAGCCCACGGCAAGATTGAGCTCGCCGCTGGGGGCCGGGAGATTACCCACAGTGGCGGCGATGGCAGCACTTGTTTTTGGCACACAAGCGTTTGGGGGAGCCGACTTTCCGCGGGAAGCGCACTGAATAATAGAAACGTGGCATCCGGCTGACAGGTCTAGACACGGCTCTTGAATCAACAATGGCTGCTTTGTTGGCACGCGACTGCGGCTCGTCATTCGAGCACCTTGGACGGTTTATACTGATGAGTGCAGAAGCAGCCGTAGCTATCTTTCCTCGTGCGTGGTAGTTCATATAATGATCCATTTATCTGAAAGAGGACGTTGATATAATGTGGAGAAACGAACGGCGGCGCAACGACAGTGGCACAAGAAATGGACAACACATGCTCATCTGTTGTCCTTATCTTGTGCCGTTGTAGTTACGCCGCCGTTCATTTCATCAAGCACCAACTCGCCCTAAGGGCCATTATTCTAAAATTATAATGTGGCGTACACATTATTCAAGTTTAGGTGCCACAGACGTGATGTAAAATGGACGGTGGAAATTTAGGGGAACACTAGAAGCTTTGAGGGTATGTTTTATGGGCGTAGATTACAAATGTACTGGCTTGCCATGGGCTACAACACTGAGAGCATTTGGTTAATTCCGATTATGGTAGCCAGGAAAACATGAGCAAAGATAACGTTGCCTTGGAGGTCACCTGGAAGTGATAAGGATCCCATAACGTGACGCTATTGATGGAATGGCCTTTGGCTTAAACGCGTTGAGCGTTTAATCCTGATAAGAGGGGAACACAATTCTGTTACGGGAGCGAAAACTTTATCTGTACCAATGATGCATCATGGCTGATACGGGCGAGCATGCCGCACATTAAAGAGTGAAGCATGCGTCCGCGTAGTAAGAGCTCACCACACTAAGGTATTTGGCGACGCCTGTCTCCTTCCAGAGGAAACCAGAGCAATTTGCCCGACCAAGTTCCAGCGTTAAATCAGATTTCAATGAAAGCCTCGCAGCATATTTGTTTAGCAAATTAGATGAATTGCGAGGTACTGGTCATGACCAGCTCCTAAAACCACAAGTAAAAGGGCAGAAAAGAAGGAGTGACCGTCTTTCCTTTTTTGACTGGTCCCCTTCACTTCGAAAAGGCCACGCCGGGGTTTTTTCCAACATATTGAGTTAATTATAGCTTCATATTCCTTGGAGTTCCTTGTCTCCTGCACAAGAAACCGTTTCCCAAAATACCAAATAGAACAATTTGAAAGCAGAAAACCGAAACCGAAACTCGGTTAATGGCCAGGAACGATGCTCGGTTGATGCAGCGATGACGCAAATACATTATTGAAAAGACGCTTGTACATGCATTGAATGGCTGAAATAACGATAGGAAATGACGACTTTGTTCATAAAATGCCTAATACGACCTAATACAAGCTTCAAAAGTTTTTTTCTCGTGGAGAGAGGGAAATAACGTGTGAATATATTTCTGAAGTCGCAAACACCGTGTTGACCGAATAAGTTCCCAGAACTGTGGCCACGGGAACGGAAAACTTGAAAATAGATTTAGGCAGGAATGAATCACCGCATGGCTGGCAAACATGGAGGAAATGATCAGGGTGGGGAGCAAAACGTTAAGTACAAATTTAGTACATGATCAGGGCGTGCACATGGAGCAAAACGTAGAGTAAAAATTTTACTAAGATATGTAAATTAAACAACCCCGGAGTTGCCCATAAACTGTAAAAAAAGAAGGCGGAGAGGAAACGGTTGTGTTAGGGCTTTTTTTTTTGCTTCTGTTCTTGCGTTCTATATTTATATAGAAATCGTGGACTAGGCACTGTTCATGTTTCTTTCGCAAGTGCTGCTTGCGACCTTGAGCATTGTAATGTACAGAAACTAGTTAGCTTGAGTGCCATTGCGTTTATTCTCTCGAAGCATACAAACCAACTGAGCAGTCGAAAGGAAATAAAAATTAAAAAGGCCATGTCTGCTTCGTCGCAGTCCTGCTGAACACGATCTCCCGTTTAGTTTACGGCCGGTAAGAAGGAAGCGATCATTCGATAACCTCACTTGCAAAGCTCTGCGTCTCATTCGGCGATTTTACAATAATTTAATTTCGAAGTCAACCAAAGGTTTCTCGAGCACTCTCTGTACCGTAGGCTAAAGCAGTTCGACGAGAGGTCCAGTCTGCACTCCCCAGATGCACGCACTGCCCCTCTGTCGGCAGCCGCGTACCCATCATGAGTCCAATAATATTTTATCTGCTCGACTCTTTTTGTCTATCGTTGCCCCCATTCCTCCCTTGCTGTCCCCAGCAGCCGGGAACAAGCAGCGGAGTGTCGCTTCCCCTTCTGCGAGGTGCCTGCCCGCACATACGCGCACTAGGTCTCCGTCAGGATGGATGGAGCGGGAGGAACGCTCTGCCAGTCCTGAGGGTCGACTCTCGGAGAAAACAAAACAAAACAGACGAAGACAACAGCTGAAACAGGCACCGCGCGTTGTTGCTTACGAGGCCTCTCTCTCTCTCTCTCTCTCTCTCTCTCTCTCTTTTTCTCTCGCTATATATATATCTGCTGACTGTGTCATATTTTGTCTTCTACTTTGGTTCAAGTGTTCTTTCTCGGCGATCGACGCTGCAGCCAGAACTCTCTCCAATGCACGGCGATCAATCGCTCGTAGCGTAACGGGGGCACATTTTTCGCGCTCCCTCTCGGCGGAAGGCACTCGCCCTTATGAACCCCCGTCCCCCTTCGTATGCCGTCAGGGCTCTTCCCACGCACGCCGACGACAGCGCTCGAAGCAAGCTAGGAGTCGCCTGAGTGCAAGGAAGACATTCTTCGTGAAGAGCGCGCATGCGTGGTCCCCTGGCGCGGCGGCGGCGACGCGTAGGATTTATGGAAACGGGAGAGCCTTGCAGCTTCCGCTCGAGTTGCTTCAGCGCATTCCGGGAAACAACAGGACTCCGCTCGAATTCGTTGAGAGAGGATTGCCTAAGTCCGCGCTGCTTCGTGTCCTCGCGGAACGGGCGATCGCCCCACCTCCTCCTTCTTTCTCTATTTCTTCCTCTTTGCTCTAACCCGAGCCTATATTTTCGTAGTCAGGAGCACTTAGCGGGGAAGGGAACGGTTGGCAACCGGACTTCCCATCGGTAGAGTAGGCAGGTTTCTGTAGGCGCGGGTGCTTTATTTCTAGAAATGTCTGTGTTCCATGGCCCCGATATAGCGGATACCATGCATGAAGGCAGTTCCAAGAATCAAGCTCGATCACGTCGGCTGTAGGCTTCACTGACGCGCTCGCAGCGATCGGAGAAAGAAATGTGTACCTTCAGGCTGAGGGTGACGTTTCTTACGCAAAACTCTTCGACCCCGACAACTAGCGCGGCCACAAGACGTAGCTCGCGTGGGAGTGTACTCGGAGGCTTTGGGACTCCGCTTTGAGCTGGACGAATTGGCTGCAAGAGACAGATAGAGAAGGAGAGAAGGTTTCTTTTTCGTCCCAGGTCCGATTTGGTGGAGTAAGTAGGCTGGTTGGTATTGCTTAGGCCGAAGCTCGAGTTCGCGGCAGCGTGGCTGTAACCCAATGCACTGGTAAAGAGGGTCGTCAATTCAGTCTTAGGTTTGTAAATTAATGCATTGCCAACACTCGCTAGTAGGAGGTTCTCTTGCGGCTTTTGTACTCTAGCAGGGACTTGATTTTTCACACTGATTTATGTAAGGCCTCTTTTCACGAAACACGCATTTTCCGTCTTGGCCAAAAGCGCTCATAGCTTTGGTCAAAGTGCATTGGTTGGACATTTTTAAGGCATGCAGCGCTGGCAGAAGAAGGACGACAGTGAGTGGACACAACTGCGCTGTCGTCCTTCGCTTGCTAACGCTGCATGTCTTAAAAATGACTGAAAACCAACTCGCCCAGCAACCCACCTTTCTGTAGTGGGTGGAGTGGTCAAATATGAGGACGTGGTTGGGAAGGAGGTTGCGTGAAAGCTAGTGCCACGACTATGCGGCTCTTTTCGGTGGGTATCTCGGTGGACACCTCAGCAGCGCCTTGAGGGAAGAGGTACAGTGTCTGGGAAGGCTACAATTTAAAGCGCATATGGCGAATCCCTCTCAAACGCAAGTCTCCAACTTGACTAACACACTAATGCGCGCCGCCGGCTTTTCTCGTAATGGGTCTAGTAATGTTTCGCCTTTATAGGCAGTGGTGAGAGCTTCACATACCAGTGAGGGGGCCCATTGTGGGCTCCGCTGTCGTAATATGTACTCCTCGATGGTCTGAAAGAAGCGTTCGGCAGATTTTAGTGCAAAATCATTATTTGCATGACGCATCGGCAACGGACCCCGCCCTCGGCGTTGACCAGCAGCAGTGGTCCCAAAAATCGCAGATGACGTCACCGCGGTATGAAAGAAAAATAAAATGTCTTCCTGAGATGCAGGGAATTGAACCAAGA
The DNA here is from genome assembly GCF_055824585.1 of Amblyomma mixtum. Classification (NCBI taxonomy): domain Eukaryota; kingdom Metazoa; phylum Arthropoda; class Arachnida; order Ixodida; family Ixodidae; genus Amblyomma; species Amblyomma mixtum. The sequence goes on from NC_143013.1 coordinate 317,733,552, forward strand.
ATTTTCTGATTGCGTTGCGGGCACGCAACCCAAAGGCCACAAAACAACGTTGCTTCTTGGAGAGACAAAGGTGAACCTATATATGCGTTGCCTCCTAAATGCATGCTAATGAGGAGGTGTGTCAGTAGAAAGGAAGACAAAAAACAAAAAGTAAAAAGGTCTTAAAAACAATGCTTTTGCTTGCGAAGCACGCAAGTAGTCTGCAAGTGCCCTTCGTAATTTGTTCTGTGGCCAGGCAAATTTCGGGGGCGGCATCACCACCTCTCGCCTCCCGTTAGCGCCTCACTGCTAGACTACAAGCCCCACTCCTACCCTTTTTTCATACGCTGCCTTGGCTTCGTTGATGTACGTACCGATAATTTGTATATTTGTGCATTTCAAACACTTCCTTGCCCACTCTCAGCGCGAGGCAGCCAGGAAATAAGCATCACCGCAAAATACGACCACCGTGCATTGTTGAGGTTGCAGCTAGCTAAGCATCGCGATGTTGTGACGCACGCTCGTACGGGCGGAAAACTCAGCGACGCGTGTAGTCATGTTTCATAGCGTGTCAGTGCGATAAGTAAAACTATTTATAACCATTCTTCTGTCGGTATTCTTAACGTACACATTAACTATCTTTGAAAATGAACATTACTCATATTCATATTCTTAAACTAGCTCGCGCATCAGGCGCATCACAAACTAGATAGGGTATTGGGATGAATGACGTAGAAAGGAAAAATAATAAGGGAGTAATTACTCATTGGCATCCACCCGAGCGCATGCAGCCATACGGCTACAAAGGAAAGCTATACAGCTTTCTCAGAAACTTCGTAAAGAAAAATTCGTCCTGGTCCGGGGTTCGAACCCAGGACCACCGCTACACTGGAGCAGTCGCTCTACCAATTGAGCTAACCAAGACGGCAAGCTTATGGTAGGACTAGAGCGAATTGATCAATAACTCGAAGTGGAAACTGTGTTGGTCAAATGTTTAGGGGAATCCCCCAAGGTGGAGTAGATTTGTAGATTTGTCAATGAGTAATTATTCCCTTATTACAAATCTACTCCACCTTGGGGGATTCTCCTAAACATTTGACAGACCGAAAGGAAAAATATGACCATAAACGGTAGGCTCGACCGAATCACACAGTAACACCGCTGTAGCATTTGCCCCTTTTTTAGGCTGAAAGAGCTGCCTTACATTAAGGGAGATTAAGCAGCATCGGATCTGCAAGAAGAAGATGAGGATGACCCAGCCCTAAACAGCAACAACTGGACAACAACAACAACAACAACAACAACAACAACAACTGCCGCGCTTCGTCGTCATCGCTGGTGGCTATAGGTTGGTTGGTTTATGGGGTTTAACGTCGGCGCGAATCCCGGGCGGAACATGCTGCCTCCGGCTGGCTCTCCTGTCCTGCTGCGACCTGACTACTGCCTACGTTGGTCGCCGTGACCCATTAATAAATGCACCCTGCAGCCATTTTTTTTTTGTGCTGAGTAAAAATCATTTCTATGCCTGTTTCGGGCCTGAGAAAAGAAACGCAATGGTTGCTAAAAAAATTGCATTCAACTTTCTTCGCCACTCGATTCAAACTCGTGGCGTTTCCACCAAAAATGACTCCGTGATCACGGTTTTGAACCAGATGATGGTGCAGCCTATTGCCTCTGTGATCTGCGTCTAAAATGCCGACGCATGGCAGTTTAGTTGTGAACTTGGCCGGTGAAGGCGGCAACTGTATTCCATTTGTTCGCCTTTTAGCGCTTATAAGAGGTCCATTCTGAGTGAAAACAGTGCCTTTTTCATTAGCATGCGGTTAGCTATCGATATCGGCATAGTACAACTTTTCCTCAGCGTCCTTTGAACACTTATTAGCACTTATGCGTTTGTCACTTACGACTAACGCTTATCCCACGCACAATCGTCGAATTGAGCGGGCTTCGAATAAATGCCTTTTCCTCAGGTGACTTGACTTGCTTGAACGTGTACTGGGCATGTACTGAGTGCCCTCTTTGGAACTTATCTCGTTTTGCTGTTTCTTGTGTTTTCAGAGCGTTTTTTGTTGTCTTATAGTTAATTGCGGCATGCTCGTGATAGCGCTGTATTCGATTTATTTTTTCCTATACTGCGCCCCTTCTTGGTCTTCAATGACAGCAGTGTGGTTTAAATGTAATAAAAATATATATATTTTTTTCTTGACACATAAGCGGCTGCGTTTGCACGGCTCACTTCCAATAAACGCCGGTTTCTATTTAGTTGAGTAATTGTTGAGTCCCACAGTAAATTGCCAGTGTGCAGGGGAAAGTGTTGCTGTCGTCCACAAGCGACGTAATCTGGCTCAGTGCTCGGGCGAGCCTTTTAACGTTGTCGCCCGGAGGTTGCGTCGTCGCTTCAGGAATACCGCTGCCACAACCACAGAGGCAAAACATACCTACAGAAACAACTGCAGCAGTGGAGGTCGGGGAGGAAAGAAGACGTAAAGAGATGAACAGATAAAGAAACCAAGCGGAGAGAGAGAGAGAGAGAGAGTTCGTGATTCTGTCTTGCCCAAAGCGCCAGCGGTCACTGAGCTTCACGGCGTCGTAATCGCCGCCGAAAGCAGTAAAAAGAAAGCACCCGTCTTTCCAAGCAATTGATAGCCAGCGTGGGAGGAGAGTAGGAGGGTTGGAGTCAAGAAAGGGAAAAGGGAGGCAGTGAGCTTGCGACGCTCTAGCCGTTCGTGGCCGTTTCTTTGTTCTCTTCGTTTTCCCACTCTTTTCTTCCCTTTTCTTTCTATCTCGCTTTCTCTACTATTGTTCGGATATGCGGCGGTGGGACACTGGAGCTAAGAGTGGGCCTCTTTGTTGTGATGGCCTCGTTCGCGGCGGGTCTGCACCGAAGAGTTGTTAAACGCACGTCGTCTCCAGTCGAAGTACTGCCGCTTCTCGAAAAGAAGCCAGCAGAAGAGCGGAGACGTTACACGCGGGAAAGACTGCTGCTAGCCGGCCAATCTTGGCAAGAGGGAGCGCAGAAGGAGGAGTCGAAAGTAAGAAATGAACAAAAAGAGATTAAGGCAGGCGTTCCGCTGGGACGCATCTGCGCGTAAAATGCGAAAGACGCGATGGCCTCGGGAGTGTGAGCCGGCGGATATCGTTCCAAGCGATTCTCCGCTTGCGTGCCGGGTTTTTGCGCATTTTAACTTCACTTTATGTCGAAGATTTAAGAGTGGTACTCCACACTCGAGTTATTCAAGGCAGCAGTGCTTTCAAATTAGCTTTGTTATGTTGCTATCGTGTTGTAAGTGGCTGGAATAAAGACGCCATTTGCTCCGAGGACTAATTAGTGACTCAGGCAGTTCCGACCAGCGTAACGAAGCGAAACCTCGCCGTCAGTCTTTTGATGAAAAGAAAAGAGAGATATGAGAGGTATGCATGTTACGCGTCCGTCACTGACTCTCGCAGTGCCTCCGTAAAGAGAAATCGTTCGTGAAGCTTGTTACAATCAAAAAGTAAGAATTTACGCCAGCGCTCTTTTATTTTAGTCTGCGGCTTCGGTGCGACTGACGAGTAATCTTAAAGAAAACGTAAAGACTGCAGGGTGCCTTAGTTTCGAAAATCGGAACCGATTGTCGAGTTAAAAAATGGCAGTCTCACCAACAGTCACTAAAAATCGGAATTATGGGCGCTCTATCAACGATGGACTACACGAAGAATAATGTGTTACGCACATGAATGCCATAGACGTCTAAACGTTTTTAACACTTGACCGTATAGAGTGATGAATCTTCTATTCGTTTCGTTTCATGGCCGAGGCGACAGAGTGAAGACACCCATTGTCACGTAATAGCCGCAGATGTGGCACTACATCAGCACTTAGGCGGAAGACGGCTCACTCAGGGAGGTGCAATGGGTGACCCTTTGTGAGGTGTGGTGAGCCACGTGCGCGTAACTGCTCACCTTGTGTAGCGGATCCGCATTTTAAAGCCAGCAAGAAACCCATGCGAAAGGTGGCATTCCGGTTTTCATAGCAAATCTGCGAGGAAATTGACCCCAAGCAGCTGCGAATGCGACACGCCGAGCGATCGGCGAAGGCTTCTGTGCTTTCTGACGGCTACCGTCGTTGTGCTTGGAGAACCACACTCTATTCAGTGGCGAAGTGGAGACAAACGGGAATGAAAAAAGCGAAACAAAAAGCGAGTGCGGCTGAGGATGTTATGGCGGTAAGAAAAAGAAATGAGAGAACATGTAACGTGTACGCAGTTCTTTCTGGTACTTCTTGCTTGCTTGGGTGCTTGTCGTTGTGTGTGCCTCGTCTCTCCTTTGTCCCCGTCTTTTTGGCTGGTTTTTCTTCAAGTATGTACCAACCATCCCAGATTTCAACTCTTCTGCAAATCTTTTTTCGTGTTACATTGAGTGGAGTATTTCAGACACTGTTCTTCCGCAGTTCATATTAGGTTCTCATATATTTCTACAAGAAAACAAGATTTTAATCTTAAACAGTGGAGAACTTCTGAATAGGCAACGAAAACAAGATGGAAAGAAAATAGAGAAAATGAGCGCCAGTGTGAAAAGCATAAGAAGATGGACAGAGTAGCAGCTTGGCGTAGAGGAAGCCTACAAAACGCGAGATGGGCTTTCAAAAGGGATGAGGCGTTCGTTTGGTTTGGTAAAACTAGTGAAGCTCAAAACGAATAACAGGAGGATAATGTCTCAGAGGAAAAAAAAGAATACCGAAAATAGGTTTGGTTTAGTTTATGGGGGTTAAACGGACCAAAGCGACTCATGGTCTGAGGTAAGCCGTAGTGAAATACTCCTGAAGTTACGACCACCTGGAATTTTCTAACGTGCACTTACATCGCACAGTACACGGGCGTCTATAGAATTTCGCCTCCATCGAAATTCGACCGCCACGGCCAGGGCCGAAGTGCCTGTAATAGGCTGCGGCTTAGTTAACACAGTAGGCGAAAGCCGTGACGTCCCTCTTTTTTCTCCCCCTTCTTCTCTTCTCCTCTTAATTCTTTCTCTCCCTCCTCTTTCTGCTGCCCTTTTTTACATTCCTCTAGTTCTCTCGGTTTTGCTCGGCTTCTGTCTTCACTTTCTTCTTTCCCATCTTCTGTCTCTTGGCTTGGCTTTTGCCTTGAATACCTCGGCTAGCTCCAGCACTTAAGGTAACCACTGGGTGGTCATCTTTAACCGATTATTGGATATCATGAAAATAGGAACTACACGATAAGAGCCGCGAAAAACAGGAAAGGGAACCGGCATCAACAAAGACGAAGAGAGAAAATGACCTGAGTCGACAAGAGCGATTGCAAAAAAAAAAAAAAGAGGACGAAAACATGACAAAAGCAGCCAGCCTTCCCAAGGCCAATATTTATAACCGGCAACTTAAGCCAGCTCTCTCTCGCTGCAGATGAGCCATAACACGTTCATGACACTGTGGAATGTAGCATTCTGCAGCGAAGAATAAACCAAACTCAACTGTCTACTTGAGGCAGTGACCACGCACAGCACACACTGCAGAGAGAGGAGACGGAGGGAAGAGGGGGAAATCTGGAAATAAGTGAAGCGATAGAAAAAAGCTACGCCGCGACTTTCGGCGCGACACGGCTGCGGGTTAGCGCGGTTTCATTTCGCCCCCATTTCGGGGTATCCTTGGTCCATCGCTGCAATGCGGATGTTTGAGGACGCGGGAACCGCCGGGGGGCGCGTAATGAATCAACGAAGGCAGCCCCGCTTCTGTCGCGTATGTCTCCGCGTGCTTCTCCGACGACAGCAGAAAATTGCTGCCTCGCAATGAGATCAGGCCGGCACCCGCAATCTTCCCCGAGACGCGCGCAGATTGTCCACGTGTGGCAGAGCCTTCCTCTTGTTCTTCCTTTTCTGTGCTTCTGTTTCTCTTTATGCTCCCCATGAAAGAAAGAGTGTGAAGAGAAAGGCTGTGCGGGCTATGGAAAGCTGGAGCGTTGGGTGTTTGTCTCCTAATGAAAACGACCTTCGGCCTTGACCTTCAGTAAGGAGCCGTCCAAATGTGTGCGTTGACTCTGGCCCTAGATCCTTTAGTCGCTGACATTTGAAGCAAGGAGCTCCCGTTTTCACTGGGCGTTTTTTCTTTCGGTCTCGTTTTTATTCCTCGCGGGAGTGACTGCCGCGCTGTTGATGCAAGGCTCCTTTCGCTGACGCGAGCTCTGATTGGTTGGGCCGCGCCTCTCCTCGTTACATACTGTGCTGTTTGAGAGGGCTGATTTCTTGGTGTTACTTATTGCTGGCACTTTCACATGTCAAGTCTTTCATGCTAATAAATATTGCGTTGCTGCTTTTGTGACCGCGTAAATGGAGGAAGCCGCTCTCTCTTTCTTTGTTCATTTCTTTCTTTCTTTCATTATTTTCTTCTCTCCTTCTTTCTCTCTTCTTTCTTTCTTTGTTCACTAGGAATGTGTTCTCTAAATGCAGCGAAAAAAAATTGTGCCATGCACGGAAGTCACGAAAGTGGTGGAACAAAACACAGCGTGCCTTAAACGATATTCTCATGGCTTATTTCATCTGGTATCCTGGGATCCTTAGCCGGTAATACAAACTTAGCTTCTATTTATCTGCGCAGGTCACGCCAGCGGACATGACAACAGGCTGATATACATAACGACGGTCTTCAGACGACGGAAGGGACGATTCTCAAGTACCATGACACATGGTGAGTTGAACGAGGCCAGCGCTAGCTGTCTTGAACCCACGTTGTGCTGCGTGGGCCCATGAGCTTTATCTTCTCGTATGATGCAGTGATTCATGGTACGTGTTGATGAAACTAATTGGCTGAACTGCGTTGCAAAAGAGGCGCAGGTGTTTCAACTTCCTTATGTCCAGCCTGTTCTTTTTAGTAACAGCGCAAAGGACTAGACACATAGAAGAAAGGAAGAAGAACGAGGCAAACGCTGACTCATAATTGAAATTTACGTGAGTAGAACACGCACTGAACGAAAGAGTATGTTCAGTAAAACACGTTGTTCGGCTATCCGAGGCATATTGGTAGTATAAAACCCAATAGACGCAAAATAGAACGTTGACTCACAGAATACATACTTAAAACACAAAACACACAGAACATGTGCTTAAAGAAAGAACACTATCATTACCACGTGAAATGAACATTTGAAATAGTTTAAAATAATTGAAGCTCATATTTTATAAATTATATGCGACGTTTCGGAAAGCTGGCGCAGGCCTCTGTCTCGTTAAAAACGGGTGTACTGGAGGCGGAGGCCCTCTGGGGCGCGGCCATATTTGAGCGCGGGTAAGACAACAATGAAATGTGTTCCCCGTAAGTAGTGCATTTAAGCAACATGCAGTCTGACCCATGTAAAAAAGTGCCACACATGCGAAGGACTATCCCCCAAGAGCACGACACGCACTGTCTGGCCGAACTGGCATTCGAAACCGCGTATGCGGTATTTTCCTGCTGTGCAGCGAGGCATTCCTTTGCAGCCGGTTCACGAACATATAAACCGTTTACAGCCCAGAGTTCTCCCGTTTGAGACCAGATGGCGTCACAGGCGCGCTCAGAACACGGCGCCATTACGGGCCTCGTAAGTAGCCGGTGAGTACGCCTCGACGCAGCAGTGGAAATAGCAGTGGCTGCCGAATGGGTTCTTCCTACGAAGATGTGAAAAGGCAGAGAAAATACGCGCTATGTTGTGGATTGCACGAATTCCGACAGAGAGTTAAAGGTGCGGGATGCGATCGTTTGGGGGCTTCACGTAAACGAACTGCACAAGGACGTACTGCCCCTGTTCGCGCCCGTTCGAACTGTTCGCCAGCGCTAGATAGCCAATATAGAAATAAAGACATTAGTGAAAACAGCGCGAAAGAAGAAGCCTGAAGGCGAAACGAGGAAGTGGTATCAACAAGGAAGTGGTAGCAGGTATCAACTGCAGGCTTTTAGTGCATGGAACATAACTTAATTTTCAATATTGGACTGCGAGAAGTGCCGGCATATGCATTCAAAGGAAAACCGACTTCGAGTGGCGTGAAATCCCGGCAAGACAAAAATCATGAGGCCTAGGAGACTCCTATCAATGAATAGTAACGCGGAACATGTAGCTTTCTTGCCTGCACCTGCTTTAGGGCTGGGGGCGCGAATAGTCGGGCTTGCTCTTCGCCTCAGGTAATTCGGAGCCCACGTGATCGCCGACGCTGCAGCGGGTTGAATGTGACGTGTACGCACAGGCGGCGCGCTGGCACTGACCGAAACAAACCGACGGTAAAAAATGTCTTGTAATTAGTTAGTTATACTATACTCTCACTTTTCAGGTTATTTTTGGGACTATTGAGACTGTTGGGGCATTTCAGGGCCAAAGCAACTTCGCACAAATAGCTTTGTGCGTATACTCCCTTGTGTTGCTCCGCCTGTCTATCCAGTGTAGGCGGTTCGAGCCCACCGAAGCTTACTTAGGTTTGGTTATTTTGCTGCCGGGTGCGACATTCGTGTGGGGCAGCGTCGCAAATCAACGAGAGCTGATTGTGGCGCCCTCACGTGTGCGCAGCGGCAGCAGCAGTCGAGGCGTGCGGTCCCCTCTGCAGTAGCGTGGCGGCCGGATGAGCCTGGTGAAGGTGGTGGTGCTGGGCGCGCCGGCGGTGGGCAAGACGTCCATCATCCACCAGTTCGTGTGGAGCGAGTTCAGCGAGACATACGTGCCCACCGAGACCCGGCGTACTTACCACCCGTCGGTGGTGGTCAACGGACGCCTATACGACCTGCAGGTATGTGTGTTTTACGCAGCCGTCTCGGTATCGCTTTTCTGTTCGTTTTTCCTAGGTTTCCGATTCCTGCATCTTGCAACATTAAGTTACCAACTCATTTTTTATGCAATAATTGTTACAGTCAATTATATTCAGCGTATGGTTCCATCTGTTCGTTTGTTGTTAATGCAAAGCTCTTTTCTTTTTCGTCATCTAGCTGCATTTTTCTGGCCTTTCATTATTTTACATTTCCCCAGCTGTTCCGTGGCTCTGACACACAAGTCCTGGGTGGGTTTGGCAGGCTGCACCTTTGAATCGAATTTCTTACAGTGTTTAATTAGTACTACCAATATTTTGAACAATTTTATCTTCGCAAGAATGGCGTGCCTATTGCTCCTGCCACCTGAATGCTCTCGAGTGATTATGCTTATCTGGCAGACATGGATGATTTCAGCCAAGAGACAAAGGGCCTGTTCGGGGCTAACTAGCTGAAAGTGAAGGAGGCTCGCCCACAACGAAGCTTACTGATCTGAGGCCTCAGAAGATAATGGTGCCAGACGTTACTAGAAGGTCAGGATGTTGTTGAGTGTGGAATGTGACCACAGAGTAGAAATGCACCTGGTGATTAAAGTCATTCGTTGAGCCCGCTCAGTGTTGTAGCGAAACTCTGGGCGCCTTAATATTTACCTTAATCAGTATTCGGCTATGTCTTACTACCCTTTAGCACCTTTTATCTCTTTACTTTCATCGTAATTCTGTACTTTACATCCGGTTGCATATTTTCAGTGTCTTAAAAGACAGAGATGGCTCGTTACTCGTGATGAGACTAGGGCTGTCAAGAATAGGGTTCTAAACCACACAAAAGTAGTGCATGAACTGTAAGAAACATAACTCTCGTCTCACGCCATAGCTTAAAGCATTCAAGGATTAAGGTTGAAAAGTCAAAGAAGCCTTGCTACGCTTGGCGAAAGTAAGCCTTACAAACGGCGCCTGTGTTGGTGTTACTGCTGAACCTTTATCTACGCTTTATTTTTAATTCGCATTTTCAGTGCCTAAAGAAGAAAAACCAGCTCGCTTAATTGCTCGCATTTTGCAGCGCCGTCCCATGGCCTAACGCTCCGCGCCTGAATCGCAGGTGACCGACTTGCCCGTGGTGCCGTACTTCCCGGCTAACTCCTTCTACGAGTGGAGCGACTTCCGCTACTGTGGGCTGCGCAGCGCGTCTGCCTACGTGCTCGTCTTCGACCTGAACGCCCCGGAGACGTTCCAGTACGTGAAGAACATGCGCGAGCAGATCTTCGAGTCTCGGAACATGCAGGGCGTGCCCGTGTTCGTGGTGGGCAACAAGCACGACCTGGGCGAGCCCCGCGAGCACCGCGAGGTGGCCGGGCTCGTCAAGAAACACTGGCGCTGCGGCTACGTCGAGTGCTCGGCCAAGTACAACTGGCACGTGGGCATGCTCTTCAGGGACATCGTGCGCGCCCTGGACGACGGAGGGGGGCTCGGGGCGCGGGGAGTCGGCGACCAGGGACGCAGGGACCGCTGCCGGATTCTCTGACGCCGGCGGTCGGCGTCGATCTGAAGGGGGAAAAACAAGAAGATATGCCGCTGACTCAGAGGGAACGGACCTGCTGCTCTTAGATGTGCAGACTTCGTACAACCCGCGCGGAATTAGGTGCAAACGGTTATTTATGTTTATTTAGTTCTTAAACAAAACAAAACAAGACTACGTCCTTTCTCGACTATTATGTCAGCAACAGTGAAACAGCCCGTTGCCAGTTATTCTCATCGTGCCCTGTGTGCAATAAGAGATGTCCTTCTTTATCTAACAGCTTTTCATCTGCCGGCGTACGGAGATTTCGGAAAACAAACCGTGTGAACAGTCGTGATAAGAAACACCAGATGGGCTTCTTCTGCAGCGCGAAGGAAATCTGCTTTCATTTGAAGAACGAAGTTCAGGCGTATCTGTTGCTAGGCTCATAAATTTTACTGGGAGGAGAGGGAAGTTGAAAAACGTAGCGCGAAACACAAGACACAGGTAAGGTGAAGACAGGACACGAGCGCCTTACCTGTGTCTTCACCTTACCTGTGTCTTGTGTTTCACGCTACGTTTTTCGAAGATGCAATTGCTCCGACTAGCCCAGTTTAGCTTACTTGTGAGGGAAGTTGAGAAAGACATGGTAAAGTTGGAGCCAGAAGGCTCCTGAATGCAGGGGCGATGAGCGGTGCCAGCACCTCGGTATCAAGACTGTGACGGTTCCTGCTGCCGCGGTCAGGGGGCTTTGCAGTCGTCCCGGATGAGACCAGGGCAAGGACGCCGGTGTGAAAGCCAGTTCACTTTTTTTTTTGCGCGTTGAGTGACTGGCTCGTAATAATTTTTCATTCCAAAGAACGCTGTTTTTCAAAGCGCGCTGCCGCGAGTGACATTGCCTCACAAGGACTTTCGTCGAAGCCTTCGCTGCAGTGCATCGGATTTTCTGCCATAATGTCGACGGTATATCGGAGAAAGTACTTTCACGCCTGTGCACGGGAAACAACTCATCGGGGCTCTCTGTGCGTTTTTGCAACGTTCACGCCATAAGTAATCATGGCGAATTTAGAGAAATGGCAATGGTAAACGTGGCAAGCTTCAACGTATGGCAGGTCGCTTAGATCTTGCTGGGGTGTTCTTTCAATAGCCAAGATGAATGTTCTACAGAAAGTAATGAGGCTGCTGTTACAGCGCTGTTACAACGCCCTCGCCTGTTGTGACGGCTCTCCAAAAGAAAGCTTGCGCTCATTACCAGCGATGACTTTCTTAGAGCTGGCTTCTTGAATAACAATGTTGTTGTGCAAGCTTTAGCTACCTTAGCCAAAGACTGCCAGGGTATGGACCCTGCAGCTCTAAGTGTTACCTGGGAAAGCTGACACAGGCAGGAGACGTGAGAACTCGGCAAACCGCTACTCCTATCTTGCAGATGGAATACTAGTAGCGCATACAAAGTTCTCATGCAGCCCTTTAGTGTGTCTGACTGTGCTTTACTGTTCGAGTCATGATCTCAGCGAATGCGCATCACTTACTGGCTTGAAAATGATGGACAGTGCAAGTAACAATAATAGCGTGCAAATGTTTTGTTGTTTTACCCTAATTTCAGGCATACAGTCCACGTTCGGTGCTTAGACCACACCCGGTACACAGAATTGCTTTGAGCATTTACGCCATATTGGTCGGCACTAAAAAACAGCAAATATTACGCAAAGCCGATTATTCCAATTTTTAGACATGCTTGCGGGCTGTGTGCCGAAATATACGGAATACGTTATAGGAATACCAGTGATTGTGGTATCTGACGTCGTGCTGTTTCTACGTTGACGTACACACTTGTTGATTAATAATGTAAAATAGAGTGACAGCTTGACGGTGGTTAACCTTGCTTAAGGAGCCCTTGCTCAGTGGTTGTTTAAAAAAAGAAAAACAGCCCGAAATGTCAAACTACTACGCGGAAAAATGGTTACCCTTGACACATTAATGTATTTTGTCCGTATATATATATATATATATATATATATATATATATATATATATATATATATATATATATATATATATATATATATATATATATATATATATATATATATATATTTAATTTTCTTTTTTTGTGTCACTTCTAAACTGATGCCTGTTCGAGAGCAGCAACATCGTGCACATTAACAAATGAGAACACGATTCCACATGGGACACATGATGGAACAGCGCTGGACTACAGACCACTCGCTGTGCGTTATATCTGTTTTCGTGTCTTGTGACACTTAAAAAAGTTCAGGGTGCTGTACTCAAACAGCCTAGTGCTAAGTAATTCAGTACAGTTCCGTTAAATCCTCGGCAGAACCCATAAAACAACTATGTAGAATGCATTTACGTTTAATTGCGCGGAAACGATTTAGTACAGCAAGAGATACCTTTTTTGTTTGTCATCGAGTAGTTTTTTTCGTGTATGCACAATTAAAGTCCATGGTGGATGAATGGTGTGAATATTCAGGAATATGATGATGTCACATTCATTGTATAACGCATACTTTTCTAGCACAGACCGTGTCATCGACTGTCGTAGTGCCTCGTAACGGCTTGTTGGCAGTTTGCTCGTTTGTTGTAGCCACGCACTGAATGTTTCCCACACTTTACTTAGTAGCCTCGTGCGACTGCTGCCTTCAGCGGAGTGAATATGAGTTCCAGATTCAGCCATGCGATAGACAGAAATGGTCGCAGGTTGATTTAGTGTACGAACGAAGGATGCATTCGAGAGTTTCTTCATCGACAGGCTCAACGTCAATACTTTGTGTGTAGTTAAGTGGCATGACTTGTCCTTAGAGAACGTCGCCGATGCTCAAGGTGCTGAATAAACGTGTAGCGAGGTCTTTAATTTTCTTTCCGGCAACATGTCCTTACTGCAGTATGTCCCAGCAGCGAATATGCGCTCATTAGAACTCGTGACTGGCGGAGTAGACAGGAAGCACTATAAGTTCAGCACGCGCATTGACCATTCACGCGAGTCATTCAGACACAAGATGCAGTATTGTGCGATCTGCAGCGCGTTCCGGGCGTGGTCAACTAAGACTACAGGTTGCCTAGAACTGCAGCTTCAAGGGCTTTGAAAGTTACAGTAAAAGTTCTCTTTGTGGTATTCAAAAGTGACGGTTTCATGCTATGGAGGGAAACTCTGCGGAACGATAGTGAGTGGTTCCTTCGCAAAACTGAGCTTGGTTGATGATGTCCTGATATTGTCAGACGAACGGTGTTTCGAACGGTGACCAAGATAAAATATTACTTATTCGACATCACTTTAGCCCTGACCATATTTGACACACCGGAGGGAGCCGAGTGTTGGTGATCTGGACTTGTGCGGCAAAATAATTCAATTTTTCTTTTTATCGTTCTTTGTGCGGCTAGCGCGACGTCTAGCCTCACGTATCGTCTTCGATATTGGCTGAAGTCCCGGGGGTGTGGCGACGTTTCGACTAATCACAAACTTGGACAAAAAGAAAAATATAATAAAGCTAAACTGGAATTATTCTGCGTATGTCGAGATTTCAGTTTTTCAATGTCAGGAGCACCACTTAAGAGATACAAGGCTGTGACTTCAGCAATTTTAGGGAGGTGTGCTTGCAGGTGTCTTCACATAAAGCGACCAAGATAGGACGCCAGCGGTGGAGTACACTCATGATGCCATCTTGGCGAGATTAGTTGATGATCGTCGACCCTTGCTCGTCGAACCTTGATGTGTCGAAATTTTCACCATTCGCACTGCCCATACTTAAACGTACTTTGACACAATGAAGCACAGTGTCACGACGCGTCCCTTGGTTTATGTAAGTCCTGTCCATGCTTCGCAAGTCTGTGGTCTGTCCCGCTTTTAGGTCATTGTTTAGTGACAATCCCGATTGATGAAACTGCCACAAGTGTTTGACCCCAGAGGAGGTCATCGAACAAGTCCAGACCATTCTGAAAGAAATAAGCAGTAATCTTTTATCGACAACTACGACTGCTGAAATGACTGGTCTTATGACTAAACTGAGAGAAACTTAACTGTTGGCTTTACAAATCTTTGGGAATTCTACGAAAAACAATAACACTAGGTATTTTGAAAGACAGTTTTCTTGCTTCCTTAGATTTTGCCTTTGTAAGCCATCTGAACTGGCTGTTTATTTCCGGGTAATGTTAGGCTGCTGAAACTGTAGCACTGATGTTATAACGCACACGCACGCATACACACACGCACGCACGCGTACACACACAAACACGCACATACACACACACGCACGCTCGCGCGCGCGCGCCTGTGGTATGTGTGTGTTTGTGTGTATATGTACGGGTGCGTGCGTGCGTGCGTGCGGGGACAGAAATGCCGAAGATGGTTTAGTAGCAGCTCACAGGCCATAGCACTGATTCCTCTTTGGTGTAAATTTTTGCCTCATGTTTCTGCAGTGGATCCCAACTGTTTGTAGTGGTGACAGTATTTTTATATATTGAGATAACTGAATGTTCCTACATGGTTCTTTTTCTTCCTACAACGACAAGCCATGATACCTGAATGAGACCGCTGGAAAGAAATAAACAGTTGTTGAACGCACTTTCAAGGACTGCCACTCTTTGCTTGACACATCATCATCATCATCATCATCAGCCTGACTACGTCCACTGCAGGGCAAAGGCCTCTCCCATGTCTCTCCAATGAACCCTGTCCTTTGCCAGTTGCGTCCACTGTAACCCCGCAAACTTGTTAATCTCATCCGCCCACCTAACTTTCCGCCGCCCCCTGCTACGTTTGCCTTCTCTTGGAATCCCCTCCGCTAACCTGAAGGACCAGCGGTTATCTTACCTTCGCATTACATGCCCTGCCCAAGCCCTTCCTCTTGATTTCGATCAGGATGTCCTTAACCCGCGTTTGTTCCCTCACCCACTCCACCCGCTTCCGATCTCTTAACGTTACACCTATCATTTTCTTTTCCATAGCTCGCTGCGTTGTTCTTAACCTAAGCTGAACCCCCTGTGTTAGCCTCCACGTTTATGCCTCATAGGTGAGTACCGGTAAGATACATCTGTTGTATATTTTCTCTTGAGGTTTGTAAACTGCCATTCATGATCTGAGAGAACCTGCCATATGCGGTCCACCCCATTCTTATTCTTCTAGTTATTTCCCTCTCATGATCGGGATAAGCGGTCACTACCTGCCCTAAGTAGACATATTCTCTTACTACTTTCAGGACCTCGCTACCAACTGCGAACTGCTGTTCCTTTGCTAGGCTGTTGAACATTACATTGGTTATCTGCATGTTAATTTTTAGCCCCACCGTTCTGCTCTGCCTGTCTAACTCATTGATCATGCTTTGCATTTCATGTCCTGAGTGGCTTAGCAAGGCAATGTCATCAGCGAATCGCAAATTACTCAGGTGTTCTCCATTAACTCTTATCCCCAACTTCCAATTTGAGGCCCCGGAATACCTCCTGTAAGCAGGCGGTAAATAGCATTGACGAGATCGTGTCTCCCTGCCTGACACCTTTCCTTATTCGAATTTTATTGCTGACTTTATGGAGGACTATAGTAGCTGTGCAGTCGTTATAAATATCTTCCAATATTTGCACATAACGCACTTCCGCACCCTGATTCCGCAATGCCTGCATCACAGCTGAGGTTTCCACTGAGTCAAATGCTTTCTCGTAATCAATGAAGGCTATATATAGGGGTTGGTTATATTCTGCGCACTTATCTATAAGATGACTGATGGTATGAATATGGTCTATTGTCGAGTATCCTTTGCGAAAGCCTGCCTGATCATTTGGTTGATTGAAATCTAATGTTGTCCTGACTTTATTAGCGATTACCTTAGTAAATACCTTGTAGGCAACGAAGAGTAAGCTGATCGGTCTGTAATTCTTCAAGCCCTTGACGTCTCCTTTCTTATGAATTAAGATAATTTTAGCGTTCTTTCAAGCTTCTGGTACTCTCGACGTCACAAGGCATTGAGTATACAGGGTGGCTAGTTTTTCTTTTACAATCTCTCCTCCGTCCTTCAACAAATCTGCTGTTACCTGATCCTCATCAGCTGCTTTGCCCCTTTGCATTGCTCCTAGGGCCTTCTTCACTTCCTCCTTCGTTACTGGCGGGATGTCCCATTGCTGTGCTAAACTGTCTCTCTCAGTAACTTGATGATTACATTCGCTAGTGTATAGATTTGTGTAGAACTCTTCAGCTACTTTAGCTATATTATCCATATTGCTAATGACATTGCCCTTTTTGTCTTTTAGCGCATACATCTGGTTTTTACCTATGCCCACTTTTCTCTTCACTGCTTTTAGGTTACTTCCGTTCTTTAGAGCACTCTTTGACACAGTACTGCACATATCCGACCGCTGAACTTCTTGTTCCGTCCAGCAGCGGCATGATTGCGCATCAGCTCCGTATTACTGGCGGGCACTACGTCCTCGCTGCTTGAACTCGCTGTCACTGTACGAAGTTCCGAAGTACGAAGTTAACATGTCTTACGGGAACGAGCAGAATATAATGGAGTGACTCTGATATGGCAAATCAAAACGCACTCTTCACCCCTGTCCATTCTTTCCTCTACCGCCTCTTATACTCCCCTGCCTGCCCCAGTTGCTCCGAACTCTGGGCTAATGTGGAACATCCCCTTTTCTTCTGCCCCTTAACCATTCAATCCCCTCATTACCCACACCCCGGTCCCCCAACTTGGCGGGCATGGCTTGCCTCGGACACGCTGACGGATCAGTTTGCTTTGGTGATCTTCAACGCTTAGTGCTGCGTCTTGATAAAGTTGTTTGCCTCTCTTTCTCAACATGAACAAGAATCGATTCACATGTGGGAATTACATCTGGGTGAGTCACCCGGTCACCTTACAGACGTAGGGTATACGCTACTTTGAGAAAGCCGTTGTGGTCCATTCTGGCTACGCTCTGCCATTAGAGTGGTGCCCCTGTGGTTTAACGCAGTTTCCGCGTGCTGAGGCACCGCCGGGTTTTTCAAGCGAGAAATCTTTAATTTTGCTCCCGTTGTCGGCGCTTCGTGGGTTTCAGCAGGTGCGGCTATTTGTACTTAAACAGAGGCGCTCTGAATAAAACTATCAATTGTTAGTCAGCGCTGTGTCTCGTCCCTTCTTCCCTTGTGTTCGTGCTAATACGCTGCTTTTTCCGAGAAACTTTAACAGTGTAGTAGCACATTTGTGGCAAGCAATTCACGTGTTGTAGCCGAACCAGCTGACAGTAGAATTTCAGCAGCGCCGGTCACTTCATGAGCTCATAGAAAATGCGGAGACAGTCACCTGCCGTTGTGTTCTATTGTGTTCGTAGCCTAGCTTTAAAGCAACACTTTCTTTTTTACTTAAAGCACTTGTTCTATGGCATAATATAGGACCTCGTTATGCTGTAGAAGGCCGAAGAGGCTATTCTCACGCAGGAACCTGAGCAGCCTCCGGCTCTTATTTAAAGCGATATCGTTGAAGGTCCCATTCGGAGGAAAACCCAACATCGGCGTTATTGCCGACTTCAAAGTCTTGAAGTTAAGTGAAGGAAATAGCGCAAGCGGCAGGGACGTGACACGACTAAACAGGCGCTGTACTAACAACTGCAGTTAATTGTCAGACAAACACAAAGAGGGAATTTATAGGTTACACAAAACAATAATAAAAGTGCGCCAGTCGAGCTACTATCAGCTGATAAGAGACATGAAGGGCAATTTAACGTGGCAGACGGCGTATAAAAGCGAGGTTTGAAACCGCGATTGAAATTAAAACTTATAACAAGGGAGTAATTACTCATTGGCATCCACCCGAGCGCAGCCATACGGCTACAAAGGAAAGCTATACAGCTTTCTCAGAAACTTCGTAGTTAAAGAAAAATTGGTCCTGGTCCGGGGTTCGAACTCAGGACCACCGCTACACCGGAGCAGTCGCTCTACCAATTGAGCTAACCAGGACGGCAAGCTTATGGTAGGGCGAGAGCGAATTGATCAATAACTCGAAGTGGGAACTGTGTTGGACAAATGTTTTAGGGGAATCCCCCAAGGTGGAGTAGATTTGTAACAAGGGAGTAATTACTCATTGGCATCCACCCGAGCGCAGCCATACGGCTACAAAGGCTTCAAAGGCCATACGGCTTCATAAGCTTGCCGTCCTGGTTAGCTCAATTGGTAGAGCGGCTGCTCCGGTGTAGCGGTGGTCCTGGGTTCGAACCCCGGACCAGGACGAATTTTTCTTTAACTACGAAGTTTCTGAGAAAGCTGTATAGCTTTCCTTTGTAGCCGTATGGCTGCGCTCGGGTGGATGCCAATGAGTAATTACTCCCTTGTTACAAATCTACTCCACCTTGGGGGATTCCCCTAAAACATTTGTCCAAATTAAAACTTACATTGATCACTAAAGAGAAGATAGATGACGAAGAATGGCGCATTATGTTGCACTGTAACTGCGAACGAACCGAATAAAAGACTGAAGTATCAACTCAGGCGAAAGTGGTCATCCAGGTATGTAAGTTCCTTTTCGTGCAGTGCGATCGACGGGGTGCTGCTGCAATCTTGACCAATCTTGTGAATGAGCAAAGCCTCGTATATCTTGCTTGAGCACTCTTCATGGTATGTTATTAGCATTATGCATGGGTCCAAGAAGGGAATGCAGTTTTTGCACGACGCGCAATGTACTGCCGAAATGCTCTGGGTTCCATAACGGAGGTCGTCCTTGTGCTCCAACAGCCGGCCGTTTATGCAACTGGAACGTTCGTTCAGTGGGATAAATGGCGACCTTTTACGATTACCTCACACAGCACAGTATGCGAATTACATTACAGGAACACTTAAGTAAGCTACGGCCACGCAAGCGACACCAATTGATATGGACGAGGATTTGTATTAAAGTAGTATGCGATGGCAACAACCGTGTCGACGGCTGCTAAAGGGCGTACCTAGTCGACCGTCAAAGGACCATAGGGATTCTTTAATGGGATGCTATCATACTCTTGACGTGAACTTAAGAGTCGGCAATGTTTTTTCTTTTTTGCTGGTTGGTTTGTGGTGGTTTGACGTCCCAAAGCGACTCAGGCTATGAGGGACGCCGTAGTGGAGGGTTCCGGAAATTTCGACCACCTGGGGTTCTTTTGCGTGCAGTGACATCGCACACTACACGGGCCTCTAGAATTTCGCCTCCATCGAAATGCGACCACCGCGGCCGGCGGTCGAATTTCAGTGGAGGAGAAATTCTCGAAGGTCGATGGTCGGACAGGAGTAGCTCGCGATCCCACTTCTATCTCTAAGGATGTGAGTTGCGCCACATCTCGTTCATGGTGGAGGCGGGGAAGATGTGGCTGAGAGTTGTGGAGTCTCTTGTAGTGAGTTTTAATCGAGTGTTTGTGGATAAAGGTACTTCATTATTCTGGGGGCTTCTCCAGGATATATAGCATCGGCTCAGCTAAAGGCTGAGCTGCCCTTAGGGCTCTGAGCCATACGCAGTTTCCAAACTTAATCTTTGTTTTTCAATAAATTGAACTCTTCATCACTGCAGCCTTTTATAGCAAACAAAAGAATCCGTGTTGTTAGATTGTCTTAAACATGAGAACAATTTCTTTTGAAGACTTCATTGAGTATGAAAATTAACATAAGAACGAAAATGTCAAGCAATTTGTCACGCGTTCCGAAAAATATGCGTTTCTAACAACAAGACACATTTGAGAAAAAAAATAGTCTCAGACGCTACCGCCACTACCACCATGATTGAAGCGTTGTTCTACGACATCGCAGGCCGGCGCTCCTAAGTTTAGCTTTTCCCTGAACGTCTAGGTCTTGATAAATGTGATACGTAAGGCTGCGCACCGCTTTCCAGTTTTTGCTCGTGCATTTTTAACAAGAGCGTACGTTGTTGGGCTAGTCGGTCAATCATGGTGAATACAAGGGGGGTACTGCGCACAAAAAGAAAAGGACAAGAAGATAACACAACAAGTGCTTGTTGTGTTATCTTCTTGTCCTTGTCTTTTTGTGCGCAGTACCCCCCTTGTATTCACCATTTCTAATAAAGAAGTGCTTTTAAATTCTGCAGCACCAGTGCTTTTGTTTTCGATAAACTGAGGCGTCAGCTTCTGCCCAGGCAACGCTCCGCCCTCCTGTGGCTCTACGGCGAGAGGGCCCCAAGCTGTGGTGAAACGCATAATCGATAGGTGTCGCAGCGGGGCCAAGGTAGCGCGCGTCTTTGATCTTGCCGCCCGTTGGTCAGATTGTGGGAGGCTTCGGTCTGGGAGTGGAGGGAGCCCTTAGTCCAGGGCCCCAACGGCCTAAGAAGGCTCGGACTTGAGGCCCGAAATAAAATTTACCCCCCCCCCCCCCCTCTTTCTCTCTCTCTCTTTCTCTATGTTGCCCCTTCTTTTCATCTGCTATTTACCGAATGCTATCTTGTCATGACCGCGTGATGCGTCGTAATTCAGTCTAGCGGAGGTTTCTATTTTACTTCGAAAAAGGCAAAAAATTCAGCGCATGCCCGACACACGGCCGCGTAGTAACTGACTGCGTGATCAATTGCTACAAACTAAGTGGAATGGAATTTTTACGTCGAAAATTGATTATATTTGCTCCTCCAAGAAGCACCAAAGCTTCGAGTCTTTTAAATCTGCCGAAAAGTTTTTTGACCCTTATTGGCGGTGCTAGCAAGCACTAATGAGCAATGAGGTTCGAGGAGCAAACCGGCAGGAAAGGGGAACACGGCTGCCTTTTCGGTGTGGAGAGACCTCGGGTGCGCATAGAGCATTTGTGCAAATTCTCGAATTCACCCTTCTGAGCGCAGACATATTTCCACTGGGCTGTCGAAGCAGCATAGCGACCGGCCTATTTCACAGCGTCCGTATGCTACCCATGCGCTGCACAGTCCAGAATGCTCGTGCGCTCACTCAAGTCGTAAAGAGTGAGAATGTCTGCAGGCATCTGTCTATATAGGTGCACATTTCAACGATTTTAATTCGTTCTGCGCACTCATCCGGCGAGTACTCAAAGCGAGTTCATAGTCGCCAAGAGCATCAGTTACCGCTGACTTTCACTAATTTCGTCCCAGTCGTATTATCTTTGCCTCGAGCCTTTTAAAAATTATCGCATGGTGTCATACTGGCGTTCAACCCGAATCGTTCTGCGCTGTGCGCAGGGTTTAAGCTAGCAGTTAGCGTTAATTAATAGTACACATAGATAAATATCCACCAATATTTGAATTGTTTGATTGTTTATTCTTGTTCATGTTCAAGCCACCGGCACGCGTCCTTATGACCTTGTCACACAAAAGCTAGCGAATTTCGGTGGTATGATTCTAACCGTGCGCAACTATCTCAGGTGCGTAGGTGCCTTATCTCGAAAGTTCATCGTCACTTTTCATTAGCTCGGGCATGGCTGGAAGCGACCAATTGACATGTTGATCTTAGACGACCACCGAGTACACTTTCTGCAATCGCCGCTGCCGAGTTGCTTCTGTTGGTGGCCGCAGGTTCAGTTCCTTAGGTTCAGGTCAGGTTCAGTTCCTTAGTCAACCCATCGGTTGGTATCGAGGGTATAGTCATCAGGATATCTGAGGTTATTGAAGCTTATTACTCATGTGATCAGTTCAGCTCATATATCCTCGGCAAGCTCCGCCCGATCTCGTATTGAACACGCGGCGTAGTTGACGCCTTAATGGTGTCTTAAAGGTGCACTAAAGTGGAATCTAAAATCGTCTTTTTACGGCGGGAACTCGATCTACACTCTCGGAGCATTCTTAGAAACTTCGAATTATTGCCCTGCGCGGCCGATTTTCCTATCAAATCGGATTAAATGTCCCGGCTCCGGCTTTTCTTTTTTTTAATTTACATTCGAAAAAAGGAGGAGTCAGCCAACGCGTGGAATTCCTTTCAGCCAGTCGCATGGCAGCTTCACTTTCACTTTTATTTTGTTTTTTAGGTTTCCATGAATAAATAGTTTCAGTCACAGGCTACATAGTCTAAATTAGGCCCGCAGAAATAAAACTACGCGTTGACTCTTTGCTTTCGGCGGTCGCTGCGTATCACTCCGCCGATGACAAAGCGGTAAGCTCTGCCACGAACCGTTTAAGTTCATTGAAGTTGTGACCGCGTTGATTAAAATGTTCCGCCACTACCTTACGTAGGTTCCTTGCTGTGTCAACTCGATGGCCATTCAGTGTGGCGCTCATTGATTGCCCGGTTTCCCTGATAAATTGTGTCTGACAAGAAGAGCATTGAAGCTAGTCTTTATACCGAAGCTGAAGCTGCTTGCAGTGCATCGATCAGTCGTTCATTCTTGAATTAGGCTTCAAATTGCAGGAGGCAGAAAATACAGAGCGGTATTCTTAATCCACAAATTTAAAACCTCACAACCAGCAGGGATCCACACGTTCGGTGGAAACTTAGAATCTCTCAGGTATATTACGGCCCTGACGTAATTTTTAAACAGGCCTTGCACGTCGTCAGAACATTTCGCAGTACTTCATACCACCGCTTTATCGTTTCTTTCACCCTACCCTTCCGCCCCGAGCCGTCCTTTGCCCCCTGAATGACAATTTCTCTCTCTCTCTGTTCAATTTAACTTTAGCTTCTGCCCTGTTCCTCTTTCCATCATTTCTCAGGAAGACTTGGCTTCCGAATTCCAGAGAAAGACACTTTTTCATTGCGCCTGTACATGGTTTCAAGATGACGGTGGTTTATTACGGTTTTGAAATTTTGTCACTATCCATACACGCCGTGAAAGAACAGCCGAATCGTGTAACGGCTCTTATGAGGCATTGACGGCCTAGGGGTAGCAGGCGCTCGCCAGTTGACGGAGCTTTTAGTCTGCACCCGGCGTGTGTCTAAAGTAGCAGACCAATGCCTCAAAGCGTACAACTTCACCGCTTAATCCAACGATCTCGTTGTCTCAGCGCGTCCCTAATTTCTGCACTTTGCTAATTCTGTCTTGTCACCGAGTGTAAGCCGTACATGATAGTTAGCAAGCTGTGGCCTAGATCTGAAGAACAGCAGCCTTTTTCTGCCAAAAACAAATTTCGAAAAATGGCGTTGGCCATGTTTATATATTTTTTCGTTTGGACCAAAATTTTGAGCTCAACGTATATCATAACACACTGTATCATGACTCCATGGGTCGTCACGAACTGATGGTATTAGAATTGTTCTTAGCATTTTGCTTTGGGATGTACAGTCGGCCAAATCTTTAGCTGGCGTGCGCGACGACCGCTTTTTCTACGCTCCTGCGCTCTGTGACGACGCAAACTTGGCGAAAGCTCAATATTAGGCAGGGGTTTAGTGAGCCTCTGCTTAGATTTAGTTAGTTTAGTTTATGGGGTTTAACGTCCCAAAGCGACTAAGGCTATGAGAGACGCCGTAGTGGAGGGCTCCGGAAATTTCGACCACCTGGGGTTCTTTAACGTGCACTGACATCGCACAGTACACGGGCCTCTAGAATTTCTCCTCCAAAGAAATTCTAGCCGCCACGGCCGGGATCGAACCCGCGTCTTTCGGGTCAGCAGCCGAGCACCATAACCGCTGAGCCACCGCGGCGGCGCTTAGATTTGATATCTTAGCAAGTTTGCGCCGTCATAAGCTATACGGGAGCACGGAAAACGCGGCCGTCACGCTCGCCAGCTAAAGATTTGGCCGGCAGTACCTGGTGCGGAGTCCAAGCATATTGTTTCTTTTTTGCAGAGCATGACTGGAATATAGTCTTTCAGTGCACGAGGAATGGACGGGGCTTTGGAAAGAAGCGAAGAATAAGCTTTATCTACGCTGCACCTTTCCACCCCATGTATTCTTTTAGGTCTAATAAACTTTGACTTTGAGAGACCACCACAGTGTTGTAGGAGATTTAGTGATTACATATGCGAAAGTTGCAGGGTCAGTTCGGAGAAATGTTTATCTACAGCGTAAAAGTCTGTAAGGCCATTCATTAACTTGGCGTTCGAATAGCAATCTTGGACTTTTGCTGTCTAGCCGATCAGCTGCACATCGAATAGTTATAAGTTTTTCAACAAATACTGTGCGAGCTACGCATAGCTTTCGCACCTTCCCGAGCCTTTCCCTCAGCGAAACCATCGTTTCATATCATGAGCCATAGGTCGAGTAAAGGCTCGAGCGCACCGCAAGTAAGCATGCTTTGGATATAGAATACTGAAGTGTCGTGACACACAACTTCTTTCGCGGAAGTAATTAAAAAAAATGGCAGTGGTTTAGCTCCAGTTAAACCCGGAGGATTGCGAAAGCAACGAGGAGAGAGAGAGGCGATGGAGAGCGCGCGGCAGTGGCGGCGGCCCCGGCAGGCTAGCTATGCCCCGCTACTGCGCGTGCGCAACTGGCGAGCGCTGCGGCGGCACCTCTGAGTCACCCGCGGAGCGACGGCGGCGGCGCGCCAGCTGTGCGCCGTGTGGCGTCACTGCTCGCGCATGCGCAGTATGGCCTTTCGTCAGCTCCGCGTAATGGCTCCGCGACTCACGTAGTGTTGCTTTCGTAACAAAATAACCGTCTGTACAGCGCTGAAATTTGTGCAACGTGACCGTTTTTGATTAAATAATTCTGAAGAATTATATAACGCCGTTTCAAGAGGAATTGCCTTTTCTTCGCAATGAGGTTAAGCTGTGATTAGAATTGGTTGGTGGCTTGGAAGATAAGCAGGCCGAGAATTAAGCTTGTAAGAAAACTATCCGACTTGAAGAAAGCGGAAATACCTTAGTAGAAAACAAGATAGGCATGCTCAACTGTATTTTGCTGTGTTTCAACGTCTGCGTTAATTGAACAATATTTTCTCGTGTAGCTTCTGCAGAATATATCAGCGCTTTTTCAGGAGCCGCGTTTCATGCCTAGCTGTAGTAAAACTCCGTGCAGTGAAAACAGTTGAGGCTTCTTTACAGCCTTGCTTCGTTGTTCCGCCGATAAGAAAGCAGCTTAGGATCGGCACGGAAGCGGAGGGGCACACTTGGTTTTTACTTTGTGCCGTAAAGAAGTATAAGACCGGCTATAACAAGCCGAGTTATCTCGGAATATCACGGCCCTATGTTGCAAAACAAACCATACACTACCCGCTGGAAGAATTCCAACCGGTGCTGTATAACCTGCCGAGAAGGCCTTTCTCCGCGTCTGCGCTGAAGTGGCCCCCATAACACAACATGCGAGACAGCGTGAAATGCTGCGCGTCCAAAAGGAACTCTGCGTGTGGTCTTAGCCCACACAGGGCTGGCGTTCGAGGTTTCGAGATTTTTTCTTTTTTTTTTCTAGTGGAGATAGCGTTACTGCGGGGAATGGGCGGAGTCAGTTTGAAACGTGCGAAAGATGAAATTCAGTACACTACTGCCGGGAGCCGCCGCGGTGGCTCAGTGGTTATGGTGCTCTGCTGCTGACCCGAAAGATGCGGTTTCGATCCTGGCCGCTGCGTATTTCGATGGATGCAAAATACTAGAGGCCAGCGCACTGTGCGACGTCAGTGCACATGAAATAACCCCAGGTGGTAGAAACTACCCAGAGCCTTCAACTACGGCGTCCCTCATAGCCTGAGTCGCTTGGGAATATTAAACCGCATAAAACCAAACCATAAAACCAAAGCTACTTAAGGGTCCACTTCAGAGGATTTTGAGTTCGTCTTTTTGTCGCGGGAATTCGATCTACGCGCCCCGAGCATTCTTAGAAACTTCGAATTAACCAGTGTGGCCGATTTCTCTATTAAAGCGGATTTCTCGGATTCCACGTTTTTTTTTTTTTTTTGCTTTTAACTCACCGTGGATTGTGAGAGGAGTCAATCAACATGACTATCGTGGCGGAAAGCATGCGCGGAGTGCCTTCCAGCCAATCGCGAGATGGCAAGCCGCTCCGCCGTTGGCGGAGCAATACACTCACGATAATGCGCGGGTTGCTGGTAGGACCATGGTCAGCCAGAGCAGGCGGTCGGGTGCATCACCCTTGCGGCAGCAGACGAGGAGAAAACATAGTCTGCTTGATTCGGGTTCGTCATTTCGGGGATGTGTTCGCTGATCCACAAATACGTAGCGGCTTTATTGAACTGTTAGTCACGGCGAGTCAAACAAGAGCAATAAAAATTGTCTTGGATGTCTTCACTTAATATAATATTTTCATTGGCAATTGCAGACTGATGAGGTTGAGTCTCGCGGACGGAAATTGTCACTGCTTATTTTTATTTCTGTGAGATAAGTGGTGGCTACGTTGCCTGCGACTGAAACTATTTATTCACGGAAACCCCATGAACAAAATAAAGCGAAAGCAAATTTTTCCAAAACGCTCCTTAGTACACTCTTAATACGAAATGAATTGAATTTAGCCTCTACGATTTCGGTGGAGGCTTAATGAGCAGAAACACTCGTGTGATGAGATTTCGGCGCACGATAAAGAATCGCAGGTGGTCGAAACATATCGGCAGTCCTCCAATGCAGAGTTCCTCATGCCCTTCATGGAGTGCTTCAACGCCGCGTTCAAGTGCACTAATTAAAGTTTTTACCGCGATAACCAAGTCGTTTTCAAATTACCTGTGGTAATGACACGCGCCTAAACAACTGTTATGCAAGTATTTAAGGCGTTCATGGTGCTTTGGTGCGATCCACAACAGCTGAATGGCGTTAGTGTGTAGTATACCTTGGTTGGTTCTTTGGAAAAAAATGACAGCGTAATCTGTAACTTGTGCAACAGAAGGAAAGGAACTTCAAATAACTGACACCCTTGACATTTTCTGAAAACCAAGACTATTGAAAATTATGAAGAGCGAATAGCCGAATATAACGTCCTTGTACACAGTGGAGGTTCCTCAGCCTTAGCAAGGCCCGAATAACCCTAAACTAGTTTTCTGGTTTTTTTTTTTTCTCGCTTTGAAATGGCATGACTGCGCTTGAATTATACAGCGTTATGTCAAAGCGCGAAGCAGTAATCTAGACCAGGATGTAATGTCAGCCGGACATGCTTTTAAACACCTGTAAGGGTCATTCGGGGGTAGGCGACTAGCAGTGAATGACCAGAGTGTGAATGCGTTTCTGTCTACGAATGCGCCAGACAGTAAACACCTGAGGCCGGTGCGTAGTCGGAAAGGGACATGTTACCGTAATCTCCCAAACGGAACACTTCGTGACACGGAGGAGGTTTTTATCTCAATGGCTGTTAGATTATTTGTTTGCCTACTTCGCGTACAAGACATTTGCACTGTGTTTGGAGCGGCACCACTCCATCTGCGACTACTGGACGCTACGGACCAGCCACTAGCTTCAGAAACTCTGTCGGGGTTGTGGAAAGCGTGGGAAAAAGATGGCTTCATTAAGTAGGAGACGTAACACGTGAGTGCCTTGCTTCAGTTTTCTGATCTTAATTTTCATACGGCGTAACTTTGTTCCTTCATACAGCTTTTCATATCGCGGTATATGAGGCAGAGCGCGGTCAGAAGCTGCGTATAAAATGCATAGAAGCAGAAATGAGACCTTAGCCAATACAGTGACCCTCTTAGCGTTATTAGTTGCCAAGGCGGAAAATTGATGGGGTTGATTCGGCTGCACTGGTAAGACAGAGAAAGAAAACAAATGAAAATGAGCGCGAAGGAAAAAAAAAAGAAACTCTATGAGCGAGTTTTTTCGTGGTGTTACTAACGAGGTCTACGAGTTTAAAGAACTAGCTGAACTTGCCTTCTTATTAGCGTTTATTTGTAATGCATTCGGCTGCATTTCTCTTTGGAGTTTTAAAGAATGAGCTTGTATGTTCTCTGTTCTCGTTCTCGAAAATGTTTTTTCGCGCAGTTAGCCAATGATGGGTTTGCAGTGATGTGAAATAGCTTTATTAAAACGAGGGGGTGGAGTCTTTCGCCAAAATGAAGAGCTGTTCAGCAGTATCTAAGTTCAGTTTTATTTCCTTAATGGCCCCCGTTCAAGAGGTGTAACATACGTTCTAGAAGTGTGTGATGAGAGGCTAGTTGGTAAGGCATTCTGAAGACATAAAACTACGCAGGAGGCAGGACACAGAAAAGATGCAGACACGACGAGCGTAGTCCGGTCTGCCTGTCTGCCAGCGTAGTTATGTCTTCAGAGTGTAACATAAGGGTGAGATTGCACTTAAAGGGAGAAAATAAATGGCGATAATTACTCACAATTGAATATATCAGTTACAAGTTCTTGGAAAGCAGATGACGAAGCGATGACGATGATGGGTTGGTTGTTCGTGAAGGAGGAGGAAAACTTTATTCGTTCCAGAAAAAAAAAAAAGAAAATCAGAATTTGAGGTCGATGCTAGTTGATTGGAAGACGTTGCTTCATGATGACGTCGGCGGCTCGCTCGAGGGCCCGTCGTTTTGACAGTCAGGTCCGAGCTGAGCAGCGCCGCCTTCCATTGCTCAAAAGTACGGAGTTGTAGTTCTGCTTTAGGGAGATGAGCGGAGAAAGCCCGCATGATGTAGGCGCCATCGGCGCGTTGACCGCAGAGGGTGCAGTCGGGCCTGTAGCTACCGGGAAACATGGCATGGCTGGACAACATGGGCCAGCGTAGGGAGGGACAGCGCTTAAAGCGGTCACCAAAGGACTGTTTCATATTTTGTACTAGATTTATCACCCGGTGTAAACAGGAGTCGTTCGAGTCGGTAATGTATCGTGATGGCGTGGTACGTCACCAAGCGGTCCTTCGCGGAAAATACCGCGTCGTAGTCGGCGCTGTTCACCGGGTGAGACCTCGAGAAGCGTCGTGTGCGACCCTATGGGCAGCGGGGATCCAGGTGCGGGGAAATGGTGCGGCTGTCGACTGGGACTGTCAGAATCAGGAAAAGAGCAGTTGGGGAAACGCCACCTTTGGCAAAGCTATGTATTGCAGACTGAGAGTCCCCAGTAATAGTAGTACATAGGAAATTCATGAGCGATCAATGCGAACGATGCGGAGAGGAAAGCCTTAACACGTGCGCTCCGATTTCGTGACCGCTTTCTGTTGAACTCGATTAATTAACAATAGTGACAATTTATGTTCTTTGTTACCCTGTTGCGGTAGTTCGAACTTCCAGCTGTTTCATGTAACTTGTTCCATTCTCGTCAGATGGCGCTTCCTTGCGCCTATTTTTAAAGTCGAAGGACCTGCGTACTTTTCCGTTTATAAGCGGGTGAAAAGTGATGAAGACCTGGATGTCCAAAGCACAAGATGAGAAACTGGTAATTTAACATGCGGGTGAAAGGCTGCGGTGATGGCAGAGTGGTCTAAACCAGGGGGCAGGCGAAGCTGGAGTGAAACCTGCTGGAGGCTACGTGTTCTTTTCTGACCGCTATTTCCTCACATCGAGAATTCATGCAGTCTGAGGACGGCTTTAAACTTAATGGCGCTCCTAACGATATGGCATTCGAAAGTTGGCGGCAGGAAAGTAAAATCAAGAGTACGAAGCACCGGGAGACGCTTAAGCTTCACCTTTAAGAGCAGAACGCGGTAGCGACATCGGGTGCCGTTCGCATCTCCTACTCCGTTACTTAATTCCGAATCAGTACACTCATTTTCATTCAGCACGCATCAGTACATGTCTCTAAGCCACTTCACTTAGTCAACACCACAACACATTCACTAAGCCCACCTTTATTTAGCTTCAATCAACGAGCCTTCGTGGCTTATAACCTTTGGAATGACCTTTGATTTGTGCGGAATCAAAGGCCGTAGTATTCAAAACCATATCCATATCGCACGTTCCGGGTTAGACACAGCGTCAGATGAGGTGAGTCAAGTGGCTGTTGTTCACATTGATCTGGCAAAAGATTTTGATAAAGTGCGCCATAATTTTTTGTTTGCTGTGTTAAAGAGTGCAAATATTGGTGATATCTTGCTTAAAGGTACAGAACTATGTTATAAAGCGGCCACTACAAGACTATTTGTAAATAAAACGTTTACCAAACTGATTCCGCTTAAAGCGTCAGTTCGGAAGGGCTGCCCGCTATCGCCTTTCTTATTCGCGTTATATCTTGAGCCCCTATGTCGTATTATTATCAAGAACTCAGCAATTCGTGCCTTCTCATTATCGCAGTGTGAAATTAAGATATTGGCTTATGCTGATAACGTTGCCCTTTTCTGTTCTGAGAAAAAAGTAGCGTTCATGGCTTATTGTTAAAGTGCCAGTCTTGCAATCGGGAGGTCCTCGGTTCGATTCTGACTCAAATGTAAGGCAACCCGGTTTTATTTTCAGCTTCATTTTATTAATCTTTTGCTTCCATCGAGATTTTTGCTAACGGCCAACAACGCCGACGAGGACAACGCTGGCTTTTCTGTCCTTCACGCGATCGTGTTAAAAGATTGTTGACAGTCAATTTACTGTGAGCCATTTTTTGGATAGAATACCACTATATATGCCTTCTAAAAAGCAGACAGTTCGCACAAAGGTAAATTAGCAAGTGAAATATGCTGTAAAGTTAGATTTTTTTTTTATGCCTAGGAGCGTGGCAATAGAAATTTGAGCCGCTCTTTTTTTATATGAAGGAACGCACTTTGGGAGCCAAAGCAAGTTTCATGCAGAGCTTGTTGATGGCTTTCCCTCGCTTCACCATCCATGATTATTTTGTGTTTGCAAAGTATGCCACTGACAGGTTTTAAAACAATCGAATGCAGCGGTGCCTGCTGGTAATGGCGTCCCCCCGTCCTCCACCCCCTTTTTTTGCGGCGAGAATGCTTTCGAACCTCACTTATAGTCTTGAGAGCCCTAACGTTCTTTAAAGAACTGTAAGTTATATCACTTCTTGTCTCATTTGTCTCAGA
Source organism: Amblyomma mixtum (assembly GCF_055824585.1). NCBI lineage: Eukaryota > Metazoa > Arthropoda > Arachnida > Ixodida > Ixodidae > Amblyomma > Amblyomma mixtum. Next base: position 317,764,489 of record NC_143013.1, read on the forward strand.
AATGAAAAGACGGACGTGTTTCACTGAAAAGCATGCATTAACTTAAGAATTTGTGCTATGGGTCACGGTATCCTGATTTCACGATTAAGAGCGACATAATTATCATCTACTAGTGTTCCCATAAGTTTATGTTAATGGACTCGCATGCATGACACACACACAAACACGCATGCGCACGCACAGACACTTTATTAACCTTCAAATTTACATCGCACTTTCTGGTGCGGGTAGAAGCGCACAGGCGTTAGTGCGCGGGCCACGGCAGTTGGCAGGCGCTTGCTTCGAACTAGCAAATAATGAGTAGTCAACGGAAGGTACATCAAACCATACAGCACAGTATTTGGCAGGTTCCCATTCTGCGCTATGTTTTCTACACTCAGGCTTTAGTTTTACGTTTGGCTTGAGGAATTGGCGGCAGCTGTAATATTTCTGTTGAAAAAATCTACTGAATACGGAAAATAAAATTCACACCTCTTCCCCTATTTCGTGTGCATTCTTGGCAGTATAAAGAGTTCATCCATAACTCTGTGCTACATAATAGTCATGAACAAAAAAGCTATGAGTAGAAACCATAGCGCAATAGTGAACAAGCGGTGCTTAGAACTGAAGAGTTCGTTGGATCTCGGCTTGCTAAGGACACTTATCTTCTTCATGATTTTTGCGTGACATGTCATCCAGCCTAAAAGGACCATAAGCTGATATTTTATAGCATGTTTTTGTCCTTGCTGTTTCCGTCTAACAGGCTCAGTTGTCTAACGGCACTGGGAGTCATTTCACTCATCTTGGCGTCCGCAACTGCACAAAGCACCACTGCTCTACCTGAGGAAACCGTAACTGCAGAACATCGAGATGCTGCTACCGGGACTGAAGTGCCAATCACAGAGGAAAGCACCGCTTCAGCACCCACGGCTGCAGTAACGGCCACGGACTCGCTCTTCACATCACCGGCTGACGTGGACGACCTAACGACTGCTGAAGAAGAATGCGACGCATCAACGGAGGCCAACCCGACTGTTATACAGTCTAAACTGGGGAACTTCAGCCACTGGGCCGTGTCTACGGACGCAGCGCCATGCGCCGGGGTAGCAAGGTAAGCACGGCTCATTGTCGAGAACATGGTTAGCGGGGGCACTGATAAACAAATAGCTACATGATGCGCAGACACACTTGCCGCTGAAAAGCCTCAGTTGCGCGCAGCGAGCTTAACCGCTACTGTGGCGTCCACGTTTCTCTCTGGATAAGAAAAAAATTGCCCCGGATTTGCCTGGTTGACCTAATGCGACTTCGCTGCGCTAGCACGTTTGCCGTTCTTTAACTTTTTATAATCTTGGAATTTCGAGCTTTCCCGCAGTTCTAGGAGTCTTTCCTTTGCTGTCCGCTTGGATGAGCCGTCTGAGGATCTCGTTGCAATTCGACTCGTCGTTCCCTCTGCTCGGCGGTCTCTGAAGCCTCTCGACTGCCCGTAACTCCGGCGACTTCATCGATCGCCTTTTCTTTCTCGCTCTTGACCTGTTTCCGCATCCCGTTTAGCAAGGTTATACGCCGTTCGGCTTCGGCTGACAGCCTCGCTATATCCTCTGAATCGATTGATTCACGTTGGCGCTCTCTTCTTTTGCTTTGCTGTTCAGCTCGCCGTGCACGGCGTTCGGCTCGGAATTCGCCGAAGGACCGTCTTCATCCATGATTCACCGTTTGCTGCACTGAACGTCTTTTTCAGCGACTTCATCCTTCGCCTCTTTTTTCTGGCATCTGCATGTGCACGCAGCAGCGTTTCTCGTCCTTCATCCTCTCACCCTCTCCACTCGGCTGCAGCTAGCGCGGCACCCTCCTCTCAGCGGCTGCAGCTGGGGCGACGCTCCTCCGAGCTTAACCGAGCTTATCCGGGCTTAGCCGAGCGTACCCGAATCACTTCGAGTTACTCCAAGCCTCCAACACGACGAGTCACGGCTTTTCGCTAATGATCCATCTAGTGCTAGCGCAATAAAAGAGACGATAGATCTGCGAAGAGTGGTTCATTTTCATTTCGGAAAGAGTCATCGCTAACTCCAAATAACACACAATGAAGATGAACGTTTAGCGATGGTCCACATGGAATAGTTCTGTCCTTGGTATTTTTTACTGCACACTGCTGGCACTTATTTGAATAAAACATTAAGCACAGGAGAAACAACATTTTAATAATTTCATTCCGCTTTAGCCATGTGGCTCATCGCAACTTTGAACGAAAGTGCGGTCATACCCACCCATACGATATCTACCACTGACAGTAGTTACAGGTCAGTGGCAAGAAAGGCTTCATTGATCACCTATATAGGCTATGGACTTATGTGGGAGCTTGACCTAGATAAAACTGCACATTTATGCGTTCTGCCCACAGAGACCTCTAATGCAAAATTAAGAATTTTAATTTCCTTTCTAAATACGACTGGTTGTGCGAAAACGTTTGGTCGGTGAGTTCGACCTTGGAGTATTTCTATAGCATTCAACAGCATAGTTTCCGTTGTCAGTGGCTGCCGCGGCTTCAGCGTAACACTGCCTTTAACTTTTACAGTCCAACCTTCTAACGTCGATGTTTCTTGAAAAAGGCTTTTTTTGCCGCTACCACCACTTGCGAAGTTGCTGCAACGCTGAATATTTGTGATTTTCGCTTTCATTGAAAAAAAACTGCGCTCATTCACTCCCACTCCTTTGTTATTTCAGAAAGATTCTGATGAAAGGCGGCAACCTAGCTGATGTTGCCGTAGCCACCATGATCTGCATGGGTGTGGTGCTCCCACACGCCATGGGCATCGGCGGCGGCTTCGTGGCTACCGTCTATCTGAGGTGAAAATTACTTTTGCATCGACAATTGTCAAGCTCCTGTTCTCTGCGTTTCGCGTCATTGTAGTAGCCGTAGTAGAAGTCGACATACCCGCAGGGCAGTTTACAATGGGAAAAACTCGGATGGTGTTCACCTTGGAAGGAGGAGAGTGTGAATGCATAACCTGAGGGTGCTTACCACGGGAACCATGCGGAGGACGTTTACCATGAAAGAATGGCGAGGGTGGAAGGATGCGTCACCGGAAGGTGGCCACTTTAGAAGACGGAGGAAATACGCGAGGGTAAGAATGCTCAACCGAATGGAGATTTCCATGGAAGGAGGAGAGGGAGGCTGTTTAAGGAGGCTGGTATGGAGAGTGCGAGGAATGTGCAACAAGTAGGTGGCTGCCACAGCAGCCACAGGAGCGACTGCTACAACTGAAAATAATGCTCTATAACTCTACATTTACGCGTGCCACTCACAAATTATTTGCTTCAATCTATAGTGAAACTAAAATACTTGAACAGCGGTCGCTGAGCCTTGCGTGTGGTAATGGTAATCGCCAGGGTGTTAAAATTTTCGTACACCTTTGCAGCAGTCGCGTTGGCGACTATCCTAATAACGTAATATGCAGAGTGCGGTGAGAAATAGGCGAAGATAATAGTGACAATGGCAAATTTAATGGACGCATAACTTCACTGGGATTTATCAGATAAGGCTCAAAACTGAGTCTAACGAGAATGGGCAAAAAGAAAACAGACAAAAAATGAGGGGTCAAACGCTAAAGAACCGTGAACGTATTACAGCGTAAAGTTTCTGACAGAAGTTTGTGATGCGACGTCTCGCCCATAGCTGACGAGTCTTGCAGGCAGGGCAAGGGTAAAAGACGGTTATTTTACCACGTATTCACTAACCCATGGACGGAAGTTGAGAGGATCCAAACAAAACTCAAAGTGAACGAAATGAGCTTACACAAAAAAGCATTTGCATTATATAGTGCAAGAAGTCGCGAAGACAATGAGTGGACCTATGTAAGCTGGGAAAGGTTCCCAATCTCGGTAGAGCCGAATGTGCACGTCTCCTTTCGTACTGCTGATACGATTAAATTAGGATTTCTCTAAGCAAGTTGCAGTCCAGCTGCGAATAGTTCGATCTGGTTTAACCCTACCATCTGCTAGCCTTCATTATTAGCTTACTCATAATACAGAGTACCGATGACTGAACGCTGTTGAGGGCATGCTTTCGAGGCCACAGCAGGCTGGATATCGTCTCTAAGGCACAGAAAGGAGTGGGGTAAGAAATACCAAAAACTTTGCTGCAAATAGAATTAATGGCATGATTGGATGCCTGCTTTGAAGCTGTGGTCGAGGCGAGCCGAGATGTACCATTAGAATGACGGAAAAAGCAATGACATTATTACTGTGTGGGGTGAACCGTGAGCGCTCTGTCTTCACATGGCTTTTTTAGCGTCATTTAAGGGATGTGGTTTAGCCTGCTACACCTCCCTTCGACTCTATGGGAGAAATATATGCGCGTGGAAAACAGTCATAACAAAAATCAAAATTAAGTTATCACCGCAGAGAAGAAAAGTGGGAGCACAAAAGTACGTTTAATATCATCAAGTTCGATACAATCCAAGTATCCAACATATTCGCTCCACTAAACGCGTTTGCACTCTCATACTGCATCGGTCAATGATCTTTTCTGAATTAAGCATACCAAACACGAATCTTCTGCCAAGATTGCAACTGTAACCAGTAGAGTTTTCCTGCATAAAAGTGTAAAAGAGTCACTTCTTTGGCCAGAGTAACAGTTAAAGTAATATGCCAATATTTTTCCGCCAAATGGATGGAGCAGAAAATAAAAAGAAGATTTTAAACATAGTAAACGGCGAACCACTTCTTAAATAGACGAACGACACAATAGACAGAAATAAAAAATGGCCCGAAATGCGACGACAGCCAGAGTGTGTGTGAAAACTCTGGCTACGGGTGCCTTTTGTAGCCTTTGGGTACTGGAACTAACCAGTCATTGGTATTCTGGCTAATCAGGTTGGAGCGTTGTCACGGCCTCATGCGTCACGTCACCCCATTCCGACCAATCAGTGTGACACCTTGCATGTGATGCTCGTGGCGCGTTGCAAGACATTTTACAGCTATCGCTGTAGAATGTTTTGCTGTCCCGGTCGTGGAATTACTGCACACCGTAATGTAGCTAAGGAAGTGCCTTTTCATTGATGCAGGTGTCCGAGGCAGGCCATGACACTAGTGGCCAGAGAAGTAGCCCCGGGTGCGGCTTCGAGAGACATGTTTGTGGGAAACGAGACGCTGGCCAGGAGAGGTGAGAAAGACGACCGGCTTTTGCTGTGCTCCGTGACTATTTTTATTTTCTGGCAGTGGAGCAGAATCTACGCAACCGACACAAGCCGTCTCTTCCTACGCAGGGTAATATAGTCCCTGTTTGCAGTTATTTGTTTTTATGCGAAGCATACTACTTTAGCTACCACTTCAGCCCTTCACCGTGGTTATGCGCCTCCAAATCACGTGATACATGACGTCACACCACGTGACACGATGACGTCACGACAGTGGAGAAACGGGGGCCCACCTCGCGCCATCGCTGTGGTTGTGCGCCTCTAAATCACGTGATACATGACGTCACACCACGTGACACGATGACGTCACAACAGTAGAGAAACGGGGGCCCACCTCGCGCCGTCGCTGTGGTTGTGCGCCTCCAAATTACGCGACACGATGATGCTTCGCATTCTCCAGGCTTAACCAAGTTAAGCCTCAGCCATTTTTTTTTCTTAAAAGAGAATGTATCGTCAAGATTCCTAGTTAAGCCATATTCAAAGATCAATTGTCAACTTCCGACGACGTGCCTGACCAGTGCTTGATTATGCAATTCCATCGTCACGCGGATTTTTTTAATCCTATGGAGGACTCCGCAGCACAGGGATTCGAACTTCAGTCGGCTTGCACTCGAGGCGGACGGTTTTCCTCTACGCTACCACTAAATTTCACGAGCGTGGTTTTACTGCTCTGGTAGATAGAATCGAGTCTATAGCAGTTTAAAAGTCACGACACAACTTTTTATTACCCTCGATCCTCAAAAAGAACCTATTTATTGGTCAGTAAATAGAAATATGACACATAAGACCCATGATTGAGGGATTTTCACCGATAAGCTTCGTTTTTGATAGAGTAGTAAGGCGCAGTGTGTTACGTAAGTGCGCTTGAAGCGAAGGGAAATAGGCAGCATGGTCGGTTGTATCGGGACACCTCTATCAAAACGAAGATTACATTTGCAGCGTCTAGATACAGACGCAGTACCTGCAATGCGCAGGTGGCCTGTCCGTGGCTGTGCCCGGTGAGCTGCGCGGCTACTACGCGCTGCTGCGTGAGCTGCATGGCGCGCTCAATTGGCGGGAGCACTTCCGGCAGGCCATCCGGATCGCCAGGGACGGATTCCCCGTCGGACGGCAGCTTGCGGCCGCCCTACAGCAGCACAAGCACGACCTCTCGGACAGCATGAGGTGGGCACCTGAAGCCGCCGTGAAATGCACTGAGTGATGCGCATGCGTGCAGCCGCCCTTAAGTTGCTTGTTTTACGATACTCGTCTGTGACCGCCTGTGCACTACCTACATGGTTAATGACATGTGTTGGTGTTTGTGTTGCAGACACCAGTTTTATGTGCGTCTACTAACCGCGATGCGAGTGCCAGCCAGTGTTAAGTGTGTGTGTGCGTGTGTAGACATCACCCGTGAAACTCATTGTATTATGCCATCATCAACCTTGATTCGCACTTTCCTTTTCCTCCTCTTCCCTTTCCCCTGTGTGGAGTAGCAGGCCAGGGCCATGTTACCACCGGCCGACCTCTCCACCTCAGCGAATAAGAGTGTCATCATCATTATTATAATCAGTCTGGCTGCGTGAAATGTAGGACGCAAGCCTCTCCAATTGATTTTCAAATAGCCTGTCCTGTGCAAGAGGCGGCCATGCTGGCACATCCAATTTATTTTTCTCCTCTGCCCATCTAACTCTCAGCCCCCCCCCCCCCCCCCCCCCCCCAAGCTAAGTTTTCCTTCCTTCACTTCCATTCTGTTACCCTAGGAGGCCATCTATGATTCGTTCTCTGCAGTACCCGCCCCACCCAAGTCAGTTTCCTTTTCTTTATTTTGAGCTAATTGACGATTAACTGGCGTTTGTTGTGCAGTCAAGGCTGTTGCATTTCTTTGTTAAAAAGACACACAAAAAAAAATGTCGGCGCTATAATTTATATTGCTATAGTTGACTGCGCTGTCCTAAATTTAATTTCAAGGCTAATAAGGGAGCAATTACTCATTGACATCCACCCGAGCGCAGCCTTACGGCTGCAAAGGAAAGCTTGCCGTCCCGGTTGGCTCAATTGGTAGAGCGACTGCTCCGGTGAAGCGGTGGTCCCGGGTTCGAACCCCGGACCAGGAAGAATTTTTCTTTACGAAGTTTCTGAGAAAGCTGTTTAGCTTTCCTTTGCAGCCGTAAGGCTGCGCTCGGGTGGATGTCAATTAGTAATTACTCCCTTATTACAAATCTACTCCACCTTGGGGATTCCTCTAAGCATTTGACCAATTTCAAGGCTGCGCTGCGTTTTCCTGAATTCCAGCACGTAACACTTAATGAAATTTCATGAGCGTCAAAGACAAAAACATTTCCTTCACATAACATTCTGGTTTTGAACTCGTACTGTTTGCAATCGAGAGACAAGAAGTACATTGCGGTGGGTTGAACGGCTTTAACAAGACTACATAATTTGCAGACTGGAGATTCTTATTATGTTCCTGCCATATGTTATGGCAGTGAGAAAACATTCGTTGAATAAGCGCATGCCCGTCCTCATAATCCACTAATAATGTGCAGGCGCATCGAAAGTCGCCCTCTTCATTACACTGAGGATGGGCACAGCACATTATTAAGAACAAAGAGGGCTCTTTTAGGGATGACAGATGCCTTTAATACACCAGCGCCATTCGGTAGATGCAGACGGACAAGTTCATGTGGAGAGAGCGGACACGTACTGAGAATGTTGTATGGCGGCGCTCCCCACACTGAGGCGCAGTTGGCTAAGGTTTTGTCCAAGAGAACTAAATGTGTCTCGTCACAGGAAAGTCTTCTGGAACGAAGCCACCAACGACACTTACGCCGAAGGGGAGCTGTTGGTTCAGCCAGACCTCGCGGACACCCTGTGGGCAATCGCCAATAAGGGACCTGACTATTTCTACAAGGGCGACTTTGCCGAACAAATGGTCAAGGAGATCCAAGAAAATGGTAAGAATTCTGCCGGGAAGTAAAACTTATGGGGTTGGCGTGAACGAACCACGGGAGTGATTTGGCAGTAGGAGTATTTAATGATGCTGAGCTACTAAAGCAGGAGACTAAAAAAAAACAAAAACAAACCTTGCCATTGGAGCAACCATGCATAGGTGAGGCCGAAATCGCACTTTTTTTTTTTCAGTGATTATGAATAAATGTGTTTTTGTTTCTTATAATAACTTTCTGCCTCAAACAGTTTAAGCCGAACATGAAGGAGATGGTGAGGCACCCGTAGTCACCCTTCTTGCTGTTCAAAAAACATCAGTATCAGGCTTTCCGCAACAAGCGCTTCTCTTGAATACGTAAAGTTTCCATATCATTCCCTTGCGTGGGCTGTGCGCACTACCCAGTATGGGTGAACCGACTGATTTATTCGTATGAAATGGAACGTTATGTGACAAGTTCAATCCGAAACCAAGCGCCAACATTCCGGGCGTTTCACTAATGAGAAAGCCTACCACCAAACTAGGGAAGGCTTACACGGAAGACAAGATTGGTGCGTTCCCGCGCCACAGGCGATCAATGCGATTCATGTGGCAGAGTATACGTTAGCATTAGTGTTCCAGCTGCTACCGCTGACGGGTTCAGACCGTGCGAGCGGGTGGCACAGTCAAGTCCATCAATCGCCCTGTGACCTGCCGTATCCACGCTCCACTCTCCCCACCCGTAAACTGGCGACAGCGGTGTCCCTCTCGCCATCCGCACCCTCCGACCCCATCTTCTAATTTCCACTTCCTCTCGCCTCTCCCCTGAAAAAAGGAGAGAAGGATTTTCTTCTCTCAACTTCTGACTCCTGCCATCCAACGGTTCACACTCTATAGCCGGAAACTTTTTGCGATAATGGGCGTTCTAATTTTAACGCATTAAAATATAGAAATGATTCAATTTGAAGAACCAAAAATTTTGCACTCCAGCATAATAATTCCAGCATAATCAGACACCACAGTGTCTTGAAATGAAACACGATCGACCATAAGTTCAGCTGACCTTTAGTTGGCAGAAAAACAGATAAAGATGTGGAGGTACCACTGCGTATAAAATATTTTTCGTGCACGCAGAATTAAAGGGCGCGTAACCAACCTGAAATAACGAACAGCTTTGCTGCTTTGCATCATGTGCATAACTAAAAGATGAAACGCTGCTGAAGCTGTTACTGAAACCCCAACGATCAATTTAACGTGTGCGTTGGCAATCTTTGTCGTTGGTATTTAATTTCACTACCAAGCGTACGGCGCAGGGTGAACTAATAAATAGGGCAAACCCAAGACCTAACGGCTATCTACTCAATGTGCAGGCGGAGTGATGACGATGAGTGACCTGAAACGCTACGCCGTGTCGTGGGAAGCTCCTGTACAAACCACGTTCCAGGACGGTCTGACGCTGCACTCTGTGCCGGCGCCCGCCAGTGGCGCTGTGCTCGCGCACATCCTCGGAGTAATGGACGCGTTCCGGACGTCGCCAGACGACCTGCTGCCCGACGATGCGCTCACTTTGCACAGGTGCGCTGTCCGCCAGAAACTGCTACCCGCTTTTTTCAAACAGGTCTCAGCTCAAATGGACCTGGGACACTGTTTGTATCATTTCATTTGGTCGTCTGACATTGGTCGATGCTCCAGATGACGTATAGGCTGTGGGGTTGGCTTGTATGAACACGTTCCGTCACTTGCCACACTGGTGGGCCTGCGCCGACAAATGATGAAGCACGAAGACGCGTTTGACAGCCCTTCTTCTCGGGAAGGAAAGAGTGGGGTGGTTGTGCGACCAGCTGGCGAAGCCTGGTGCCTTGTGTCGTCATAGACTAGATGCGGCGGAACGCGATCAGGCTGGCCGTGCCAGTGACTACTGTCTTGCCTCCTCAGAGCCTGTTGCTTTCGTCACGATTGACGTCACGACCAAATAGAACGAAAGCAAAATGAAACGTTAGAAAATACGGCTCCAGGTTTTAATCACATGGATTAAAAAAGTGAAGTTGGGATTGAATACAAGCGATATACTATCGTGTGTTGCGGAGATAAACGCGCCCCGTAAATTGCTTCTTTCAGCTAAACGGGCTGATTGTTCGAGCTCAAATTTCGCATAGAAATGGCATTTGGTCGTCAGAATTGTTTAATACCACGTTTGCTTGGGGTACTTACCTGATGCGAACAGAATAAGTCGGATAGTCACATCGTCTGCGGCGACGACGAAGAAAATTAAGCTGCTCTGTCAGCTATCGCACTGGTGGCGCCATCTCGTTTGTTGGTCGGGAAGGATCAGCAAAGGAGGGGATTTTGGGGGGTTTGAAGACGCTCTTTCAACTGGTTTTTTCATGCTCACAAAAAACTTAACTTGCTGAAAACTTAGTTTTGCCAAGCTAAGTTTTCTGTGACCATTAAAAAAATGGCCTGGCTTAGCTTATGGTTAAGCCTAGGATGCGAAGCATACCGCCGGCGGAGGCTGCGCGTCCGCAAGCGAGCGCACGAGTTGAGCCCCAGCTTTCACAGCTGTTGTGACGTCATATCACGTGGTGCGCCGATGTAGGTCAAGTGGTAGCTACGCGGCCGCGCGCGGCGCAGCAAGGAAGAGCTCGGTTGTGCGGCTAGTATGCTTCGCATAAAAACCAGTTGAAAAAGCGTCTTCAAACCCCCCGGACCCCCTCCTTTGCTGATTCTTCACGACCAATAAACGAGATGGCGCCACCAGTGCGATAGCTGACAGAGCAGCTTAATTTTCTTCGTCGTCGCCGCAGACGATGGGAATATCCGACTTATTCTGTTCGAATCAGGTAAGTACCCTAAGCAAACGTGGTATTAAACAATTCTGCCGACCAAATGCCATTTCTATGCGAAATTTGAGCTCGAACAATGCGCCCGTTTAGCTGAAAGAAGCATTTTACGGGGCGCGTTTATTTCCGCAGCACGCGACAGAGTACGATAACTGTTTATTAACAAAAGTCAAGTTGAGATTGAATACAAGCAGTCTTAGAGTACAGAATTCGAATATCTTGCGTCTGCCTCGTGTTCCTTCCTAAGGTTGTCTTTATGCCTTGCTCGCCAAGATTGCCAGAGGACTCCGCTCTCTCCGCTGAGCGCGCTCACCCTGTATCGTGCCGCAGAGCTTCGCGAACAAAAGTAAGAAAGCCTAGGAGAGAAAAAGAAACCAGAGGAGGAAAAAAAAATTAGTCGCGCTCCTCAGATCAGTGTGAACATTTTTTTTGTTGCGAAAAAGGCGTTCAGTACAAGTCGCTATGTTACGCGAAAGAGTAAAGGCCCCGTTGCGCAGAAAAGATGGCGTTGGCGTTACCGGCGGCATGACCGAAAACATAGGACTAGTAGATTGAGATGAGGCGCCCATAGATGGCGCCAGCCACCAGCGGCGGCGCATCGGAAACCCCTGATCCTCGGGACCTCGGGTTGCGAATGAGACACGCTACCGCTAAGACATGCAAACACGTTCGTAAGCCGTGGTTAAAGCGAGGCTTAATATGTATGTCCGATGGTCTTTCACATAATGATTCTGACTGTAAAAGTGGAAACAGTGTCCATGTCTGGATGGGCAAGAGGAACCGTTGTCACGTCATGCCCTTAAAGGCGAAGCTTTAGTGTCCTCCAATTTCCTTGTGAAATTTCATGTTCTAGATGTACCAAAGTTCTCGAAAATAGTTTTTTTAGAATATTTCAAACTACGTCACCTAATCATCAGTCACGTCAGCACGATATCTTGCATGCGCTCTTTACATACCCCATCTCGGTCAGTAAATACCCACGATGACTGCGTTTACAACCTTGCAATGTAACACCGCACTTTTTTTTTCAGGTTTATTGAAGCGTGCAAGTTCGCTTATGCCAAGAGGGCTCTCCTTGGAGACCGGAGGTTCGTGCGTGTCGAAGAGGTGCGTGCAGTAAATTGAGTCATTGGGAAAACGGTCGAACAAAAAGGTCACGTGATTAGAAGGATGGAATCTGAGTATCCAGTATAACTAAGGTATTTAGAAAAAAAAAGAGAAGCCACTCTGCAGATGGCATGTATCCATCGATGTCAGTGCATAACTGTTGCGTTCACACACACACAAAAAAAAATAGCAGGAGCGAGATTGTGGTCTCAACAATCCCTATTATACGGGATGGTTTCCAGGGTTCGTTGACGTTAACATTTGAAAAAAGAAGATTATGAACGCAACTCCGTGAGACGGCCAGTTACTGTATAGGTTCTGTGGTTTTATACCGCGTGACCCGTACATGAAAAGCCTTTTCCTAACTAAGTTAAATAATAAAACCTTGTCCGAAAAAAAGCTTTCTGATTGTTCAATTCAACAAAGCATTCTTATGGCCACGAGCAGGAAAGGAGCGTATTTTAGCAATAATAATGCGACTACGAGCAATGCGCGAATAAAAATGCATGCTGAGGGATCCAACTATCCGTCCGCCCGTCGGCCCATTCCTCTATCAGTCCATCAGACAGTCAGCTGTTAATTAATCGACTGCTTTTTCTTAAAGGGGCTCAGAAACACAATCTTAGTTAACTGTTTTGCTTGTTGATTGCATACAGTGAGTTATAATGGTGCTATTAGCGTCGGTAATACCGTGTACATTCCGTTTTTTAATATTTTAATGTCCTCCCCAAAAAAACTTCATGGCTCTGATGGTGTCGCCACACAGTGGCGGGTTTTTAGCAGCGGATATGACATCACCTGGCGCGAGCTTGATGACCGGACAAACAGTAAATATACTGCAAATTATGTGAATAAATAGAGACACATTTTGTCGCCTGTCTGCGTTTTATATTAGATCAACAAAAACAACTTGCTTGTCTTAGATAAAAGCCCTGCAAAGCAAGTAAAATAAAAATACACCACCAGGGGCGCTCTGGCATGAAAACAACGCTGCCAGTCTCAGCAAGAACGAGTTACAGAGAGCAGGCAACCATGGAGTACAGACTTCCGCGACGTGCTCTGGTTGGCTGTTTTGATTGGTTGCGCCAGGTGCCGTCATTGGGAGAGCGAAATAGGAGTGGGAAGCCCCGCCAAAATCGAGTTGAGGGCAGCGTTTTGTTTGCTTGTATTTTGAAATTTCTTCACTGAATAACTCCCGTTCCTATGCATCGATTCCTGTAATTCTTTTTAAGTCAACATCTGTGTGACATAAAGAACCCACCTGAAGTATAGCCGGTATTCCCCCAGGCAGTGTTTCGCAGCCCCTTTTTAACAAACAACCGGCGATTACCAAAGGCGATCTCTTTACTTCCAGTCGTCATAGTGTGATAGTGGCACGGAGTTCAATCACGCGGATATCATTATTGAAAAGGGCTTCTGAAGTATTACGCCTATTGCTATGCGTCCTCTGACACTTACCGCTTTTGTTTGCGTTGCAGCTCCAGTACAACTTGACGTCGCAGGAGTTCGCGATGGCTGTGAGGAACATGATCAACGACTCGTGCACGTTCGACGATCCCGCTCACTACGGATTCGTGAACGAGACACTGCCACCGGACGCAGGGACAGCTCATGCGACCTTCTGGAGTGACACCGGTGACGTCATAGCCATCACCTCCACAATTAACTCCCAGTGCGTATCGAGAGATTGGTCTCCTTAGACTCGTTTTCCCCACCTTGTCTCAAGTGCTGGAATATGCAAGACCCGGTAGAAAAATTATGAATGCGTTTGTTCGCTTGCCCGTATAACGTCTTTCAGGTACTCACAAGAACTGTACCAGTGAAGTCATTCCTGTATTTCTTTTTCACTCGTGACGCGGTCGTCTGTGTGTTGGTACATCTAGGTTTATACATGGAGTGGCCTATTATGTGCCGTCACATTGTGCACGAGGTGTGGCCGACCAGATTGTTTGTGTGCAGCCTTACTTTCTTTTATGGTTTCGCTATTTCGGTAGTCTCTGTAGCATACTAAACTTTGCACCAGCAACGTCGGAGCTACGCGGACAGACGTAACCCTGTACACACCAAGGATGATCGCATTGCACCATAGCAACCTCTTTTGAACTGCTCTCGTGAATCTGCTGTACGCTGTATGCTGTACACTGTTAGCCAGCGTAACGCAGTATGAGTGACATAAAATCCTAAAGCACAAAAAGAAACGCAGGAACGAAAGGAAAAGGAGACGGCCATTTTTTAAAAACGCAGATTTAAGCCAGCATATGGAAACCGCCGACATACTACTCTGCGTTGGGGATTGTTTCTGGGCTAAGTAGGTGCTAACAGAAGGGTGCAGAGAATAGACAAAATAGTAAAAAAAAAATGCGATGCGGCCATAGAACCGGGCTGCATACTATGGGGTCACCCGCGAGCAGCCGGCCGGGAGGGCGAGCTTCCGTGCCAGCTATGCGCGGGCGTTCTCGTGTCCCCAACCCGTGGCGCAGAGTCACAGCCACGGCGGGTTCGGACGAAGTAGGCAACGAACAGAGTACGCTAGGAAACCGTTTATTTACCTAGCGCAAGGCAAAGCACACTGCGGAAGAATGTTCTATCCGATAATAGATGGTTCAGCAGCTTACCAGGTCGTCGTCGACCGGCGATGGATAATCCGGGAGGGCGTGGGCAGGATACGGGGTCGGCGGGGCAGTAGCGGCAGTAGCACCGCGGCGAGAAGAGAGGGCGAGTTCCCTGTTCCCGCGCGAACTTCGCCTTTTAACCCCTACGACATTACCTCCCTCTTGAGCAACTTGTTGCAATCAAGGGGGGTCGTTCACCCGTCCCTAAGACGCCAGAGCGTAGGCGTGACGTCACGTCCGAGCTGAGGGTGAGGAGAGTTGCCGGGTGCCCTCCTCTCCCCATTCCCTGCGGCGTGCGCTCTCGTCTCGTGACTCAGCGCGGGGCGGCGAGGGATATCTGTATATCCCACAATACATATCAAGAGGGTATACAAAGATGATTTGGCTTGGTTTATTGGGGTTTAACGTCCCAAAGCGACTCGGGCTATGAGAGACGCCGTAGTGAAGGGCTCCGAAAATTTCGACCACCTGGGGTTCTTTAACGTGGACTGACATCGCACAGTACACAAACATCTAGAGTTTCGCCTCCGTCTAAGTTTGACCGGCGCGGCCGTGATCGAACCTGCGCCTTTTGGGCCAGCAGCCGAGCGCCATATCCAACGAGCCACCGCGGCGACTGGTATACAAAGAGGTTTTAAAGTATGTCATGCAGATAGCCAAACTATCTTTTGAACTATCGTTGATCAGGAACGGGATAATTTAATGGTCATAATCTTTATGATCTGAGCACGTGCCGTAAACTATTTCGCACTGCTTTGCAGACAACGTGTTACGCGTGCTTCTCCATGTAATTGTATTTATTTCCCCTCCAGCTTAGGCAGTCACGTGCGCACGTCGTCAGGCGTGATCCTCAACAACCAGATGGACGACTTCTCGACGCCCGGAATGATCAATTCGTACGGCTTCAGACCTTCGCCGTCCAACTACATAAGTCCTCGCAAGAGGCCCGTCTCCTCGATGGCGCCCTCGGTCATCGTCAACAGCAACGGTGACGCCGTGCTCGCACTGGGCGGTGCCGGAGGATCCAAGATCACCTCCAGTGTGGCGCTGGTAGGGAATGACAGGCTTTCTGTGCGACCACAAGGCCACGCGATTAGCGCATTTGTCGTGTACTGCGCAGTCAACGATAGGGCGAGCTCCTATTCTGGCCGACGGATTGCGGTTACTCAGCGCCACCAGTGGCGCAAGTTAAGAAACTTATTGGGGCTAGCTGGTACTGTTGATGAGCTTCTAAATGGTAGTGCAGAAGACGCGGAGGTCTTGGAAGAGTGGTTTCCAGTGAAAACAGCGCTATTTCCAGTGATAATCACTTTAGTGAGTCCTTTGTGTTTTGTGTTTGTGTGTCCGCGCTGAGTGCAATGTGAAGCTATTTAACGAGCGGAATCGACTAGTTATCGAGGAAGAGTTTGGCGAATGTAAGGTTCCTTACAAAAGGACGTTGCCACGTACGCCAAAACAGATAAGAGTTGGTGTTCAGAGGGGATCGGTGCAGCTTCACTCATCACCGTACACTGCAGGGACGACTTTGGACGGTGCACGAAATATGGATCTCGGCCTGTCTGGGCAGTGCAGTAATGAACTGTGCGAATAAGAGGAATGCAAGCGTGGGACAGAGATAAGCATGTTAGGGAAAAGAAAGCAAGGACACAATTTGTGTTCTGATGATGGTTTCATCATGACTCCTTTAATGATAGCTTCGCATGTGACCCATTATCTTTTTATGTGAAAAAGGTAATAAGCGTTAATAGCAGACGCTTTTGTTTTGCTATTATACAGGCAGCTAAATATCCCGCGCGGGAGAAGTTCGTATAATATCCAAGCGCTGCAGCTTCTTGAGAGCGAATGAGCGTTAACTGAGCTCGTCTTTCACCCTTGTAAGGGATTATTTCCCTGCTGACCTTTATCGCAGAAAGCGCTCTTTTTGCCTTTTCTCCCAACAAATAGACAACCTCATTCATTGATCTGCCGAGCTCGGCGCGAGCTATAACACTATGGATTATGAAGGGGTGATAGTGATGATAGACGGATGCTAGGCTGTCGTTTCACATAATAGATTGCGTTGGCCACTTATACGAAGCTTAGCGCTTTCGGCAAAATCTCCGAACGCTTACTGTACTATCCCCCTGCTTCGCAAGTGGTTTATACGCTATAGCGTGCTGCGGCCAACGTAAAAGAAGACGCCACTCGACAAAGTCTAGCACTGTAATCCTGCACTTACGTCTGTGTGGGAGAGCGAAAACTAAGACAACATAAATTCGAAGCTAAAATTACATTTGGATTTTTTCCTCATTGTCAGCTTTATTATTTTAATGTTCACTCTTACGCTTTTGACGCAGGTGGCGATGAGAACTCTGTGGCAAGGCGACAACATCAAGGAAGCCATAGATTTCCCGCGTGTTCACCATCAGCTCATTCCCAACGAAGTTGTAGCGGAGCCGGACTTGTCAGAGGTAAATTTTAAACTCCTAACATTTTGCCAGATCACATGCTTAATTATTAGCACTAAGATTCCGCAGAAGTGGGTAAAGTTCATCAGACGTCTGTATTTAGGTGCTTAAGGTGTCCGCAGAAGGACTTGCCATCTCCCGAAATATACCGCCAACATGTAAAGAGATCCTCGGTGCCTTAATGTAGCCTTTGATAGAGGCTCACATTTTTTTTTGTGCGCACAATAAGGCATAAAAAGCTATTTGGCCAAGAAGTAATGTCCACTGGAGAATTAAAGAGAGGCACATAAGAATTTCTTGAACTTTTAGTGTTCGCAAGCTTCTGAAACCTTGAAGTAGAGACGTTGTGCGAGAGTACCAACTATAGATTTGAGTACATCAATAAACGTGACGGTAATCGTTGAGATGAACAGGGTATCATGCCCAGGTGTGAACCGAGACAGGAGCAACGTCTCACCCACTGCATAGATGAATGAAAAAAATTTTTTGAACACAGCCCCAATGACCACGCCGCCACACTCGAATCAGTATCCAAAAAAAAAAACAAAAAAAAAACAAATGGGCATTTGAGTGTCGCTTCAACTGTCCTTGAAAACCATCTTCCAGGAGCATCCATAAACCAATTAACCCACGCGAAAATTCATTTTCACTTTACTAAAACACTGCCCACTGCACATGCAACAGGTCTGTGGCACAGTGGAAATCCAGCGGGTTCGTCATTTCCCCTCTATTGTGTTTTCTGTTTCTACTCTATCCTCTGAAATCCAATTCTACTTTTTCTATCATTCATCTACGTCACTCATGCGCTCCCTACCAATCAATCACGATATATTTGCAGCGGAAAATGTAGAGATTCTTTCCGGGGCTCTGAGCATCAGTTGTCGGCACCTAGGGCATAATACGCCGTAACAAACTGCTGCTTTCAGGCTCTAGCTACCGCTTAAGTTGCCAGCAAACGACAGGTGCATCAATGGGTCTGGAAAAACCCCATCTGTGCAGTGTTGTAGCGGCTGGGTCGAATTTTGAGCTTCATAGACACCTTTTTGAGAATTCCGCACTATTCAAGAATTCAGATCTGTATAAGCTGCAGGTAAAGCATGCGAACTGTTTTTGCGTTAGCGTTGAAAATAGTGGCGCAATGGGCGCTTAAATTTTGAGGCGTCTCCTCACTGCAACGGAGGAGTGCGGAGAAGCTCGATGTGACGTCATGGAAGGTAAGATTTCAAATTTCCGCTGCCGCCAGCTACAAACTGCTGTGCCTAGTTAAATGCTACCAAACAACGCTCGGAGGCCTTTACCTTCGGTGGCCTTTGATTTTTTTCCTTGGAAGCAGCCTTTTATGTGCTGGAAATGTACTGGTACCTTCGATGACGTCATGATGAGCCCCCCACTTGGAGCTGTGAGCCGCGAGAAGCTTGATGACAGTCTCGATTTCAATCGGCGATTGCTTCACCATTTGAAATGCTAGCCCGAAAGGACTTCGCCTGCTTTACCTGCAAGTTGCTCACATTCGACCCATTTAAGCTTGTCGATTTCTAAAACCTATGCAGTTGCCCTTTAAGGCGCGCCGCAGCACTTCAGTAAAATCGTAGTGCAAATGAACTCAACGTCGAATGAGCTTTGTCCGCTGCCTGCTAGGCAGACATCAGCCTTTCTTTTTCACCGTGTTCCAGGACTACGTATCCGAGCTGGAAAGTAAGGGCCACGTGGTGACGACGACTGAAAAGAAGAGCTCTTCTGTCAACGGCATCATGAGGGACGGCGACCGACTGTACGCCAGCTACGATTACCGCAGGGCTGGCGGTGTATATGGCGAGTAACTAACAGGCGTAGAGATAGCATAACTGTATTCGCTCAATAAGCGGTCTGTCTTGGAACCAAGGATGCAGACAGAATAGAGCCCTGTACCGATGCATCATTAGCTGATAGATTTCTTTTCACCATTTTATATGCGGAAGACGGGACCGGTTACTGACAAAATGTCCTCATAGAAAGGCTCCCTCTTGTAGAGCTGTTCCCATTCTAAACGATTACAAACTTTTCGTGTCTTTGCAACCACACGATTGCCGAGCTGTAGATGAAGGGACGCAGAGTGCTTAGGTAATATTTTATAAACCAAATAAAAGACAGAAAATATGCCTAACTAGAAAACAAGTGCACAAAGTTGTTTACCCTTTCATAAAAGCTGGAGGAGAGTGCGGACGTCGCCAACAACGAGTCAGCAAAATGTGTATTTTTACTTTCGTATTTGAACCATATTTGCGCGATAAATCAATTCAGTTGTGGCCGAAACACGCTTCGAGCTTTCACAGTTAATGTAAATTTGTACTTGGAAGTTTCACTTGTGCGCTCCTGCAGCCCCACAGAAATGTGCGAGAGCTGACGCCACCAGTTACAAATAGCTTTAATGCCAAAAATGAAGAATAAATCATACTTTGTTATTTACAGAAAAATCGAATCTGCGTCTATGTTTTTCGTAGACTAAGAAACCTATTAGCGGCGCCGACGCCCGATCTCTGCTCCTCACAGAGCACAGTAGTTTTCCGGAGAAATTTTTCTGGGTGTTCACCATAAATATGTAAAGAAAATTATGCCATCAGGGCCCTAAACGTATAAACTTGCCTGAGGCACCACAAAGTCATACCTTGGACGTGGTCGCTGTCTGGAAAGCAGGTTTACGTTTAGAGTGAAAAAACTCAGTACTATAGCCTTGATATACACGAAGCCTGAAACAGAGGTGAAGCGACCAGCATCAGTGGCTGTGTGACTGCGGCTTATGGTTCCTTAGCCAGATGTCCCAAGTTCGGTCGCTGCTGCGACGCAAGCGTTTAAAAGGAAGCTAGATGATAAAATGCTAACGAGCCGAGATCCAAGAGCACTTTAAAGGAAGGCGTGAGGTTGAAATCAAGCCGGAGCCACACGCAGTCATTCAAACCCCTTGTAAGGGCATGTGAGCGACCGGACTTACAGGTGATGTGGTGCAATTAGTGTACCGCTGTAACCTATAGGGACACCTCATAGAGACTAATAGAGGGCCAGATGAATATGCTGCACCGCGATGATTCGAACATCGATGAAGTAAAAACAACACGCGCAGTACTGAAACCGGCGAGTATATATACGAATAATGTAAAACACGCTAAGAAACCAAGCGTGCTTGTTCCTTACTAACAGGAAGCGAATAAAGCATCGGATAACAAGAACTGGATAGTAAAGCTCTAATCAAGCGCCGATAACTGTAGCAGAAAGAGTGCATGGCTATAGTGTTGTACAACAGTACGCTCAATTGCAAGGCGTCGTACATTGTTCACTAAACACATGCACGCAGAAAGTATATTTAAATTTCGAAGTGATGCGCATTTCTCGGAATGGCTTCAGAGTTCAGTTCAACACGCATAAGTTCGCCGCAAGGAAGGTCGTCGCCGGGCGTAAGCGGCTCTGTGTCACTCTTCACGTGGCAGAAATTGAACCTTCTTTTAACCACGAAAAACAAGCAGAGCGCGAACGCAGGGCTTCATGTCGGCAGCGCAGCCAGTGTAGCAGCAAGGCGATCTGATCAGGGACAACTGAGGTGAGCGATGAGGTATTCATAGGTCAGGTTGTGGGCGTACGGTGTGGTTTCCCGAAGCCTCTCAGTGCCCCTGAGGCCGATGTCACTGCTCGAGCATTTCTGGTCCCAGTCTTCGCATTCAACGTCGAAGAGGGCGATGCTGATCTCCAGTTCCTTGTAGCGGCGCTTAACCAGGCACAACTGGAGAGGCAGCGGAAGCATTGCAGTACAGCCGTTAAGCGACTTCGCCTGGATCTTACTGCGCTACAAGTTCTGATGTGGACACGCCGAACGATAGAGAATAAAAACGTCAGTTAAAGTATCTGCGCCTCTGACGCGTGGTACATAGCTCAAATGAGGCTAGATTGCACTTCAAAACTTTCCGCGCATTACAATTCAGCTGCTTCTTTTGTTACAGAAGTGGCAGTTTGATTTGACCAACGCTTAAGCTGCACCTATGCATTGTACCATGCAATGAACACCATAACTCTGCCCCGCAAAGTGAGGGTCAAAGTATAACGCAAATCCCAGTTAACATGCATGCCTTTCCATCAAGCGTTTTTACTCAAGCATGCCAGATAGTCGCTATCAGGACCAATGTGATGAAAATCGGGGGCCTTACCTTTCTACGGAAGTGGGATGCGAGGTGGTAGGCGACCAGGTCACCCCAGTGGTTGACGAGGTGTGGAGAATAGTATTGAAAAGGCTCTACGATGGGATGAGTGATGTCTTCGTATAAGCTAAATCCACATGCCTGAAACAAAGGATAAAAAAAAATGGAAAAGGAAAATAAGTGACGCTCTTATCAAAATTAGCCAGACCCGCCAGAATCAACGAAGATGGAAGCATGAAATGGAAAGCACAGCATTGTTTAAATGAACACGGCTGGTCAAAAACTTGCAACGCAATGTCCTGCTGCGTCGTAGTTCATGGAGCTGTTAGTGCATTGACGCTTACTGCCGTCTCAGAAAATATACGTATACGAAGTGCCAATCGTTCAGTTTTCTTCAGACGTGAGGCGTGCAAATCGAGCATTAACTTAGTCGTAATAAGGAAGAATCGTGATAGTGAATTTTGTGTCCAAAATTTTTCTGTTCAGAAAAGTGACTGCATTTCTAATGTGAAAAGCATTACCCTGATGTAGGCGCAACGCCATTTTTATGTTCCGTGAACCGGCCATTGTGGCTTCGCCGTTCGGCCGCTGAAGCGAAAGACGCGGAAACGAACAGTGGCCGCATATTGACGGAGGCGAAGTGTAAAATAATTTGGCCTCCTTAACCACATTATTCAAGAAAATTCGATACCATTTGGAAGCTGGCCCACCCCCGAATGTTCCAAAAGCTTGCCCAAATTTTGGAAGTAGGCCAAACCAAGAAAATGGATTAGGCCTTTCAGGCGCTTTGTACATCATCGTTTATACAGCAAACTCCCAGCTTTTTCTGAGAGACTGGTGCGCTTAGCAGTGATTTCGTTGTTTCAGTCGAATTGAACACCCTTAAATAAGTTGGTTTTTTGTGCCAGGTAGCGAACGCACTAAATAATATTCCACTCAACAGTGAGCTAGGTAGCACTTTGTCCGCCATTTTTGTAAAGAGAGATTTTGTCGCAAGTGAAAAAAATTGATTGTTTTTGCTCAATTTCGGGTGTAATGTGTATATTTGAAACGCAAAGGGATTGTACGATCCCTAGGGTGCTTACCTGACACACGAGAATATTTTGGATGTTACTATTTCTAATAAATCTGACACTTTGTACGAAATTTTGCACATCGTTGTAAAAGCTTACCCGATAGTTTTTCATGCTCAGAAACTAACAAAATCTATTTCTTGAGGCCTGAATACACTACTTAGGTAAAAAAACAAACTGATTTTAATAAAACAAAAAATGACGAATGAAAGGTTTAAGGTGGATTAGTGGGTGGAATAAGATGTGTTAGAGGGAATTAGCGGGCAGGATAAACTAGATTAGTGGGTGGAATGAGGTGACTCAGTAGCAATTAGTGGGTGAATTAAGGCGGAAGAGTGGGTCTGATTAGTATAACCCCATATGATAATACAGTGGATACTACTCAGAACATGATTATCCTCAGATTTTAAAATTTTCTGGTATTTATGTCATTACGACCCTCTAGATCAATCAGACAAATTCGTGCCGGAGAAACCCGGTGGTTTTCGCAAGGCGACAACCTAAAAAGGCTGTCGTATTAAAATTGAGGGACGATTACGGTACCCCTAATGCAAAATTCAAGCACAGCTTGATTTTGCGACAAACTTAGGCAGAAAACTTGGACGACGCTTAAGCTACCCTTAGCAGTACAGTGTGAAGCATTGCTGCTTTGTCGCACAAGGCCTTTAAACTATCGCACAGAACGGACGCAGCGGCGCGACACGACCTTTGCCCGGTTGCGACGCCATCTCGTGTGTTTGCTGCTCCCTACGAAAATGCGTTGGCGCCTTTTGCGTTTCGACGGAGGCGAAATGCAACGATCCCCGTGTGGTCGAAATCATCCCGGTGCCCTCTAATGCGGCATCTCTTTAACTCCCACCTTTCTCCCTTCCCTTACGGTGCGATTCGCGTGTCCAGCTAGATGTAAGACAATTACAGTGCGCCATTTCCATTCCTCAAAAACCAATTTTCAGTTTTTCTGCAAACCATAGCATAAGCTCTCAGCTGCTACTCCAGAAGCGGAAAATAGGCTTGCGTCCCATCAAAGCACTCAATAATATTTTCTGCCAAGACGCGACAGACAAACTGCCAAGAGGAGGACACATACCCACACGTTCAGTATGCGCTTTCGCGCTTTCGGTGTCTTTACTGTAGCTTATGGTTAGTTAAAGACTGTACATATGCACCGCGAAAAGGAGTCTAAGACTAACGAATGCACTGATGGAAATCTAGCTCTTTCTATACTATACGCTCAATGCGCAACTTGTCAGCACCGCCAGGTCCTCACTTTTTAAAACAGCGCAAAGGACATCTGGTGTAGGTTTATTCGTTGGTTTATTGGGTTTTAACGTCCCAAAGTGACTCGGGCTATGAGAGACGCCGTTTTGAAGGGCTCCGGAAATTTCGACCACCTGGGGTTCTTTAACGTGCATTGACATCGCACAGTACACGGGTCTCTAGAATTTCGCCTCCATCGAAATTCGACCGCCGCTGCCGGGATCGAACCCGCGTCTTTCGGGACAGCAGCCGAGCGCCATAACCACTGAGCCACCGCGGCGGCTTAGCGCGAAAGACGGCGATGACACAAAAAATGGCTGACGGTTTATTATCGCTAAGCACGATATATTGTGCGACAGCACGGTTTCCTCTTCATATGTCTCTGTCGGTGCCCTAGATGCCGTCGCCAGCTTCGACCCAATCGGTTACAATTTGCTTATCTCGATCTTTCCCGGTTGCGCGGGAAAGGCGAGACAAGCGTCGTTGTAACGTGAACTTGTGACGTCATCGTCCTCGCAACGAATCAGAGGCTTTCGTGACTAACGAAATCGCAATCGCATGATGTGAAGCGCCACGGTCGGCAGGTGACAACTGAATTGAATTTAATTGCCACCTGCTACAGAAGGCAGGTTGTGATGACGTCACAATGTTATGTGACCTTATGATGCCATCGCTATCTCTATCAATAGTTACTTTTGTGCCTAACGGACGCGAAATCACATGATGTAAAGCCTAATGCTCTCAGGGGCTTACCTCAGCCGACGTGAGCGTCTCGACGCCTCGGCAGGGGTGATCGATCTTCTTGGCGTCGCTTGCGTTGTAGACGCGCGTACACAAAGAGAACGAGACGGATAGAGAAGGCAGCATATTCCACTCGGTGCTTCTGTTCACCCAGTCCATCACCTGGTACTGCGCCCGGTGACAGCAGACACGCAAGCACACAGTGCGACATAAGATCAGATGGCTGACGACAATAGGTCGGCAGCTGGCTATGATGATATCAAGCCCCTTAATTAAAGAAGTCGCACACGAAATCGCGGGTACCCTAACACATATGTATGCAACAAAATGTTGGAGTCCGGTATTTGTCCTAAGGCGTTAAAAACTGCCCTTGTAGTAGTCATACACCGATGTGGCCAGTCCGATGACCTAAATAAATACGGACCAATATTGGTGCTACCACTTTTTTCTTGAAAATAACAGAACTCGTACTGTATACACGGTACATCAGCTTTTTTTCAGCCAGACACATAACTGCTGAACGACAATATTGATCTCAAAAAGAGAGAGGCACTGAGGAAACCCTTTTACAATTTAAAGGTATAATTCTGCAAAATACTGAACGCCTTTTTACACTCTGTATATTCATCTACTTCAGGAAAGCTTTTGATTGCATAAAACGCAGGGTACTGTTAGAAAAACTAGCATTATTCGGTATCAGGAGTCCAGCAAATAATCTCAATCGTAGTTATCTTGAATCTTGCTCTCAGTATACGTCTTTAAATGGGTTTCAATCTAGCAAAAATGTTATAAAGTACGGTGTCCCACAGGCATCTGTTCTAGACCCGTTGCTATTTCTCGTTGATATAAATGACGTCGTAAACAATCCCAAGACAGGTAGGATTATATTATACGTGGACGATACAAACGTCTCCTCTTCTGATACGAACTTACAAAGACTGGAGGCTGCTGTTAACGCCTGGTTGCATGAACTAAATCAATGGGTCTCATTGAACCAGCTAGAACTTAATGCCAAGACAACAAAGTTCATGCTTTTCCACAAAAACGGTAAGGCAACAGATTACAACATAAATTTCTTTTACGGAGTTTTTACGTTGCAAATTGTAGAAAATCACCGTATTCTTGGCGTTACCTTTCAGTCTAGCTTGAGCTGGTCGCGTCATATACAGAATGTACGTGTAAAAATAGCTAAATCCGTTGGTCTGTTGCATAGAGTGCTACTTTTCTCACCTTTATGGATAAAAAATAAGTTTACTTCTCAATGGTTCACTCTCATATGAGCTATTTTGTATAAGTATGGGGAACCACTAACTGCACTGGCATAGGCAGGCTTTATAAGTTGAAAAGAAGGGCATTTCGAGCACTGCTGAGCACTTCCGCATTAGTGGTTGACTGAGACGGCATTCAGGCATAAACATAATATTCCAGAAGAGGGCAAACACACAGCAACCATTTGGCTGTTAGTCAGCGCTGGTGTTTGTCCTTCTCTTGTCTCGTCTTCCGTTGCACAGTTTTATACAGTTCTTCAATAATGTTCCAATTTTCAGCATTGTCTACAGGCTTAAAATAGCTATGTACATACTCCTGAAAGTTAAAACCGAATACAATGAATTTATGAACCAATATTACAGCAGAAACATAGGTCATTACTTACGTAGCACTACCATTATTACTGACGCTGCGTGGACTAATTGCGGCAAACAAAAGAATGACCATCACAACACGCTCCTATGCAACGAATATCCAAGCATAATTGAAGCAGCAAATAGTGCCTCTACAACTTGAAAGTTCAAATATAAAATGCGGGCTTTCTAATGCTCAACCACTCCCGCGTCAGGAGTGAACAAGTTGGCTGTTTTTCGTATCAGCAGCTACGAACGAACGGGTCTCTATCGCGGATGAACATTCCACGCGATGCGCCATAGCCCGAGCATTGCCCTACTTTCTCCGCAAAACTCCGACAAAAACTCGTTCTGCCACAAGCATGATTTCGCAATAATATTGTCTGCTTAAGTGTGGCAGATCAGAACTGCAAGGGGGAAAAATGAGGGCGCACTTGAGCACCTGCTCCTGTAGACATAGTGCGGCGCTTCGTGTGCCGAGTCACTGATGGAATCGTCCGGCCGTGGGACGAGCAAAATGGCCACATTAGAGATCGGTCAAACTGAACAGTACACTTAGAGACGAGCTTTTGATACATACATGAACATCTTTAGCAGTGGCATGTGCTACTGATGTTCACGCTTAGATAACAGCACTGTGCGTCAATAGTTATGCGGGCTGCTGTTTGGAAGCTAGCCATGGCAATTAACTAACCTTGCCATTGGGAATTTTGCTTCTCGCTACTTCAGTGTAGCTCGCTTCCGAATGGTTGCGGTAGAATTTCGGTAGAATCTCATTCCATGCCATATGCCGCCTCTGAGCCGACTAAAGTGTCAATGGGCCTCATAAAATTAGCCGTGCGATAACTTCCATGCTTATCATAGTCTTGGCTCCGTCCTGCTGTAATGCGCATCCTAACGCTTCATTCAATCTTTGTGCGACATTGCCTGCAGTGCTACGAGAGAGCTTTAGCATAGCCTATTCGCCACCGCTTACCTGGACCATCGGCGCTGTCTGCACATGCGCATTGTAAGGATGCTCTTCGGCCTCTGCGCTTGCTAGAAGCGAGAGTTTTCAAATGCGGGGCGAGTTCACTGTGCCTTGTCGTTCGCTATAACCGAGTGATGCGCACACAGATATCTTTTTCACCTGAGACGGATTGCAATTGCCCTTATACGACGACGTGGAGGGCTTGGTTAGCCTCGGACCAGCAGTGGACTAGCTGGCTATGGTGACCCTTCAGTCCAGGACATCCTCGATGCTTAATATTGCGTTGCAATAAAGTTTTCTCTTCCTTTCTTTTGCTCTAATAAATTTTTGACGGCAGCACCGCCCTCATTCGTATTTAGAGGTCGTTCGTTACACCTGCGGCCGTTATAAGTGGGCTCTGCTGAAAATCTATGTTATGTTTCGGTGGACCGTACCGCGCTTGAACAATCATCACTGACATTGTTTACGAGGTTACTCCGGTCATCCTGCAATCACCGCTAGCTCGACCCTGGAACAGTTCTGATCAAGTTGTCAATCTGCAGTGTCGCAAAGGAACAAAACACTCACCGCGCCCAAGATGTTGGTGTTGTTCGCCCCCGTCAGGTCGACCGGCGACGCTCCTGAAATCCAGCATGCGGGATAGCCTGCTGTGATCTCGTTTTCCGTGAAATGGGTCCACGGCACGAAGCCGTCTACCGGGAAGTCCCTGCGCCGCCAGCAGAGAACGGACAAAAACGGGCGCAGACGATAACTCCGCCTCGCGTGCACCGAGAACTTCACAGTTGTTAACATCCCGGAGAGCACAGGCTCTACCAAGATTGCACTTTATAGCACAGAGGTGGGTATTGCTTGGCACACATTCCACCTTCGTCAACAGATAGCGATATGCAGCCGGCCCTTAAGGGCTACTCTTTCTTGCAGGTGAAATAATTTCAGGGTTTACATCAGCCGCACTTGACGTTTATAGATCGATCATTGCGTCGAATTCCCCTGTGTGCCATAAAAGATATGACAAGAAAAAGTGGAAGAGATAAGCGCGAGCTTCTTGTGAAAGCCACTAAGTAATAGAGGAGCGCAAAATAAAAAAAAAATTATTATCTACAGGTTATAAATTTCCTTGTATGCATGGGCACACAGCTTTCTATTCCCCTCAGTAAGAACACAATCAGCATCAGACATCAGCCATACTTTAGACGTGGGTGGATTTAAAGGCAGAGGGGGGGGGGGCTTTGGCATTCATCTTGATGTGTTCAAGCGGGTCGCATTCTGTGAGAAGTCAAAGACACCGCGGAGCGACATGAATTATTTTTTTTTATCTATTAGTTCTGCGTGGTGCAGATGGAGTTCCTCTGTTAAACCCTCTTCCACTCATCTCCATTTTTCAACGAAATAGTGCAAAACTCAGAATATTCAGGTGCGCAGTAGAAGTAAATCCTGAGTTAGCAGGCACGCGGGCATTACCTGTGATGAAGGTCTCAGTGCTTTCAGGTCCTTTCCTTCTTGAAGAACGCCACCATTAAGCTCATGATTAGTTAATACAGCGTACTTCTTTTAGCATTACCATATGCGAATTTTATACTCGTATTACGGGTGAATGGCTATAGTAGCGGTGAATGATTTCACGATTTTTGCCAGCGCAAGGAAGTACACGAGAAAGGGTATCACGAAAAAGAAAGTTCACGTCGCAGAAAAAGCTATCGAATAGAACAGAAAAACTGAATTTCGAAAAGGCACCTCAAATGTTGCTAACCAGCAGTATATAGCAGTAGTATAGCGAGAGTGTGTCCTTACACTTCCGACGACACGGTGACCGAAAAAAAAATAAAATGAAAGCATTTTATCCGGGTCGCCACATGGTTAAAACTATTCGACCGTTGCTCACCGTAACTCCGAGCTCACTTCTCGAAGAAACGCGGCTTGGTTGGCCGGCCATATTCGGATTCCTAGGATCACGAAGCCGAAATCGGGTGCAGTAGGGCCAGGGTAGTCTCTTTTTAGCTCCTCCTGCCTGGTACGCAGCTTCTGTGGCCACCGACAGATGCATAGGTGTAAGAAAGTCATGGCTAATGGTAGAACAGATGAACTAAATGGTACAGGCTGTAGAAAATAAAGGACTTGCGTAACAAGAACCACAAACTATGATATAGAAGAAAAGAATGATTTATGCAATTATGCATTGGAACGCTTTATGCGGGACACTAAAGATCCCAAGACCATGCAATGCGGTTTTGGTAGCGTGCGTTACGCATATGGTGCGAGTAATCTCGCTGTTCGTCCTTTAAAACTTCGTCTTTGTCATCATGTCTAGCATTCCTTTCACACTAGGAAGCGAAACCTCTTCAGTAATCATTAAAGAGTCTCCCTCTCTGCACTCTGTGAGGGATGCTGTACGGCAGGCTCCGGAAAGACTTAGTTGTTTAGTATCTTTAAGTCAGCGTGCGCCGCGTAAACCTGAGGTGTCTGAGGCGGAAGCGAAGCGAATGCTGCAACAGACATGCACCGCCTTACACTTGTGAATCGTCTTTGAAATCGCAGATCTCCAGGAAGTTTGTGGGAGAGCTCTGTGGGCAACATTTGCGATATTCTAATGGTTAAATACGACCACGAGCTGAATGCGTGCATTGGCATGCATTACATTCCTAGAACAGAGAGGACACTGCTGAAGGACACTCGAGTCACCCTAATTTCAGTATGTAAAGCAGTACAATCTGTGAAGTGAAACAAAAGTAGTCGAGTTGCCAGCCAAGGCAGGTACCAAATAAAAAACAAAATGTAGTTAAAAAGTCAAAGGCACACTCGATGCCGCCCCTCTGCGGTGGCTCAGTGGTTACGGCGCTCGGCTGCTGACCCGAAAGACGCGGGTCCGATCCCGGCCGCGGCGGCCGAATTTCGATGGAGGCGAAATTCTAGAGGCGCGTAAACTGTGCGATGTCAGTGCACGTAAAAGAACCCCAGGTAGTGGAAATTTCCGAAGCCCTTCACTACGGCGTCCCTCATACCCTGTGTCGCTTCAGGACGTTAAACAACAATAAACCAATAAACCAAACACTCGAAGCCAATTGTGTTAACATGTACACACTTGCCATCACTTCCACAGTGTCTGACAGATTGCAGCACTGTACAGTATTCTTTGTGCCGAACTCTATGGTGATAAATGCAGGAAAGATCAGCGGAAGAGCCGCCGCGGTGGCTCAGTGGTTATGGTGCTCGGCTGCTGACCCAAAAGACGCGGGTTCGATCCCGGCCGCGGCGGCTGGAATTTCTTAGGAGGAGAAATTCTAGGGACCCGTGTACTGTGCGATGTCAGTGCACGTTAAAGAACCCCAGGTGGTCGAAATTTCCGGAGCCCTTCACTACGGCGTCTCTCATAGCCTGAGTCGCTTTGGGACGTTAAACCCCATAAACCAAACCAAACCAAACCAGATCAGCGGAAGAAGCACATTGGTTGAAAAGCTGCTGTACTTGCAGCTAAGCGGGACGTGAAATGCCCTATGCATACAAGGCTACGACAGCAGTTCGACAGGAAGTATCAAAGAACCACGATAGATGGGGATGTGAGTGAAATCTGTATTTTTCTTAGCGTAAAGCACCAAGCTATGCAAGCAAAGACCATGTCCGAAAAGCAATCTGCAACCAAATTCAATCCAAATCCAAACCAAATCAATCTGTAACCAAATCCACCTGCAAACCCTTGCCCCAATGTGTCAGCTAAGAGAACATCCTAAGTCTGAGTTGAAGCAGAAATTAGTCTGGTTATCGCTTTTGGTGTCGATGCATGTAGACGTCATGTTCGGTTAACGTTTTATTTTCTTCAGCGTTTCGTCATGTACACACGAACAAAAGCTGCCATGAGAGGACCAAGGGCGTCCGCAGAACTTTTTCCAGGGGGGGCACCCGATGTCCGGGGATGGGGGCGGCGGTAGGTAAGAACCAAAAAGGAACTAGTGCATAAATAATATCCGTAATTCCAGGAGGGAGGGGCAACCGCCCCCCCCCCCCCCCTCCCCTTTCGGACGCACATGGAGAGATGGAGAGGACTCACCTTAAGCAAATTAAACACCGTCTTGACTTCGTTCAGGATGTCTAGGTTAGACCACGGCTTGATCTCCAGGTCGAGGACTGCGTAGTGGTAGATCCTCTTAGTAGTCCAGTACTCGACCATTTTGGCCTTGCCCGCCGCCTCATCCATATCTCTCGCCGCGACGGAATTGTTTCTGTAAGGACAGCGAATTGAGAAAATAAGTTTAATGTGTATATAACGGATTCTGTCAAAAACGGCCTCACCGCGTTTGCTTAGTGGTTACGGCGCTCGACTGCTGGCCCGAAAGACGTGGGTTCGATCCCGGCCGCGTCGGCTGAATTTCGATGGAGGCGAAATTCTAGAGGCCCGTGTACTGTGCGATGTCAGTGCACGTTAAAAAATCACAGGAAGTCGAAATTTCCGGAGCCCTTCACTACGGCGTTCCTCATAGCCTGAGTCGCTTTGGAACGTTAAACTCCAATAAATCAACCTGTCAGAAGCCTTATCAAATGCTGGTTCCCTGTCTGATTCATTGCGCAGGAAACATTTCTAAACCATCGCGGTGCTCCCGCCATTAGGGAAGAAGTTGGTGCAGAGCTGGAGGCTGCTAGAGCAAATCTCTTGCCCGCACTTGGTCGCTACATGCCTCTGCAATCGCAGCAGGAGCACATGGCAGAAGCATCCAGGGAGAGCGCGAGGCATTATTCTGGCTCTACACAAGTCTTCAGCGCGGCAACTAATTTTTGCCTGGACATGCCACGCCGCCGAAGTGAAGCGGCTTTCGCTGCGCTGAGAAGCTGACTTGGATTTTTACAAAGGATTCACTGAGCAGCTTTCCCAGCAGTCTATGAAGAGGTGGCTAAATTCCAGGCTGAGTCAAAACTATTCTCCTTTGCCATACCGTAGAAAGATGGCTACGCTTGGTGCGCCTGTCGCCATTGTATTGAATGATTGACGTGGTCACTGGAGACCTGTATTATAGAGAATAATTAGGAAATACCATAATATCTTTGTAAACATGCTGTTAAGGCATATTATCTTGCTTTTGAAGCAAAATGTAACTTCATTGCGTATTGTCCGCACCAGTAATTAGGAAGGCAAGCTTGTAGCAGCGTGCGAATAGCGGTTTTACAACGAAGTCACTGCTACTCAAGTTAATGAAATTCAGCGCATCACCTAGGTGGCGGCACAAGACTTGTGCTTCGCTCAAGCGTCACGCTGGCGCTTTATGAGACTTTCGCTACCATTTGATCTTCCTTGGTATGTACTCATGCATTCCTGCCGTACAGCAGTATAGGCGTAGCACTAACTGGCCCCGAAATGTTTTTGGAATAAGTGGTCGAAACTTCGTAGTATTTATCGAAAACTGTTTGAGAACTTCAGAATGGGTTCGATTAGTTTGTAATAGTTTTCAGTGAGCAGGAATGAAAAATAAGTGCCGCAATTACTTGGCACAGGAGAACGATCATGGCGTGCATTGATTCGCTATGTCCTCTCAGTGCGAGCGCATGCATGCTTCAAGGTGCGCAAAAGCGGGCACCTACCGGTGCGGCACGTTGATCACGTACGATGTGTTGACCGAAATCGCTGCCTTCGCTATCATCTTCTGCGCTATCGGGTGGCTGTCGTCGAGAAAGTTGTCACGCCCTCGCGTGTACAGTGGAATGAAGCCGAAGTCGCAGAATGGCTCGAGGTTGATCCGGTCGTAGTTGTTGTTAAAGGTGCCAAACGTGCACCAGACCAGATTCCTTCCCATGGGCCGCGGTCCGTGTGTGGCTGTGGACGAAAATAGCAAGCGAGAGAACAGTGCTTGACGAGCACAGGTGTGAATGAGTTAGCTCAAAAGTGCTCCCACTCCAGTAAGGCCATATACCTAGCCCATTCAGTGTCGACGAGCTGGTGCATTACCGCTTTACCACGGAGAGTGCAGGGTGCCTCTATACAGCGTTCCATCGGGGCACCCTAGAAAGCTGGCAGCTGTGAAACCGGCGAGTATATACGAGCATGCACAGAGTGCTCACACCACTGCCAGCTTTGTTTCCTAGGCTCTCCGCTCCTGCGCCCGAAACTGCTGCTGCTGTTGGCGCCCTTCAATCCATTCCAGAGAATGAAAGAGAGCGTGAGTCTGGTTCGCATTTCTGTTTTAGTGCGAAAGCACTACGTCAGTAGCAAAGCTGAACAACCAGAGGTATGTGTGAAGCCTCAACTTCTGACCTTTGACGGACGGCCTGCGCGGAGGCCTTGCGCAGCTGCTGCGTCAACGCGTGGAGACAATTTCCAAGAACCAATCGCACGGGACATATGGCAAGTGTCATCACTTACCTACGCTACACGTGTGTGAAATGCTGCTTCAAGAAAGCCTAGATTTATTTATTTCTTTACTGAGTTCTTGTAGTTCCTTGTGTCCACTGCGCCTTTGTGGCATTACGTTGGTTGCGAATGTGGGGTACACATACGAAACATACTTCACAAACAGCAGCTTATGCTGTGAGGTGCGTACGAATAGCCGGCGTCAAAAGTTTGCGGAGCACACGTTTCTACAAAAAACGCTATTTCCATGTAATGTGGGCAGATAGCCTAAACATGACAGAGGTTCTCCAAACTTCCCACCGTAAAGCGCAAGCGGTAGGTTTCTATTTCAGGGTACATCTCATGGCTTCCACAAAATGTACATTTTTCGCAATTCGTGTGCCCCGCGAACTTAAGACACAGGGTCTGCTTGTACACAAATTCGAATAGAATAAATAACAGCGACAGCTAAAATTACAACTGGAAAGACAATTAACGCATAGTGGCAACTTTAGAGACAACACACTACTTTAGAATTGCAAGTTTCAACATACATGTTGTGGTGCTGCTTGTTGAGCTTGTAGTAGTGGTAGTTGTGGTGGTGGTAGTTGTGGTGGTGGTAGTTGTGGTGGTAGTCGTGGTGGTAGTTGTGGTGGTAGTTGTGGTGGTGGTAGTTGTGGTGGTAGTTGTAGTAGTTGTTGTAGTGGTTGTGGTAGTAGTTGTGGTAGTTGTAGTGGTTGTTGTAGCAGTAACTGTGGTGGTAGTTGTGATGGTTGTGGTAGTAGTTGTGGTGGTAGTTGTGGTGGCATTTGTGGTAGCTGGAATTATGGTGGTGGTGGTGGCGGTAGATATAGCGGTGGATGAAGGTTCGGTAGACTTTGTTGTCGGCGGTGAATGTGGCACATCAGGTGGACCTGCAGATGGAACAAATAAAAGGCGCGAATCAAGAAACGAAGCATTTATTTTTGGCACAGCAGTTCACAGGCGAAATGAGCATGCAATAGGAAACCTAGAAAAGCAAGGACAGCATAATATACTGCTAATGTAGCACCGCAGAGACACACGTACTATGAAGTAGATTTTAGTATGTACGACCTTGAGAAAAGTGCCTCATTGCACCCGAAAGCGCCACTCTTTTTCCATCGTTGTCACCAAGGCTACTTACAATTCGCTGCTTTGCATTAGGGCTCTACAATTTTGGCAAACCATTCGATGTCGCTTTTTCTGCACCTCCCGTTTTCTTAATTCCTTTGGCCACAGAAGAAAAAAAAAACGCCGATACAAATTAAACTCAACTGTCGGGTGATTTTGAAGGACATGGACTCTTCTTCCGTATACACGAAAGGCCTAACATGCATGTCTGTTGGAATTTAAGCAACATACGAGGTGTAATAACCTCACGCTGCGATGATGCAGCTTCTGGGATTTAGTGTGTTAACGTCAGCCTTAATTTATTTACGCTGTGCCTGCATATTCTCCACAACTGTCCTGAATTACGAATGCATTTGCGAATCACATAAGCCTACATGGTGTTAGCGCGTCAATTAAACAGAAAGTTCTACATTAAAGAGCAGATGATTTCTCAAGTGCACGTCCTTCTGTAATGGGCGCCAGCCGCAAGCATAGTGATTTGAACAAACGGATGTATGCTGTCACTCGTGACATGAGTGCGAGGTACCACCTCTTCTCTGGCCGGAAGGCTGCAACCTCTAAAGCGAATGAACGCCACACCGCAAGAGCAGAAGACACAAATAGCGCTAGTCCCTCTTCCTGCCTTTCCCTTTCGCACAACTAAACTGCTAAGAATATTGCAGTTCGACGCTTATTTATCAACTGGTTTCCCGTTGTTGTGATCCTTGAAGCCGCCACGTGCTTGAGCACCTAGGTGAGCTCCGTTGTCAGGTAAGCGTCGCATATACCGTGAATATAAGCATTTCATACTGGTCCTGCACAAGTGCCACTTAGTAACTGCAGTATCAATGTCCGATCAAACCGCGTTGCTGGACCGCTCCATCCGTTGAATGTCCCCTAACGTAATAGCCGCCGCTCTTGGTAGCCTGCATAATCCATGTGTTGGGATAATCCCCAGCTCGTCAAGAACAGAAGCCCAAAAAAGCCTATTTAATCCGGCTGTTTGGACCTAGGACGTTTTCGAAAGCTTTCTTTCTCCGTACCCGCTGCGGGGGTCAATGGCTTTGGCGTTCAGATTCTGACCCGAAGGCCGCGTGTTCGAATTTAAAGAACCGCATGTTAAAGAACCCCAGATGATCTAAAATAATCAGGAGCTCTCCATACGGCGTCCCTCATAGCCCATTGCCTTTTGGAGGGTGTGGTAACTTATAGTAAACGGTGACACATATCCAACCAAAACCTGCCCCCTGTATACACGCAGGGACTTTGCTTTGCAGCCCACAGACGAAGAAAATGCGCCATCTACCACCCCCGCGCAGCCCGGCAAAGTGACTACAGCCTTAACCCCTAAGTGTCAACGTCTGTTCCCCTCACATACCATTCACATCGCCGCATTCATTCCTTCCGCCCCTTTCCGCGCCACCAACTAAACACGAAGACGCTAGGCATAACCTCCAATCACCTCTAAAGAACGACCGAGCCGGCTGCGAATAGTTAGGCTTCAAATTAAGGAAGTTATGGTTAAAGATGTGTCAGTTTACCATAAAAAAAAATATCATTACCCTTGTATCACTTTGGTGTGCAAGATTTCACAGTTATAGAATTATATAATTTCTCTCTGTGTTGGCTAGAGGTTCGACATAATTTGAAAATGCTGCGTACGGCCGTTACTCTAGGTTATCCAATATTCTAACGTCCGCCGAACCAAAATTCCGGACTACTAGAAGGAGAAGGGCCTCCATGGTTTTTTAATGCAGAATTGCAGTCTGGGGCTCGACTTTAAAGTTTTAGATTTAGAGTTAGAGCCCGTAAAAATGGAATATCTACATCTCAGCCAGAGCTGTCGATCGTGGATTGCACAGACGATGGGCAGCCCGAGGCAGTACTTGGACGGTCTTCGCGAATCTCGCCGCCAGCGCAAGCGACGACTACGCCAAGATCCCGGAGTTGCATGATCCGTGAAGCGGAGACAAAGCGTTGACGGGATCCTGGCGCGGAAGCTCTCCGTACCGAGAAGGTGAGACAACGGCGCCAGGCTCCTCCGCGTCCACTCAGAGCGAAGTTCGTGCAGCAGAAAGCGCTGAGGCGCTGCGACGCCCGGCTGCGAATACTTGGGACGAATAAGCAGCGGGCGTTGCCGCGTGTCCCTCGACGCGAAAACGAATGTGATCAAGTGGCAAATACCAATGAGCGAGGCGGTCCGTAAGAGCAGCGATGCTGACCTTTCTGTTAATATCTCGAAAGTGTTCATTTCGACACAACTCTCCTAATTCTAGCACGCGTGCATAGGTACTTATAAGGATTTGCGTGCTGTAATGAACGAAGTCGCGTACCT
Organism: Amblyomma mixtum; assembly: GCF_055824585.1. Classification (NCBI taxonomy): domain Eukaryota; kingdom Metazoa; phylum Arthropoda; class Arachnida; order Ixodida; family Ixodidae; genus Amblyomma; species Amblyomma mixtum. The sequence goes on from NC_143013.1 coordinate 317,801,176, forward strand.
TCGGATGCCCGCTCAGCCGCGGACATCAGCGGCGCGGTCTTCTTCGACACCATTCGCTTCAGGGAGGAAACAGAGGCATTTCGATTCAAGATTAGCTCCTGTTCTCTCAAAAAGCGTGGCATTTCATGCTTGATTAAGGGTTTGTATCCACGGCAATGACATATCCGTGCCCTAATCACTGCTTAGCTCATAGCCATAGCGGCCATGTTGGCGGCGGCGGGCGATTTTTTGTTAGTGCTTTGTTAGTGCATTCGTGAATTCTCTAACGAATTTGTGAATTATTACTGAATTCGTTATTTATCCGCATTTCTTTATTCTTTATTTGCGCTGTCGGACGAAAGCCGCCAACCTGCCGCTGTAAGGTCGCGCCATGTATCCCGGCCATAAGGTCAACGCAAGGGCGGTCCGCTCCATCCTGCGCTTAAGAAGAACGTCGCCAGGGCACGCGGGGGCGCTGCAGGGATGCAACCTCCGTCGAACTGATGACCGTGTCCAGTCCAACCTCTTCCCGTAACAGCAGTTTAGGCCTCACGATCGGTGAAAAGTGTCCGGTGCGCGAAATTATTCACATATTGACTCCTTTCTGCGGACGTGCCGCGATAATGGTTACAATGGAATAAATGGAGATTACCTGCGCGGTCTTTTCTGGCCTCTTACTGGCTTCGTAAGCCTTGCCGTTGAGAGGATAGCTCACAGGACGAAACAAAACGCCGCATCTTGTAACTTTGATGGGGACTTTTTGTGGTAAAGAAATAGATTCCTGGGCTCTACCTCTCAGTTCTCAAGTACTTCAAAACGCGTTCCGATGTCAGCCCGAGCCGTCGCACCGGTGAACATTACTGACTCTAATAGCACAATGGATTGGTTTGGTTCATGGGATTCAACGTCCAAAGCTACTCAGGCTGTGAAGGATGCCGTAGAGAGGGACTGCGAAAATTTCGACCACCTGGGGTTCTTTAAGTGCACTGACATCGCACCGTACACCAGGCTCTAGCATTTCGCCGCCATCGTAATGCGACCGCCGCGGCCGGGATAGAACTCGCGTCTTTCGGGTCAGTAGCTGAGCCCCATAATCACTGAGCCACCGCGGCGCCATAATGGATTATCAGTCGAGGGCTATGACATGTGGCTAGTAAGATTTCAAGAAGCATATTGCCGAATTTTATTATCATTTCGAGAGGTTTTAGGCGATTTTGATGGCGATTTTGATTTTTTACCATACGCGAACGTGAATCACACCCAACTCGCCAAGTTTTCAGTTCTGTACTAATTTTTATCAGTGCTTCACCCTCTCCATTTGCTTTTACCTTCTCTGTCAGGCTGCCACAAAATATGCAGGCTCTTCTTAAAACCCGCGATGTCGTCGACGCAACTAGTGAAGCCGAAGCGTCATCCCTCAACAGAACTCTACGACCTATATTGTGGACATCGGCTTTAACGCAGGGGCCGTATGTTGGGGTGATTCTTTTTACGATCAGTCATTTTGCCCTTTTGTCACGGCTAGTTGAGACTTGTGACGTCATGGCTAACATTGAACACGGTCATCCGCCGCATCCGCTATCGAAGGCATAATCGTGTGAGGATTCGTTGCCAACTACGGCCATTGCTTTTGTTCCTACCTCCGGCAGTGAGGCTCTCACAAAGAGAGCGCATTTACTAGGTGAATTCAGTCGGGCTTACTGGCCACGAGGATGAACACAACGTAGCACAGCGCGGCCAGGAGGAGGAAGAGAAAGCAGAAGAGGAGGGTCAAAACGCTTCTGCTTTTCCTGCGAGAACAGAACCATCGACGTCAGTTTCGCCGCAATCGAATGTGCAAACAAATGAATGTACGAATAAGCAAACGGCTGTTGAACTAATGACCTAATTTCCGTAAAATATACTAATATACTATATCTTTTTGTGCGATTCCGCAAAGGGTGCCACATGTTTATAGTCTATTCTGTATTATTCACTGTAGCCTGTGTACGAGTTTTCCTGGCACAGTTTGTTTTGAAAATACGGCCAATACGAAGATTTCACTCACCAACTAGAGAGTGACATTACCTTGCGAACAATCTGTTAATGCCAACGTGTTGATATTGAGAACCATGTGCCCGTAGCCCAAGAGAGGAGATCACGAGAACACACAGACTGGTTCCTGCTTTCGGGTTTCATTTATTTCACTGTGCATCCCTCGTTATGTTTCCCCAGCCAGCCCAAGATTCTGTATACACTGATACTACTCTCCCATATCCATGTTCTTTGTCTGTGGTATCCTATTTCGTAGCAGTTCTCGACGCAAACAAATGTAAAATATGCAGCGATTTCCTTCGCTATTTCTTTGAAGTAAATCTGACCTACAGTGCAGCCTCACTCAGTATGGCTTCGTCAGCCAGATGTCTTCACCTTTAGTTGTGTTAGCGGGCTAAGAATTAAGGCACAACGTCGCCACAAGCTTGCCCTCTAGTCAACGTTACTGAAAGATTTTATGCTGTGACAGCCCGACACAACAGGTGTGCGTCTAGCAAGAACAGGCTATGCTGGCATATTATGACTCGTATTCGCTCTGGCAACGGCAGCCGCAGCCATTCGACATTCACATAACTGATGATTGCTCCACCTCCTCATTTGTTTTGGCACCAAACCTTGGGGAAAAGAAGGAAGCATTCCGACAACACGTACCAGCTTGCGTCTGTGGCTGAAGGGGATGGCGGAACGTAGGATGTTCTTGGGCTGCAATATAAGGATGACGCAACGAAGCCATTTCCTTTAATGAGATCCCTCATCTGTTGGGGGGCCGAGTTAAAGTTAAAAATGCAGTCCAGCCTCGTGACATTGTCAAACACTAACAAGAACCCAGGCTGAAAAGTTTATGGAAGGCAAGATTAGCGAAAAAAACAAAATTCTGTCGCCGTCTCTCCATGCATGTCGGAGTAGATATATGCGGACTAAATGTCCTTTTGCGACTTACGCGGTGCACAATTAGATCTGAAGCAATACGCCTTGAATTCAAGAAATAAGTTTTTCCGACAGAATCACCGTCCATAGCTTTTAATACTCAGTGTACGATCTCGTCACCTGCCTCCGTGAGCTGAGGGTTCGTTTTGTGCATAGACAGAATGTGAAAATGTCGTGATCAGGACGACATTTTTTATGCGCTATACACCATCTCAGAGACTCACAATTTGACAGCACGACAGAAGAGGGGAATTATTTTTCGCCACTGCCGATCCTAGAAGGGTTTATGGGGGTTTAACGTCCTAAAGCGACTCAGGCTATGAGAGACGTTGTATTGATTGGTTGGTTTATTGGGTTTTAACGTCCCCAAGACAAAAATACAAAATAAAACGCTACAGGGACGATGTCTAAGTGCGCTGACTACCACCGCCGTAATATGATCCATTGCGGACGCACCGTAGGCTTCCCTCAATACGATCTTTAGGAGATATGTTAGGAGATAAGGAATCTTCAGCGGCCGCTCACATGTTAGGAAATGTTTGAATTATAATAACGTTCTTCTCTGATGAAGAGGATGGCTTAGAGGATTAGAATTTATTTTTGTGACACTGAAATTATTGGTCCAGATCTACTCGTAACCAAGGGAATATACACGCATGGGAACCCTAATTCTCTCAATAAAGGTTTAAGAAGGGAACTACTGTTAACCGTGATTTATTCCGAAATACTTACAGTGCGGCTGAAGAAAAGAAAGAAAGCAAAATAACTAATATTTATTGCTGTCATGAAGCTGAAAAAAAGATCCAATTTTATTTCGTGCCAGTTATTCGGCGCTTCTTGCCACATGGGCACAAACGAAAGCGAATTGCTTCTTATTTACGTAGGCAACTGGTTATCTGTCGCGTATAAAAATTGATCTAGCCCTGGCTCTTCAGGAAGCTCAAGTGATCTGAACACAAACCGACTGGAATACGTCATGTTATATTAAGAGGATTCCCTTTTCCCATCACCTGCCTGAGGCGCCGAACATCGTCTCCAACGCTCTCCATTGGCCAGTCACGATGACTTCCCTCCCCCACTTCCCTCGAAGCGGTATCGGAAGAGGGGCTTTAGTGTACGAGGAACCACTGGACCAGAATGAAACGCGAATACTGGGCCGCGTAGTTCTTGGTTTTGCCAGCGCCGTCTAGCTTCTGATGTGCGGTCTGGGTTTGTAACTTCGTCCAAAACTACCCTATGCGTCCCCATCTTTGAAACAGAAAGGCGCAAATGGGACGAGTACAAAAAAAAAAGGAACGCGAAGCAACAGGACAGGCGCCAACTATCAACTGAGGTTTACTGCACCACACCCCACGTTTATACGCAACGCCCAGCCATATCACAGACGCCAAACACAAGGAGAGAATTAAAGAACGAAATTAACATCCACAATCAGCACACAGATTACAGGCGAGCGAGGTGACTGGCAGGAAAACACCTCAGAAGAATAGACACGTCACCTAAGAAACCAAAAAGCACCTAACGTGAAAGCTACCTCACAAAGCAGAAGCGCACGCGTCGAAACACGGAACACATTTTTGTGTTAAATTTCTGTACTTCGTAAGTAAACAAAAGCAGACAACCGACAATAGAAAACTAAAACTAAAATGGCCTACAAGAACGTGGAATAAACGGTGCACATGAAACAGTACCGGTGGTATAACAAAACAAGCGACAATGGAAAACAAAATGTCCAACAGGAACTCGGGAAAAAAGGAGCAAATGAACTTTTAAAAAACTTCTAGAGACACCCTCGGTGTCAAAGTGAAAGAATATGCTGCTATGGATTAAAATTCGAGAAGATGGCAAAGGCACGCGAGAATCGCGATTGTAAAACCTAAAGGAACCCTTCGAGGAAAGCCACCTCTGCGTCACTGATCGAGATGGTCTAGTACTGTTTCATGTGCACCGTTTTTCCCACGTTCTTGTTGGCCATTTTAGTTTTAGTTTTCCATTGTCACTTGTTTTGTTTACGCACGAAAATCAGAACTTTAACGCAAAGGTGTGTGCCGTGTTTTTTGACGCTTGCGCTTCTGCTTTGTGAGGTAGCTTTCACGTTAGGTGCTTTTTGGTTTCTTAGGTGACGTGTCTATTGTTCTGAGGTATCTTCCTGCAAGTCACCTCGCTCGCCTCTAATCTGGATACTGATTGTGGGTGTTAATTTTATTCTTTAGTTCCTTTCTGGTGGTTGGCTTCTGCGATACGGCTGGGTGCTGCGTATAAATGCAGGGAGTGGTGCAATAAACCTCAGTTAATAGTTGGCGCCTGTTCTGTTGCTTCACGTTCCTTCTTCTTCTCGTCCCATTTGCGCCTTTCTGTTTCAAACATGGCTACGAATCAACCAGCCGAAACCAAAGTACTTCTATGCGTCCCGCCACTCAGCAGTTCCGCGATCCGCGTCTAGCGCCGATGTAGCGATAGCCGCTCGTCTTCATTCCAACGCTCGCCGTGGCCACGGCCCACCTAGAGGTACGACGCTGCTGTTGTCGCCCTTTCCCGGCCGCGTCATTTCTATCGCACATACACTGACTAAAAATCAACCAGAGTCACGGCCCACCTAGAGGTACGACGCTGCTGTTGTCGCCCTTTCCCGGCCGCGTCATTTCTATCGCACATACACTAACTAAAAATCAACCAGAGTCACGGCCCACCTAGAGGTACGACGCTGCTGTTGTCGCCCTTTCCCGGCCGCGTCATTTCTACCGCACATACACTGACTAAAAATCAACCAGAGTCACCCACATCGTTCCGAAGCAACCGTCGCTTGCTCATTCATGCCGAGTTTATTCGGCCGTCGAAGTTTCGCGGCCGACCCCCGACGGAGCAGACGGGCAGTCGAGGAAGAACGAAACCAGGAGACGGTCGGCTTTGTTCGGGCGCAGACTGCGTGTTTTTTGCGCCTTTCTTGGTCTTCGACGCGGATCTCATATGGTTTCCGACGATGGCAAGGTGAGGTACGTTTTTTTGCCCAACTACTCTGCATTTCAAGCAGTTTCCGCTGACAACGCCGGCCGGTGCCTTGAATTACGCAGTTCGCGGAGAGGCGCGCACGCTTTGTGCCCTGCCGGCTGTTATGGCGTGGTTCGTGACACTCCCGCTCTGTCTGACAGTGGCAAGGTGAGATACGTTTAGCTTTTGCCAAACTACGCGTTATTACACGCAGTTTCGCTGAGCTTGCCGGCCGCCGCAATATGGTGCAGTTGCCAACGGCACGCCGGTAGTTGCGCTGTTAGCGAAGGGCGCGCCCATGCCTCGTGCGTTTTGCCTAGCGGTTAGTTTCGCATGGTTGTGCGTTGATTTTTACGGGAACGTGAAATTTTTTATGCGTCTAACAGTACGCAACTTCTTTCGAGTGGTATTTGTTGACGGTCGAGTAAAATATGAGGTAAGCTTGAAAAAAATAGGCAAACGTGTCGAAACATTCCTAATTTTAATAGCCTGTCCGTGCTAGTGCTCTTTGGTAGGTTTAGCGCTGCTTTGGTAGCCATGCGGATTAGAGCATTGATCTTATCTTTATCCGCAGAGGAGAGGTTCAGGTAAGGAGTGGCGTAAAGAATGCGACTAAGCACAAAGGAATGCAGCACCTTGAGATTGTCTGCTTCGTCTAGACCGGCTCGTGAATGTGAAACCCTTCTAAGAAGATGGATGACGGAGTAAGTGGACTGTGTTAGTGCTTTAAGGGTAATGCTGTTTTTCCCCCGTGTCCTGTAAATATAGGCCAAGAATGCGGAGGGTAGGTGTTTACGGTATGGGAGTGTCATGCAAATAAATCGTGATGGGGGAGGTAGGGACGCGCCGCGGGCGGATTACGAGGAGTGGTGATTTTGTGGGGGAGCATGCAAGCCCAATGTTTGCCGCGTGAGTAACACAGTACCTTCGTCTGGCTGGCACGGAAACTGGACGATATATACTGGATTCTCTGGGAATTCGCATACCCGCACACACTACCGACTTCATCTCTCTCCCTCGTGCCATACACACCGCGCTTATCCTCAAACCCCTTCCTAAGAATGTCCACCCTGAATACCACAAATCCCGCCGAGTCGCGCGAGCCAAAGCTCTCCATAAAGAATATGGCACTTCAGAGGACGTGCGCTGGGTGGACGCCGCGTGTGCTCCAGACAGTTCAGTAGCTGTGGCTTACCATCCAGCAGCCCCCCCCCCCCCCCCTTACCCATTTCATAGACCCCCCTTGTACCCCGGAAGAAGCAGAGGAAGCAGCTATAGCAATAGCCATTGCCGAAACCAATGCGGCTTATATAGTTAGCGATTCAAAAACAGCCATTCTTAACTTCGCCCGCGGACGCGTCCATCCCTCCGCGTGGCAGATATTGAGAATGTGCACCCTAAATTCCGATAGGCGTATTGAGCTTGTGTGGGTGCCGGCTCACTCTGGCAATCCTGGAAATGATAGGCCGCCGATAACATAGCCCGAGGACTTATTTGCCGGGCAAATGGCGACCCCAGCCGGGATTTCTCGAGGGAGCGGGCACACACGTTCTCAGAACTGACTCAACAAGCACGCCTTGCCCGTCGACTCTATCCCCCTCCCCACCCGCGCCTATCACACTCCCAACAAATCCTCTGGAGGCGACTCCAGACCCGAACTCTTCCTACCCCTCAGCTTCTATCCTACTTCCGCCATGTTTCCCCAGAGTGCACTCTCTGCGGAGAATCGCACGCCACCCTAGACCACATCCTCTTCGGCTGCCATGCCGATCCTCCCCCGCAGGGACAGCCCGCCATCGGTACACGGGAGGAATGGGAGGCCCTCCTTGCGTCGCAGGACCCGGACGCGCAACTTCGCTGTGTGAACCGGGGTGCCAGTGCCATGGCCCTACGTGGCCTGGACACATGCGCGTAATGTGAGGGCTGTGCGGCGGCCCTTAGACCTTGCACGGTCCAAACTAGCTTGCGTAATAAAGTTTTCCATCCATCCATCCATGTCGAAACATGCGTTCTCGCGTTATTAATTAGTACGGGTGCGTAATTCTCAAGAATTCCGGGAAAAGAAGTAAGGCATGAAAAGCCCAAAAACTAGAAACTTGTGCGTTGAAGACCCCGTTGGCTGTTCCAGTGAAAACGCGCATGCACCCGCGCCTAGTGATAACATGGGAGTGCGCTTTTCTAAACGACCAGGGGAAAAAAAGTGAACAGGTATGTAAACAAGTAGCTGGTGCGCCGAAAATTGTCTTCTACGCTGCTGAAGACCCGCAACTTGTGCCCGCGCATTTGTTCTCAGTGCTCTAACGGACTGTGACCGACTGGTTGGCAGCCACTGTTGTAGCCGTCAGGGTGCCAAACATTTGTCGCACAAAACGCACAGTTGGCCTTGGAATGGGACTTACAGCTTTTTTTTTTTTTGGGGTGGGGGGGGGGGGGTGGGGGGGGCAGAGAATAACGTCGGGGAACGGAGGAGTGCATATAAATCATTGGGTGATATTTTGTAGTATTGTATGTGGTGCATAAATATTCCGCATGCGGTGTTCGTAAAAACATGTATTCCTTGTTCGTAGCGTTTCGCCTGTTCGCATAGTTTTTGTGTAAGGTTGATCAGAACGACACCTGCTCGTAATTTAAAATTTTCAGCTTACGGTGCCCGGCGGTAGTGCCACTGTTGTTAGCCGTGTTTCAGTAACAATGGACGCACAAAAGCGCGGAACGAGCTAAGTGATGCGCCGAATGGCGACGGCTACTGAATCGTTTTCTATGCAGCAAAATAAACGTTCATTTCACAAAGCACCTGGTGTCTATTCTTGATTGGCTCTGTTGGACGAAGGCCGTGGCGCAGGTGCGTTGGTGGCCGGTCAAGAGCGCCCGGAATGTAATTTTTCATCTTCCTGGACGGAAAGTAGGTAGATAACAGGAGACCATACTGAACAGAAATAATGCGCCATGAGGGCGCGGCATTGATTGTAAAAGATTTTATTCGCCGGAAAGAGCTTGGTAAGAGGTAAGTGGTCGAGAGTACATAGCCCTCGACGACTTTGTCAATCCACTCCACCGCCAAAATTTGCGTTCTGGGGTATGAGCTAGCCAGCACGGTCTCCCACCGCTCGAGAGAAGGACCGGTACCTAGATCACCCGGAGGTGGCTGTATTTCACAATCCCATAGGATGCGATCGTAGTTGGCTCGTTGACCAGTATTTACAGTTTGGGTTGTACAGATCCGTATAAATGCGCGCGAGGAGTTATGGGGTGCGTATCGATCTCGTCTGTAGACGACGCCACGTAACTTCTTGTTCTTTAGTCAGGCTTTTGTCCGGAGCGGGGAAGTTCTCCTCCCTAGTTTAAAATGATTGGTGAGATCACATGGGATCATGAAGTCCTTCGTGAAATTCATGGAGCCAGGCTCGTCCACTGACCGGTCGATGGAACCTCAGGCTTTATTGTGGGCTGCCTCGTTCCCCGGATTCCCCGAATGGGCTGGTAGCCATATCAGTTCAGGCCGCAGCCCATGCTAGCATTCAAACTGCGCGCGCCTGAAACCGAAACCGGAAGTCTCTCACCCAGCCGATTGGTGCGCTACAGTCAATTAGGCCGCTGGATCCCATGGAAGTGTCTGCTCTTTATGAATCCCTTTCTCTACGGTTTCACCAAGTTTGAAAGGCGTGAAAGCAAATGACCTTGAGGGTGTAAAGATCACCCTTCAGATTACCTTTCTATTTGCTATAGCTGGCGCGACGCTACTACGAACTTACCCGAGCTTCCTCCTATTAGCTGCAGCTTGCGCGAGGCCCCTCCGTACTAACCTTAGCTTAGCCGATTTGCTCCGAAGCTTCACGCACGATTTTTGGTTAAAACCGTGCTAAGTAGTGCTTTCGTACTAAAAGAGCAGCGTCATACCGCCAGCCAGGCCCGCAGACGCGGAGAGCGTCGAAATGAAAGCAAGGAGGCTAGGGACACGCCTGCGCTATACGAGCATCGCGAAAATGTGTGAAGTCAAGTGAAGAGGCCCATAGGGTGGCTGGGGAAGAAGCTACGAACCCAGTGCACACGTCGGCAACATATCGCGGCCTCTGCTATACGGCGGAGCTGTACTCAAAGGCACGTGGTCACGTGTTCGAGTTTCATTCAGGTCCGATTGTAGACCAGTGCTGTTTAAACAACAAAGAAGCTGGAGCAACACCGAGGTAGGCGCAACGACGCGGGCCACATCTTGCAGTCAAAGTGGCGCACCGCTCCATTTGCGTTGCTGCCCTGTCGGCATGCCTGCCTGCGCTGCCGAGGGAGGCCAGCAAATCTGGGAGGTCACAATAAACTCAGTTTTGCCTGCTGGCTATTCTTCACTGTGTCGTTTTCCGCCGCCACAGGTGTGGTCGGAGTTAGCGTAGCAGTTTTGGCGCTGACCGCTGCAGAAACTCGACCATAGAAATAACGAAAAACGGTTGTCGGCATACCTGTGCTCGATGGCCGAGATTTTCGGGTTGGCGATTTTATTGCTGCGAAGTGGGGATAAAAAGGAAGACCAAATATTTACACTGTCTTCCTGAAACAGAAAAGCACGTTTAACAAAAGTTTCTGATCGGCTGTACCCGTTATCTCTTGTCGCAAAGAAAAATGGCTGTGGACGAAACATATTTGGGGCAACTAGAAGGCTTCATTCGTAGGACTTTTTTTTTCATTTGTAGGTAAATTCTTTTGCCTAATTGCTAGGGTAAGCAGTGTCTCTGATACTGTAGCTGACGAACAGATTTATTCACCTAGCTCGCAGCAATCGGCGGTTGCAAATAGTAAAGGATAATTCATCAATCTGAAAGAAAAAAAAAGAACACTGCAGAATACGACATGAGTGTTTCGGAACGCTGTTTTCGCATTGCCTGTGACGCACCACGGTCCGCCCTTTGCAACACAGTGCCGAGGACGCAATTCGTCAGGACGCTCTTGTCTTCTAGTGTCTAGAGCTCTTAATTTCCTTTCTGCCAACCCAGTGTAGTCACTAATTCTCTAAACGCTTTATCTTTTGCATGTGATGGCGAATCCTGCCTTACTATCCTTCTGCCGTCTTCTTTTCCTGCCGCGTGATAGTACAGCTGCCCAACATTCCCTTGTGGAGCTGCCTCAAGATGGTTCCCAACTCACGTTCGGTTGATAGCAGAGTCGTGCCACTCATGGCGCTGGTTAGACTTGTGCTTCCGGTGTTGCTACTCGGCGGGGTTGTGTCGGTCATCGTGGCGTGTCCGGAGTCGATTGGCGCCTTGGCGGCTGGGTAACAAGTGAATGGGAGAAACACTTCGCTCCAGCTTACCGCGCGTCATTCCAGGACCTCCTCCAGAAGTCTAAGAAGCACAAAATGCTGAGAAAGCAAAAGCAGTCGCACCATAAGCAACAATGCTGAACGTTAGGTGCAGTACACATTTTGTAGGGGGACCAAAACAACGCATCGGTATATTTAAAAAGGGCCACTGTACTGGCAGCGATGAAACTGAAATCTCTTTCGTATTTTCTTGGTTCTGAGATGACACAAATGCACACCTGCTTGTATTTGTCGCCTAGAGCTGGACCTACTAAGAATACAGGAAACAGGTTTTTTTTGAGCTTCCAGGACTAAAAAGAAGAGAGCACGTTGTTGGGCGAGTCGGTCGTACATACTTAAAGAAGGAAATTGCGCTAAGGAAAGAAGGAATTGCGCATGCCCATTCTCGTCCGTGTGTTTTAGCGCAACTCCCTTCATTAAGGACTAAAAAGAAAAACTACAATATCCAAATGATTCTCAACGTGCCGCCTTTAGGCTGGACAATTGATCTTCGCGATCATGCGAAGGAGGTTTAGGATCTCAGATGAAGATAGAATACTCTTTACCCATGGCGGCACTGTGGGGCCCGTAGAAACGCTGAGTAGTTTGTGAGAAGGTTGAGACGAAGGCAATAAAAGGACTGGTCGGGGCCGGCAGTCGATGAGCGATGCACACCGCTTTCTGGCATCAGAAATCTTCGAATCTTCTTCCCATGCTCGTGCTTAAGACTGGCGTGAGCGGCTTTCAATTTTCATTACGATTTTGGTGCCACTGATAATAGCTGATGCACAACATATTGTGCAGCGGAACAAATAAAAGAACGTGTTGAGTAAACTATACAGCCGAGACTACTTTATAAAAATAATGGGATTTCAGATGAAGGTGTGCATTTGTTTATTTTCGAGCGGGAGTAACAAAACGTTGGTCGTTTGGTGTAACCGGTGACGTACACAGGGATACATGTGTATGGGCATGCATAATAATCTGCAATACGTACGTGTGCGCCTGTGTAGGTTTGTGTTTGCGCGTGTGGTTTGATTGGTAAGTAAGTGCTTGAGGGGCGTTTTAATCCTGCCAACCAAGAGCGAGACTGGAATTTGAAACCAATAAGAATGGTTTCACCATATAAAAATATAGTCGCAAGCTGGAAAGATGATTTTTTAACCCTAAATATAATGGTTAGGTTAAATACTTAGGTTAAATCGTTAAGAAGAAGAGAAACACGCCTTACTTAACTGTGTGCTCATCGTCTTCTACGAACACGCAACCTCCAAATAAAAGCCTCGCTTCAATGAACCAAGCACCGGTAATAGCAATGTAGGCGTCAGCAAACTTCAGGGAAATTTACTGCTTGCCGCATATTTGATCGCCAATAGGTAGGCGAGAACACTTCCTGCAACAGTTTATGTGCTTATATGCAATGTCTGGGATGATTTGCTGTGGCCTCTCTCTCTAAGAGAACGTCCTTGGCCACCTGGCGGAATTCTTCTGTGTAGTGTGGCATCCAGTTTGAGACACCGATGAGAGTAAAAGACAAAGAATGGATGCACAGGCACGAGGATATCGTTAGAGAAGCCCCGTGTGGTTAGCATTTGCAGCCGTCCTTCCATTTATGAGCTGGCATGCGGCGAGGTACAAGCCCCTTCCAGCTTCCCGCGCGACCTCGGGGCCCCGTTCCGGTTAAGCAAGAGTCGGCGACCAGGGCCAACCCTCGCGCACCTCCGCAGGACACGTCCCGTCGCGTCTCCTGTCTGCGCTACTCTTCCTTCGTGCTGGTCGCCGTCGTGGTCACGTCGGCCACCCTCCTGGCGACGCCGGCGCTGCTGTTGAATCGACTGGAGCTCTCCCGGCGGCGGCGATTCTTTCTGGAAGAAGACCTGCGGCGCTCTCGGGATCTGGGCGTGCACCCGTGCGACGACTTCTACCAGTGAGCGCTCCTGGTGGCTGTCATTATGTCTAACGGGCAAAGTAAACATCGGCCTCAAGCGTGTAGTTTTACATGGCAGTCTAGGAGGTCAACCATTGTGATATATTGTCTGACGCTGTAAACCACAAGTACAGACTGGCTCTGTATAGTGTTCGCGAGTTGTTGCTAAATATTAATATCTACCAAGTTTTCCTTGCATCATTTTCCACCAGTGCTTAGAAATATGGCTCCGTGTCACACATACTCCACTCAGCGCTCCACATAACGACTTTGTAACCTATAAGAGACCTACGATGGTTAGGTGGCGCGGAAATTCTTCCACTGCGCGTCTGAAAATTGTCAGTTGGTTGGTCGCAACAAAAGCGGGACGACGTACTGAATTACTACGGGCGCAAGCTTGTCTGGCAGCTTTGCTTACCCAGGTGCTCTTGACTGTTAGCTCACGCTCGCCATGTGTGGCTTCTCCAGAGAGACAGATGCGTCTGAAATACGCTTGCCCCTCTCGCTAGGCTGTGTGGGGCGCAGCTGCGATCGGCACGGAAAAGTCTATTGCAGGCTGTCTATCGCTCACTTTTAGGAAATTTCTCTAAAGTTGTTGCACAGGCAACAACTTCCTGTGTAGTTGGTTCGATTCACATGTTCGCGCTCCATTTTCAGCAGGAGGTCTCAGTACTAGTTGCTTACCAATGCGTGTTGCGGCCTTGTCGATTTCGTTCGATATAGACCGATGTGACACACGCCGTCATGTGCGGTCGCAAGTAATGCTATCCTCCCGATTTCTGAAAGAACAGGGGTGCACTTTGCAGTAATTGTGGCTGTAGGAAGGAACCACTTGAGAAAGAAACAAGAAAGGCTGGGCCTGATTGTTGTCTGCCCTTTCTGTACGAAGATTTTGAAGTACCACATCTTTAAGGCCAAAATTATCCTCACACCTACTTTCTTCGAATTATATCGTATTTTTACTCGACAGTGTTAAAAGCCCCGTTGTCCAAAAAACTGCAGTGGCCTAGCTCAGCTAGGCCGGGATATGCAAAGCGAAAGCAGTTTCGTTTACTAACATTTCGGTAGCGATACGCTGTCATTCGCCAGCTTGGCAGCGTCTCTTCGCGAGACGTTCTTCTCGTTCTTCGGGTGTCTTGGCCTCCCGCTTAGGCTTTCTCGCCTGGTTTTCACGCTGTCGGCCGGCCTTGCACCATACGAGACTTCTTCTGAATCGGAAGACTCAATCTCACGCATCCTGTACTGCTGCCGCAGGCCGGCGTGGTGGCTCAGTGGCTATGGTGCTCGGCTGCTGGCCCGAAAGACGCGGGTTCGATCCCTGCCGCGGCGGTTGAATTTCTTTGGAGGAGAAATTCGAGGCCCGTGTACTGTGCGATGTCAGTGCACGTTAAAGAACCCCAGGTGGTCGAAATTTCCGGAGCCCTCCACTACGGCGTCTCTCATAGCCTCAGTCGCTTTGGGACGTTAAACCCCATAAACCAACCAACCTGTACTGCTGCCGTGACGAACACGGCCACTCTCCTTCCGTGGTGCGCGTCTGAGGAGGAGACCATCGCTTCCGGCTTATATCCCATCTGCGCGGCGCGACTCTGCGCATGCGCAGTGCAGCGCAGCGACTGCGTCGCCATGGTTGTCATGGTACTGGTTGCCATGGTAACGGCGCATGCGCAGTTGTGGCCTTTGGCAGGCACCGCGAGATGTGTTTCTGCTAGCCTAGTGTAGCTTTCGCTACAAATACCCGGTGTCGATGTCGACGGTGAGAGCAAAAAAAAAAAAATGGGCATGACTCTGGCAGGTGGTGTTCAGAGAGTAACCTTGGAGGCAGGTGGGGTCAAGTGACCTTGCGGCGTCATAACAACGTGCCCAACAGATAGCAAACTGCCCACCATGGCAGGTCGCAGTTACATTAATGATTAGAGGCTCGGGAAGAGCAACATTTGTAGCACAAGGCCAACCGCTGGGAGCACCTGCCATCGCCGGGCAGTGGCGCATCGCTTAACCGCTGCAACAATGTGCCAGGAGGGGTATGAGGACTCCCGGCGATCTATGAATATAAGGTAGAGAGTGACCTTCTGCATATATGGGAATTAATTACGCTCTCACGTCATGCCCTTAAGGCGGATCTTAAGTGTCCCGTCTCCCTCCAATTTTTATATTTATCCTAGAAGTTAACACGTATTTATCATCATATTATAAATAACAGGATCGGCACAGAGAGAAAATGGCTTTGAGAAATGCCTAGTGTTGGGCTAAGCATTTATTTAGACCACCCAGGGATTATATGTGCCAGGCCCCATTACACGACGATTTTCGCGACTCGCTTCTGTTAAAACACGGCCTCTGGAGCTGGTTCAATCCCATCGCCTCGTTGTGCTCAGTATGAGACCAAACGAGCCACAAACCGGTTGTTGCGCTGGAGTTGGGGACCTTGTTATTAAAATTCTCGGGCACGTAAATGCTGGATATGTTCAATCAAAAGGCTGTCTTACACTTGCTTAACTATCTGTGGACACCTCGGCGTATGCGCTGCCACATTGATGAGACCAGCATTGGAATAATTTCTTGCTGCCACATCGCTCTGCCTGGGTAAACGAGACTAAAGTATTCTCACGTGGTGGTGACAGCAACGAAGAACAGACGAGCAGACTGATGTAGTGCTGAGATGAACTCTTTATAAGCCTGCCTTATGCCCCGAAAGAATTAAACAACTCGGCGGCGGCGTTTGCAGCAGGCGGCCTCAGCGGTCATGCAACGACAGAATAATCGCCGCTGTCGGCCGCGCTCAATTTTAAAGTTGTCTAAGAACGTCTAAGATTAAGCGCCAGTAGCAGTCACAACAATTTTGAACCACGTACAAGTAGTTCCGTGTGCTTAAGATCATTCGAGATGAACCTGATCGCGTCTCGCGTCAGAAACAGATAAAGCCAGATGCCGGCTTTGCGGCAGTATAAGCACGCGAAACAAGAAATCTCGGGACGGTTAAGTTTGTGTAAAACCTCTTCCACATGCAAGCGAAAATGCTAGCGAATCCTGCCGCCGCGGCGGAAAAACCTGTTTTGAGTCGTCGCTGCGATGAGCGGTGAAGTTCCAACAAGTTGGAAATTTTCGCTGCGGCGCGCCGCTCAATCGCTCAGTCGCTTGCATGTTAACCAGCCTTAACGCGAATGTTTGGCTGTTAGCTGTGGTGTGACACGAAATAATTTTTTGGACGCGTTTTGTTTTTCTCGCAAAGTCAGGATGCCGGAGGTGTGTCCTTGTTTGCGCAGTCCTGCAGTGGTACTCTACAGTGGGTTTCAGTGGGGCGTTTCGAGCCAACCACTCCTCGCATTCGCGGCGGACAGCCAAGCCTCTAGGCCGCCCGTCACCTCTCACCGTCTTTCCCTCTCTCTGTACTCTTCACTAAGAGCAGGAAGGGCGTTTCCCTCTTTTCACTTTTTCACCCGTCGCCTCCCACCCTATCTTCCCTTTCCCTTCTTGGTTATGGCGCTCGGCTGCTGACCCTAACGACGCGGTTTCGATCCCGGCCGCGGCGTTCGAATTTCGATGGAGGCGAAATTCTTGAGGACCATAAACCAACCATAAACCAACCAACTATCACTTATCACCCCATCACGGCTGGCTGAGTAAGTCTGAGGCCAGGCCATCCCTACGTGTGTGAGAGCTGAGTGTGTGAATTGCAGGTATTGGCAGTGCATTGTAGTGTGTAGCGCTTGTTGTCCCATGTCCCTTGGAGAGTGTTCTTTGAAGTTATAGTGGATGACTGTTGGCGGAGCAGTCCTTCCAGCGCTACTCTACTGTTTTGGCTAAAGTGCACATATGTTCTAATGTTTGTTTAGGCCTAGGAAAATGTTACTCCAAGGCTTATCTGTAACGTTCCACAAACGCTAGAATAAAAGGAGATTAAGAACAATGTATTAATTTTTGGCCATGATGAAAAATTAACGCGTTTCGTGGTTACCCGAAGTTACGATGGATGAAAATAATAGCTAGGCAGAAGCTTCTCGTGCAACATTATTGACAAATTTGGTAACCACTTGGTCTGCCACTTGAAGGCGCACACAGTAGTATAGATGCTTTCGGTCAGTTATGTTTCAGTTTCATCCGAGATAAATTTGGGTCGCAGGCATGTCTGCGGAGGTTGGGACGCGAACGTCGGGCGCCGCTACCGGTCGCCGCTGGACAAGTACCGAAGCGCCTTCGACGGCCGCGTCATCAAGAGCCTTCTCCTGAGGCCAATCCCTGCGCTCCCGGTGAGGGCGCGAGACAAGGCTTCGGCGATGCTGCTCAAGTGCCTCAGCAGGGTGAGGAAGACAGTCGAGTTGATCCCTTTGTCAAAAAGAACTCACCAACCACTTGCACTTTTCATCACTACTCCTAGCGTCGCTTCCAAACTTTTGCGCTTCCAAGTTTTATTTCCTTTTTGTCATATCCCGAGCACTACTTTAAAGCAGATGAACGTTACAATCCGAGCGAAATTTAACTGTTGACACCATTTTTCTTTTTTCCTAAAGCTCAATAACTTACCAAAACTTCACCAAAACTCCTCTTGAAACTGTGTTCTTCTCAAGCGTCCTCGCAATGCGCGTAAATTTTTTTTTTCAAGACCAAATTGTTGCTATTTTGCCGTTTAATATTTTTCGTCATCGTTTGCAATAAATTAGGCCTGTAATGTGTTTTCTTAATTGCCTTTCCCACTGCAAACTCATGTATTATTTTGCATCATTTTGTCCGGTGTATAAATATATTTCTTTATGTACAGCCTACCAAATCTTTAGCTAGCGTGCACGACGCCACTTTTTCTGTGCTTTATGACGAAACAAACTTGCGGAAAACTCGATATTAAGAACGGGTTTAGTGAGCCTGCGTTTATTTATTTACTTGAGACGCTAAGTGTGCTGAACGGCATAAAACATGATGTTAGTAATGAACTGTATAATGCGTTACAAGAAAGCGTGAAGCCCGGTTGTGTGTAAAAAGTCACATAAGCTTCGGATGTAAATGTTTTTCGTTAGCCACAAGTGAAAATTGGAGTCATTGTTTGAAGACAGGCCTGCCTCTTGAAGAACACGAGCGCGCACCAGCGAAGTTCTGGGCATGTCCACAGTAGGTGGTGGACATTGGCGTCGGAAGCGGGTGTTTCGCAGTGAGGGCATTTTTGCAGCGCAGGAATCTTGTCACTTTGCCACTGGTTGCGAACTGCAGGCGTAAGGGCCACTCTGATCCGCAGCCGCCTCAGAGAGACCTCCTCCACCTGTGATAGGTTGGGGGAAGGGGGTAGGTACACGGCGGAATAAGAGCACGTGTATTCTGCCTGAGGGAGGCTGAAGATGTTCGATGTGTAAGAAGTGGATCTGGTGGCAAAGAGGCAGGTGGAATTTGTGGAATGTCAGTTGAACGAGATATTATGTCAGGTGCGATGCGATGGGCATCTGTGCGAGCTTGTACCCAGTGGATGAGCATAGGCACCGGGTAAGATTGACAAGCAGCATGTATGGCCTGGGTAACCCGAAGAGTACCCCGGACTTTCATTAGATGCTTCAGAGCTTCTTGTGAATGAGTACATAGGTGCACCTGATTATAAGGAGGGTCGTCAGGTAAAGCCTGTGTTTAGATTTTAGATTTTCGCAACTTTGCTCCGTCATAACTACAGAAGCACGGAATATGCGGCCGTCACGCATGCCAGCTGAAGATATGGCCGGCTGTACATAGTCTTTGCACTTCACGCAATCTTCCCCCACGCCTATGTAACACCAGAAAGGGCACTTAGGATGAACAAATTAAAATAGATAAGAAGTACTGAAACAAAGGTAACAGCACAAAAAACGTAAGACAAGGTAACGAAAGGGACCGACTAACGCAGCGCTCACAACTGGCTTTTTTTTTCGGAAATGCGCACTTAAATGTCTTCCGCCGCGGAACAAGCTAGTGTTGGAGTCCACCTATGAAATCTCCACCACTTGTTGTAAAGGTCGTTTTACGGGGAGCTGCGTCGCGATCTATTATCAGAACGTCCAGCAGTTTTCAAGAGTACACACGAGCGTTGAAACGTTCTTCCTTGAGGGCCGGGGCTTCCGGACCAAAGGTCTGTCCTGCACAAGAAACAAGACATCTCAGCTGGAGTACAGTGGCGCACTGCTACAGGCGTGTATCTTGCTCCACGAGCCCTATATCGTGATTAGGTCATGCTATGGAAGCCTGGCTTATATACGCGTCTGCTTCTTGGTGATATGCTATGCCTTCAGCCTGCTCAATATGTTCTTTGTGGTAATACGACACAACTGTGCTGAGCAAATAAGGAGTGCATTCACAGTTTTACGAAGTGGAACCAGCTTCGACGAAGCCTATCCTTCCAGTAACTTTTCAAGTTCCCACAGGTGTTCATTTTAAGCACCTGCCTGTTTTTCTGCGCGTAAAAATGGCCACAAGAGAACCAGGATCCGTTATACTATGCCAAACTTGCACTGCGCATATATACGGTGTGCTGTGACGCACACCTCAAACTTCCGTGGTAGTGTCAATTTGTCTTGCGTTGCAAAGAGACAAAGATTCTTGCTCAGTTGGTTTGAAGCAGAAGACAATGCCTTCGCCTCGAATTTTTCCGCTACTTTTATCTTCTGTGCGGTGACTCGTTAACATACCTTTTGCTGCCTTGTCTGTTATTTTTTGGCTGTGCGGTTTTCAGCCCCTTTCTGCTTCTTTGACTTCATTCATTCAAGCTGCTCGCCACCAGGTGGCTGCTCTGCACCGAGAACATTGTGCTCTGAAGTTTGTTTGAACCTCATGCCGACAGGATCCCTTTATTGCTGCTCCAAGGCCCACCATGACGGTCCTGTTTTTGACCAGCTTTGTGTGGTTGGACTCCAAATCAAGAAGCGGTTTTTCAGATCTTGGTGCATAATGACAACACACTTGGCTAAGTGAAAACATAAAATTTAGATCCATAAACTGCAGGTTGCTCTATTTTGGCATTCCTTACGCAAACTTAAGTTCAGGCGCCTTGCTTAAAAACACTGTCGTTATGTTATTCAGAATTACGGAACACGAGTCGGTAGCACAAGAAAGACATCCACTTACAGTTAGACCTAAATGGAGTGCGAACAGCGCCTGTGAACAAAACATAAATGTGATACCATTGTACTTTCAGTTGCAGGGTACAACTAGCCAGATTCATGCTTCTGGGAAGATGTAACAAAGCACGTGTTCATAATCGGGTTGTAAACGAAAATCTCGCTGCAAAGTAGAAAAGTACTGCATATGCGTGTTCGCGCTTGATTCCAGCCTGACAGTACTTGAAGTTGCATGTACTGTCCTTCAGGTCTTTTTTGAGTACTATGTCTACTCTGCTTAAATATATGCTGCTCAGTACAGGGCCGAAGCCTGAGCCAGTGCAAATACCGGAACGCTGAATATGCGCGTAAGCTCCACACAGCATCGAAGTGCTCTGCAGGTATAAAAACAGCAGCAGTCTTTCGCGGACAAGCTCTCGTCATTGTCCCTCTGCTAAACAGCGCGGAACCAGCAGAGTACAAGAAAGAGACATGACCACACGAGCGCTGACTTCCAATTGCTCATTTCTTGCTCTTACTACGTAAACATACTCGGGAAGCGTCAGCCATTAACCAGTTACGAATTACCAACTCACTCTGCAAGCTTCAATTCATCATTGTTTGCTGTGACACATTTCTAGAAGTAGTACTTCTAACTAGTACGCTGACGATTGCGTCTAGTATGGAGAAAGACAACATGATTCCGACGCATTAGTACTTCGAAATGAGCATAGCAGTATTTCTTCTTGGTGACACATCTGGCTTATGAATTTAAATATGTCTGAATGTAAGCATAATCGCTTTACTCGAAAGCATAAACTGAAAAATACACAGTACTATTTAAACAATGAAATTATTTCACAGGTAAGCGAGGCAGAATTAACACTTGAGTTTAACCTTTAGCTCAGACTTGTCGTGCAACCGCCATGTAGATAACCTAGTCTTGAAGACTGGGCGCTTTTTAAATTTTATAAAATATTATAAAAATGCTCCACAAGTCGTCAGAGAACTGCTGTAGGTAACAAATGTTCGCCCTATTGTTGAATACGCCTGCGTCATATGGGACCCGTGCACGCAAGTTCTTGTTAACAAATTGAACACGATTCAGAATCGAGCCGCGTGTTTTGTGTTCCGCAGCCACTTGTTTCAATCCAGTGCCACTGGCATCAAAAATAACTTGGGATGCCCTCTTTACTCACGTCGGGGTTTTTTTCGACTCTGTTTTTTAGTAGTCATGTTTCACAGCTACGAATAAAGAGGCCTGTCTTTTCTCACCTAAATACATTTCACAGCAGCGATGTCTCCAGGAATAAGCTTAAAGAAATATCAGCGCGCACTTTAGTTTTTTCACATTTATTTCTTTCCACGTACAATCAGCACATGAAACCAACTTCCCCACGACATAGCTGTGGTTGCATCACATTTCGAACTGAGCGCGGCGTTAAAGGATGCCCTTCTTGTAGAATACTGATAGCGCCAGTCTGTAGGTCAAGTTTTAAGCATGAAATGCTTTTAAGCATGAAATGCTTTTAGCTGCCGTTGTCGGCAGTGTGGTGACATCACGCCGAGACCGAGAGCCAACATCCGGGCACTGAATTCCACTCATCCGGGCACTGAAACGAGAGCATCCGGGCACCGTACGAGATTTAACGAGACTCTCTAAGCACTCCTACAGGACCGGCATACAAGCGCCGGTAGCTTCGCGCCGAACGGGTAGTGGCGTTCCTCCCTTCCTGTACGGTGCGGTTCGGGTGCCCACCGAGATGACAGAGAATTACTGCTCCATTTCCTTTCCTCAAAAAGAGTTGCGTTCAATGGGCAAGGCATCGCGCCGAACGGGTGGTGGCTTTCCGTGGACTGCCTGGCAGCGCTACAACACGCTGTCGCGTTCCACTTCTAAAAGCGAAGCTTAAGCGTCATTAATTAGCAGTTAATTAGTATTTAGTCACTATTTAGAGATTTGTCATTACTTCGTCATCAATTATTTGTGACGTAATCCAGTGGTGACGTCACCAGTGTCACATAGGCAAAGTGGTACAAATGACCGAGGAATGAAAACAACGATTACAAAGCTGAAAGGCAAACAGAAACCGGATACAGCTGACGAGTCAGGGCGGAAGAGATTCCCCAGACACTCACAGGAAACGACTGCGTCCCCATGGACCAGTGCACAGTATGTGTGGTGTGTTGAACACTAGACCCATTTCAAGATTTTGACTAATGCCATCTACAACGAGAGGCAGCGATTTTTTTGCTCAACGTTCCTCCCTTTTACCGTGTGTTTCAAGTTTTGTAGATTATATTTGTGTGTTGGTATATTACAGTGCATTTTCGTACCTCGAGAGTCTTTTTGGGAGCCCATCCTGAGCCGAGCTTCTAACCTGACGACACAGCTGGCGGAGACACCCGAGTCATAGCGCGGTCCAAGTTCGTGCTAAGGTGGAGCGGATGGTTGAGCAAGGACAGGAATGAGGAGAAGCCGATGATTGGGCCAGACATGGCGCGACGCCAAAACCTTAGTGCAGCCTAGACAAGACGAGCATTTGGTTGCGCTGGGCCCGCGCTCCTACTGTAGTTATGCTATGGCCGGAGAAGCTCGCACCCGCTGCCGCGTTCAACAGCGTGAAAGTCGTTGCCATCGCAGAGAAGTCCCTGCCGTGCGCGAAAGCAATAATATAAAGTTGCGAAATATCGTATGTTTTGCTGCACGTACTTAGCACAGCATGGCTCCCCTGTGTTTACTACATGTGGTTGCTCCAGGCTTTGTAAGCTGAAAGCAAAGCAGCACAGCACAGTGCGCGGTAAACTGGCTCTAACCGGAAATGCAAGCTTTGAATGGGAACATTTATTTCAAGTACTTCACTCTTAACACTGCTGGTGCCACAGGTGCGCAGAAAAAGCACGTGGAATCTTCGCCAGTTGCTGCTCGAGCTGGGTCTTCCATGGCCGCTGACGTCTACGGCTACGCGAGCTGCGCTCCTACAAACTCTGGTGAAGTCTTCTTTGCACTTTGGCTTACACGTGTTCTGGGCCTTCTACGTCGGCCCTCATCCGTCGCTACCTCACCAGAGCGCCATCTACACAACCTTGGACGAACGTTGTGTCGAGTGGATTCGGGATTTCGAGCTGCTCATAGCGCGTGGAACGCACCACAATTACTTGCGGCGCTGTGCAGAGATTGTGGGAGGCACCGGGCAGTCATACTCGGGCATGATCGAGGCCGTAACTGCCGCACATGACGACATCGCCCAGCAGGTTCACCTTTTGTGGGACCCTGCCGCATTGCCAACCTTCCAGAGCCTGACGGACTCGGAACTTCGGCGGGCTATCAATGGCCATCTTCCAGACGACGCGCAGTTGTGGCCCGAAGACGAGATTGTGAACATGCAACCCGAACTTTTCCAGCAGCTCAACGCGACACACCTCAGCCACAGAGACTTCACAGAGCGCTTCAAGCTTTTCCTCGGTGCTTACGTGGTTTGGGTTCTGTCGCCGTGGGTCTCACGCTACCTTGCAGCGAGCATGCTTGCCGACATTGGCTGGGCTAGCACCGAAGAAGCCTACCGCTACGATAAGTGCCTAGATGCTGTCGAGTTTGCGATGCCCCTGGCAAAATGGAAGATCGAACATGACACGCAGGCTGAGAGGGCCAACAGCTGGAAGCTCATGCGCCTGTCCGCGCTATCGCTCAAAGACATGAGTCGTATTTACGGTGAAATGTTCACAAAGCTCTTCGCTCTCGTTGTGGACAGTGTCTCGACAAACGCCTATAATATGACCCTGATCTGGAGCATGCTCGACAAGGTATACGTGTACGTACGCCTCGACAGCCGCGCGGACTTCTTCGACGGCTACATAAGGGCCGTCGGCAGAGGCGTGGACGTGCTGAAGAAGTCCATGAGCCGGCCGCTGCCGACCATGCTGCACGCGCCAGGTATTTCCAGCCACGCACTGTATCGTCTCCTGGTGGCCAGGGAGATCATCGTCCGGAACTACCGCACGGCGCCGCCGCTTTTCGGCCCGGCCAGTATGCTGGCTGTCCAAGTGGCAGTGGCTGCTACGTTGATCTGCAGGGAGTTGATCGTCCTGGCCCGGTTTGTTTTTTTCTACGACGATCGCTTCAAGGTGAGGGCATACGGCTTTTACCTTACGTTCGTACGCTCTGCTGCTTTTCTCAACGTATGCGTGATTTTCAGAATTACTGAAAAGCCTGCGGTCGGGATAAGATCATTGACGCTTTATGCCGACTTCATACGCTTTATACTATCTGCTAACATGAACGGATACTTTTTGAGGCTGTAGGGAATTTTGTAAAATTGAAATCAAGATTAACAGACGTAACTATAATTAAAATTTAGAACCTTTTTAATTTTGGGCTAGGTACGCTGGAAATTTTGATAGTCAAACACACGAGTTATGAAGTCGGCATTGGATTTTTAACAAAGCGGAGAATTTCCTGTTAACGTTCCCACCTCGGCGCTTGTTACAACAAATTGAATGGTGGCGTGGCAGGGCCTATTTTTACATTTCCGGTAGTGATCCGCCGCTGGCAGGTAGGACTGTTTAAGCGTCCCGTCACGACACATTGGCCATGAAGGACGCCTTCGTGGAGGGCTCCGAATTAATTTAGACCACCCGGTGTGCTTGCATTGCACAGCACACTTTTGCATACCGCTTCAGTGGACACGCTGCCGCCAGGTTCGATCCCGCGATATTGGTGTCAGCAGCCGAGCACCAAAGCCAACTGAGCAACGACGGCATAGCAGTCTGACAAGCCACTTGTGTTACTTGCATCCTGAATGGAAGTGATACGCAGAAGTTTAGGGGAGACTTAATTAGAATACGTGTCGGAAATGCGGTGTCCGAAGTCAGCTCGGCCTGCTTCTCTTCCTTCGTCAGTGCTACTCGCCGTATGCGCTGAGCCTGGGCAGCCGGCGATACTCCATATTCCGCGAAATACTGCTGGGGTCGCCCTCTCCGCATGCGGGGATTTTCCCGTGCGGTAGACACACGCGGCGTTGATTCCGGCTCGGTTCCAATCCGACACGCGGAGCTGTCTAGACACGTCTGCACACAACCAAGCGCACCTGCTAACACACGCACAGCCCGCCACCGCGCTCGGCAGATTTCACGTAGTCTCATGACGTAACCAAGCCGTTGAACAAACCAGCGCTCGGTGAGGTCAGTTGGCCTCATGACGTCACCCTCCCAGTATACCAATCAGCGATTTTTATCAGACGAACGCGGGACGCCGCCGTTTTTTTTTCTGCTCATACTATGCTCTTAATGCTACCAGCATTAATAAATGCTTAAACAAATAATGGTGTATCCAAGGGTATCCCCTGCCAGGTGGCTTTGCACAGAGCCACCTTCGGGCAGTGAGTAACACGTGCTGGACTGGAAGGCGCTGTAGATTACACCAGCAATCCGACACGCTGGAGAAAGTAAAAAAAAAAATGTGGGGCTGGCACTAACGCCGCAAGTAAAAAAAAAATTATTTTGATGTTTACCGCTAGGGTAATGCGAATTTATGCTACAGCTAGACTGGTACCAAGTGCTCATGGCGCCAGTTGAAGTGTACAGTAACTACTAGCGACAATGACTAGCGTAAACTTTGAACTGAACTTCTATAAAATTTCCGCGTCAGTAAATACGTGACCATAGCGCTAAAAAACAAGCATTAGCCGTCTTTCTCATGTCTGCGAATTTACGCGAATCACTGTCATTTGCGCCTCACACAAAAGATAAAGCGAGGTGACAATACTTTAGAAGAAAGGAAAATTATTTATCTAGCGGTGCCAGTAAAAGATTTCTTGCACACGCTTAACAACATGCGTGATGTATCACCGATGCCTCAGTCATCTGTCATAAAGCAGGTGCAAGCGATTCTTCAGTGGCACAAGCAGATGAAGAACGTTCGTTTCTTGCCTTAACGTTCCCTCGCTACGCGGATTGTCATGTTGCGTAAGGCGGTGACGCTTGGTTAATCGTTGCGTTATTTGACAGACACATTAAAGGTAGTTGGTGTTTTTTCTTTTACCAAACGGACATGTATTTATTGACGCAGGATTCGTTATTCCACCTCACGTCAAAGTTTAAACTCGTTCTTGTCTTTTGTCTTCTCCTGTACCCTCTTTCCATCCGCCCATACATTTTCTAGTTTTGAAGCCCGGGGTGTCTGTTGCGATTATGACGCTACCCTTGCACTGACGCCACGTATAAGCTCTAGTGAATGCGTTTTATTGAGGAGCCGGTGCAAGAGTGAGCCATGCGGTGTGGTGGTGGAGTGTAGGTGTTGTAGGCGTGCATGGTCATGTCGTGTACACCCGGCCAAATCTTTAACTTGCTCGGGTGTTGCATCGCTAAATGCACCTTGTAAAAGGTTCTTTTCGGCTACACAGCTGGCATATTCATGCTGTAATTTGACACTTGAAATGGCATTTCATTGTCTTTTTTTGCTCATTTAATGTTTGTTTGGAGTACTTGCGTGCTTCGATCAAAGTTACCAGAAATATTCATCTTCTGCCACTACGAAGAGCCGAAACAAGCGGAATACGCAGCAATGGTTCTGGTGGCGCATTTGCGCTTACTCTGGGTAAACGACTTGTCCGCCATGAAAGGAGTGGTAGTTTACCCAGAAAAGGAGGCCATATGGACCAGAACCATTGCTGCGTATGCCGCTTGTTTTGGCTCTTCGTAGATTCGGACGATTTGGATTTCTAGTAATTTTATCTAATCATGCAAGTACTCCACTCGAATATCACGTGAAAAAAAGTCCCCCAAATTCCACCTCAGGCGTCAAATTACAGCATGAATATGCTAGCGGTGTAACAGAAAAAAAACCTTTTACAAGATGTATTTAGCGATGCAACACCCGCCGCGGTGGCTCAGTGGTTACGGCGCACGGCTGCTGACCCGAAAGACGCGGGTTCGATCCCGGCCGCGGCGGCCGAATTTCGATGAAGGCGAAATTCTAGAGGCCCGTGTACTGTGCGATGTCAGTGCACGTTAAAGAAGCCCAGGCGGTCGAAATTTCCGGAGCCCTCCACTACGGCGTCCCTCATAGCCTGAGTCGCTTCGGGGCGTTAAACCCCAGTAAACCAAACCAAACCAGCAACACCCGAGGCACTTCAATATTTGGCCGGGTGTACGCGTAGCCGAATGTTTTGATGCTCTACCTTTGAGAGAGAGGAAGTACTCTGTGTGCCATGCCGCTGCAGGAAACACAGGAAACACAGGAAGCGTGCAGGAAACACAATGTAGGCGCTAAATGTTTCACACTTGTGCGCTATTCGCTTCACTAAGGAGCTAGTGATCCTGCTCTCCCATATCTGCTGTGCACAGTGCAATCCCACGGATCCGATCCTCCGCTACCTGGAACCGCTGGTGAAGATCGTTTCGAACTACGAGGCTGCCATGAACAGCAGTGGCTTCCTCTCGGCCCCGACAACGCGCGAGCGGCGGGAGCTGATGACTGCCGGCTGGGCGGCACAGATCGCCAGTAACATCCTGCGCCTGCCCGAGGCTCGAGCCATGGCTGACGCCGAGGCAGCGCTCCCGCAAACTCAGTGGGCTTTCCACGACGTCCCCGCAGAGCAGCTGTACTTCCTGATCAGCTGCTTCACTCACTGCGGCGCCACGGGCCGCGAGCTCCAAGTGCAGGTAATGGAGTCTCAAGCTGTTTCGAGCACCTCTCAGAAACTGTTCGGCCTCCAAGGGGTGAGCATCGCCCCTGACTGCGTACTTGTTGCACGCAAGGACGAAAAGTTGCAGTGAGGGTTCATCTTGCCACTGTTTATTTTCCTTGCCGGAGTGACTTCATGTATGTATGAAAGGGTGGAAAAAGCACAAGAACCTGTTGTTTTGCGTCCGGTACACGTGTATAATATCATTTCGCTGCCAGTAATTGGTTGGTTTATTGGGGTTTAACATCCCGAAGCGACACAGGCTATGAGGGACCGGAAATTTCGACCACCTGAGTTTCTTTAACGTGCACTGATATCGCACAGTACACGGGCCTCTAGAATTTCGCCTCCATCGAAATTCGACCGCCGCGGCCGGGATCGAACCCACGTCTTTCGGGCCAGCAGCCAGCGCCGCAACCACTGAGCCACCACGGCGGGGCTCGCTACCAGTAATGAAATTAGAATTGCTACCGTGGAGAACAATAGATCTCAGGCTTCATACAGCCTAGCTAGTTTTATTTTTCCGCTGCCAAAGAATACATGTACACCAGAAAAGAAGGCTGTCACGTCAGTGTTTGTGACAAAAGGCTGCTATTTGCGTTTACCCACTTGTATTGCAGCACAGTAGGGCCCGCGAATCCACACAGTAAACTTTTGTGAAACAAAGTTTACGTACTGACACTAATTAAATTATTTGCCTAATTTTTCATTACATTGTTGTCTAGTGTGGCTCCTGCTTATATCTGAAGCGAAGAATTTAACATTTTGAATAGTGCTATGGTATATGTCGATTATAAACTTTCGCGTTTTTCTCGGTTTCCATGTAGGTGGATTCGACTCATTTCGAAAAAAAAAAAAGATGGCGGACTATCGTGGCTAGGCCATGCGAGTTATGTGCGCTAGTGCTTCGGTTTTCACATCGGTATCTGTTCAAGGCTTCGTTTTCAAAATCAAGCAGGCTTCAAACCAAGATCTGCGAAATTGGACTTAAGGTCCGCTTTAAGGATATGACTCGAGACCGCTAATGGATTAATCTCCATATTTGCGGAATCGGTCATTCCCTACTTTACATCCATAGATCCCTGGGCGTCTTCATACCACTCCTGCTGCAGTTGTAGCGGCTAAGCGATGCGCCGCCACTGCCCTGCGATGGAAGGTGCTGCTACCGGTAGCGCCGAGCAACCGCTTGCGGCCAATCATTAATTGAACTGCCACCTGCAACGGTGTGCAGTTTACTTACAATCCGTTGGCCAGATTGTGATGACATTGCAAGGTCCCGTAACCTGGATGACCTGCTTGCCATCTGGGGGGACACATAGGTGGCAGGTTGCCCACAACCAGATGGGCGCAGGAACCTCAAAGACAACAGTTAAGCGGCTCAGTGCAATCTGTAGTGCTGCAGCGGCAGCAGCAGCGGCGCGGCCTGTTCTCGCTGTCCTATCCATAGAGATGCAGCGATGGCGTAGAGTTAGAGCATTCGCCTCGCGTTCAAGAGGACCGGGGTTCGAATTCTGGTGCCGCGGAATTGCATAACGAGGCCCGGGGTGCGGCCTGATCTCGATGGCCAGAACCGACAACTCACTGCCTCACTTGAAAGTTGGTTTTGAGGAAAGGAAATGACGCAGTAACTGTCTCACATATCTTGGTGGAAAACCGAACCGCGCTGTGCCGTAAGGGAAGGGATAAAAGAGGGAGTGAACGAAGAAGAGAAGAGGTGCCGCAGTGGTGGTCTCCGGAATAATTTCGACCACCACATCTTTAACGTGCACTAACATTTGCGTTTCGCTTCCATCGAAACACGGCCACCGCGGTCGGCTAGATACGGTACCCAGCACTGCTCGACGTTCCGACAGGCCCCTCGCGAGTCGGAAATAATTGTTTTTGAAGTGGGATTACATGCAGCCAACGCAATAGCGACCTCCTCCGCGTGTGTTATGTGACGGGCTCGGAAAGTAAAGCCGTTCACTGTTTTGGAATGGTGGACAACTGCGGCCTTGTACCAACCCCCATGGTGGTGGCCGGAGGCATCCACGTAGAATACGCCGAGTTTCGATCCATAGTGGCGGGCCAAGGCTTCCGCCCGCGCCAGGCGCCAGCCATTATGGTCCTCACGGTTTACGTTCGCGGGAAGAGGGCACACGTGAAAGGCGCATCTCCACTAGGAGGGAATACGTACGCGCTCTTCCATGAGAGTGATGAGTCGGATGTGTAGTCGGGCAAGGAGGCGGCGACCCGACGATGTCTTCGAGAGACTTGTGTATTGGTTGGTTAAGTGAGCTTCCCGGAGCTCCCGAAATGTGTTCACCATGCCCAGCCCCAGGAGGCGCTTGTTGGAGGTGTTCGCGGGGTGGTCCAGAGCCCGCTTAATAATTTCGAGGATGACTTCGAGTGAATCCTGGTCTTGCTTCCGCAGGTAGAGGTATGGAGTCGAATATAGCATTCGACTGGTTATAAATGCATGCGCCAGCCGCAAGGCGTCCTTACATTGTAACCCCCCGCGCTTGTTAGAAACCCGGTGGACCAAGCGGCCCGCCTGGTCCCCCACCTGACGGAGTTTGGCCAATGTTTTTTCTGACCGTCTGTCTTGATGTATAAAGAGCCCCAGTACCCGGACATCGATATTTTCAGGGATTGAACCTGTCTCAAGAGACAATGAAATTTTGGTTGTGCACTTTGGTGAGGGGCGTATGTGCACAAATTCAGACTTTTCTTCAAAACAGCGTCTGCACTGGGGACCTAGCTCACCGGCGTATCGTTTGGGCTTCTGCTCACATGGGCCTTGAGGGAAATTAGGCAGCTGACCGCTCCGCCCACGCGCTCTCTCACCGGACATTACCCTCGAACCCCGACGATCAGGAACTCGAATTCACTCCAGCTTACTCCTTCAAAAACATTTTCTTACTTTATCAATCTGGCCACGTCCTTTATCCCCGCCCGTGTAAAGGTCTCTCAAAGGAGGAGGAGCGGCTTCTGCTTCGCCTGTATACTAATACTTTGCTGTGCCCGGCAACTCTCAAACACTTCGCCCCTATCTTTCTCGGGCAGCTGTCCGCACTATGCGGAGAAGCTAGTCTTCGGACATCTACCCCATGATAGGGGCCTGCCTCTCCAGCTCCAACCCTGCTATCCCCCCCTCACCCCAACCCAACCCGGGAGGACTGGGAGGCGACCCTGCTCGGCTGCTCTGACCTGCAGGCCCAACGGGCTTTGGTCGCGTGAGCCCGGGCGGCGGCTGACGCCACTGGGGTACCGAACTAGGAACCTCCACGTACTTGTAATGGCTGGCCCCCTCTGGGTCAGCTCATACATAACCTCCTTAAGTGTTTCTGTACATAAATGTTTTTTCACCACCACCACCACCACCGCCGCGGTCGCGTTTGAACCCAGGTACGGCTCAGTAGACGAGCGCCTTTACCACTTAGCCAGAGCAGGATTTGGCCACCCTGATGTAGCACTTGGCCACAAATCTTCTATGAACAAACCAGTTAACAACAGTGATGTTGAGTAAAGAAAGGTGTCATCGTTCTTTTCCCGGCGTTCGATTTAACTCTTTGAATTCCACGCGAGGCATATGGTTTTTCTACTTTCTAGTCAATTATATTTTAGCCTTAATGTAACTGCGCTACTAATGTCACATTCATCAACACCGCAAATAAAACAGAAATAATGCAAACATCCCTGTATGCTTTTACTAGTTTCGGAGACTGTTGGTTTCTTTCATATGCATGTCATAACAAGCCCCTCACTTCTCTACCCTTGTGTGGTCAATGGCTTAGCGAGGGCCTCGCTTCTGGCAGTCTTGATGCTATAGGTAGCATAACAGGGTTCTCTCACAGCTTCCGTCCTCACCATTAGATTACGTTTCACGTCACATTCGCGGTAGTACAAAGTGTGATATACACCCACTGCTAGGACGAGGGTTGCGCTGATAAATATTCTTAAATTTAAGTTTAAGTGACACGGGTTCGATCCCGGCCGTGACGGTTGCATTTCGATAGAGACGAAATGCTAGAAGCCCGTGTAGTCTGCGATGTCAGTGTATGTTAAACAACCATTAAACATCAGGCGGTCGAAATTATACGGAGTCCTCCACCACTCCATCCCCATAGCCTGAGTCGCTTTGGGATGTTAAACATTATAAACTAAACTAAGGTTAGATCACACGCAGCATAAATATTCGCAAAAGTAGGGAATCGGACAGCCGCCGCAGTAGCTTAGTTTGTGCGCGAAATTGAGAGGTCGTGGGTTCGAATCCCACCAGAGACATGTGGTTGTTTTTCTTCCCTTTCCTAATCATCTTTCAGCCTTAAAATATTTCCCATTGATCAACACCAGAAAAATAATAATAGAATCATACTTTTATCCCCCGCCGCGGTGGCTCAGTGGTAACGGCGCTCGGCTGCTGACCCGAAAGACGCGGGTTCGCTCCCGGCCGCGGCGGCTGAATTTCTTGAAGACGAAATTCTAGAGGCCCGTGTGCTGTGCGATGTTATTGCACGTTAAAGAACCCCAGGTGGTCGAAATTTCCGGAGCCCTTCACTACGGCGTCTCGCATAGCCTCAGTCGCTTTGGGACGTTAAGCCCCAATAAACAAAACCAAACCAGACATACTTTTATGCTTACCATGGTTTCAGGAACCGCTAGTTTCTGCCAAAATGAGCGTTTAAGCATTTTCAAAGTTTACGCAAAGTTAACAATTTTCGTCTTTGTCCCCACCAGAGGGCCATCTGCAACGTTGCCATGCCCTCCGTGACGGCCTTCAGAAAGGCGTTCCAGTGCCGGCCACACCATCGCCTGGTGACAAACTTCACTTGGCCGGAAGCAACCACGACGACCGGTGGTGTCGCACTCTAGTTCTACTCACTCAAATTTCGATGAACTTTACTGGTAATCATGTAAATGTCTAAGCTCGCAAGCTTTTCCACGCGCATTTTACGTGACTTCACCCCGTCGCATGTTAATCGTTGCCGAAAATGCAATATAAGTTATAGATCTACGCGATTTATATCACGTTCACGCTTGTCTGGTGACAAATTTTTTTACTCCAGGTGCCTTGTGTAGAATTTCGCTACCGGAGGTTTCTGGACGAGCATCGAGGGTTTATGCGGCAGGAGTGCTTCCTTCTGCATCCCAAACAAAGCCGGGCTAAATGATAGCTTCAATCGCCGAACTTCTGCCTTGTTTAGTCTACGAATTCGTTAATACTTACGCTTATTCATGGGGCCCACTAAGAAGAATGGGCATCTTTCGGCGGGCACTGTGGCACAGCTGAAATGTATGCATATCGCGTCGTCCTGCTAGAAGTGCCTTGAAATGGGACAGAGACGCGCTCTTCGCTTCAATTGCTTTGACGCAATTTTTAGAGAGCAGCTGCTGTATCTACGATTTTTTCATGAGCTTCTATCGCTCAAACTGCCACAATGGTGTGGCTGTGGTTGTGTGGTCTTCTTTTTCTAATGGAGTGACTGAACACTAGCGCTGGACGAAACTCTCGCTTCTAAGAGGAGCTTTCTTGGTGTTCTTTTGTACAAAAGAGCCTGGGTATCCTGCCCGAGGCAAACATTTCATCATTGCACTACTTCTTTTTATTTGTTCAATTTTTACTGCTAAAATATATTGTAATAGTGCGTCTTCTCCGGATTCCGCGAACACTGTGCTGTATGCCGCAAACTCCGAAAAATAAATCCTCTTTGTTGTCCAGCTTAATTTTTGTTTTATGCAAAACTGAGGCATACGTAAATAGATTTTTTCAGTTAATCTTTCGGATACATCAACTTGACTGCTGCTATAGCCACTTTCAAACCAGAGCACAAATAAAGAATTCTTAGGCCTTAAATTACGGCTTTCTGTGTCTAACTAGTACTCTACGAACTGGCTAAAATAGTGCATTGTTTATCACGCCATGTTTATTTTTAAGTGCTCGACTTGTACATAAATGGAACGATGTCTTCAATAAAGATGAGTTTGTAGAAGTTGCGTGCAGTTTTGAGGTATAGTGCGTATTGCGCGCATAATCGAAAAACGCTGACAGGACAAGGTGACGCACAATTGGGCACAATTTGCTGTTGTGTTTGGCAGCTTGGCCGCACTATAAAAATAAGGGGACACTTAAAGCTCCGCCTTAAAGGTATGACGCTATAGCGTTATGGGTCCCTTAAGCGGTGTGCGGTCATCTTTGGAGCAACTTCGCACATGTCGACAATGCTTTATTTTTTACTTTTTATTATGACATACATAGAGTCGGACGAGCGCCCGACGGCAAATTTTTCTTTCATCGCTATCGTTTGTCTGGGCACAGTGCAATGGAGGTGGAATGACGTCACTACCCTCTAGACCACTAAGGAATTGCGTTGTGGCGTATCACTGTTGTGTTGTGTGATCGTTGTGGGGTGTTTGAATTATCCGCTCGAGGTCAAACGGTTGTGACGTCATGTTCCTCTAGACCAATCCCGATTTTCTCGACATGCCATCGCCGATGGCGGGACGCTTAACGCTATCGCACTAAATATAGTGAAGTGCACATATCCTAGTGAATAGTCAGTATACATATGTGTCAGTGAAGTATACATATCTGGCGTCTGAAGCGAATCCTCCGAGCCAAGCGAGGTACCTCCCGCCCACTTTCACCTTCCAGAATCATCACTTACCTCCTTACAGCACACCTTAGCTAGAGGCTGCTTGCCCTCCCCTCGCCACCCTGGGTCCACCGCCTTACCCCCCCCCCCCCCCCCCCCCCCCCCCCCCCCCCCCCCCCCCCCCGAAGCGCTATTCATCACCCATCCACCTTGCTCTGCTCTCCAAAAGCTCCAGCCACCACAAAGCCACCTACCTCATCTTCCACAAGGCCTATACACACACGAAGTAGTCCATGCAGCAGAGTGTCTTGTGGCAAAATAAGACTTACACTTAGGGTTGTAGGTGTTGTGAGGTGAGAAGTTTTCAGGCGAGGGAAAGGCGTTTGTCTGTACTTGCCGCAATATAGGGCAGCTTCCTCCCTGAGAGTTCGTGGTGAGGGAGTACAGTATAGATGCGAATGTCCTCACGGCGCTCGTTTAAATACTGTGCCCAGGAGAAATGCGTGCCCAAAAACTGCCCCGCATTCTGGGTCAAACCCCGAACTGTCCTCGGGGCAACCTGGTTCCATCGCTGGTAGGTAAGCGCGTTTGCACTTTCTTTCCCATGGAGTGCCTTGGCACCCGGACGATTCAGTAGCAGCAGGCGTAAGCGGCGAGAGGGGGACTCGCTACTCGTGCTGCGATATGGTTGAGGCTGCCTTGTTTTAGATGCACGCTTCATGAGAGTCGATAAGGATTATAATTAACTGTTAATTGTTACCGTGCAGTGTGTTGTGTGCTGCATGGCTTATATCTTGCTATGGAGAATTCTCGAGGTCCGAGGCGGTGCCAGCGTGAAGTTCAGTAGCGACGAGCTTTGGCGAGCCGCCGGTCTAGGCTACTAGAGTGTGTTTCTTGCTCTCTGTGTTGGCAACGGGGATGAGTCTCTTGCAAAGCACGTACTCGGGCTCAACCGTAGCGATTCTGCATCCAACGTTCACGGAGTTATCTTCTGACCTGACGTCGTATGGGTGCATACTGCGCAGTATAAGTGAGACGTGGAATTGAGCGCCCTCCTCGTGAGTGAATTGTTCTCTGTGGTTAATGGTAATATCGTGCACCGCGTAGCCGACGAGCACGAAGACATCGCAGTCCAGCGGGTTTTCACACAGGCGCTTTATTTGGATTGCATTGTGCGCGTCTAACAGTTTGTCTAGCGTGTTGTTCATGGCGAGAGAAAGGAGTCCTGTTATGCATGTGCTTTCTTTGCCTTTCATATAGGAGCCACCAGATGCTCTTCTTTGATGACGTTGATGTACGGGAAGTAGTAGGTGGGGTGCGAATGATCTAAGGCTTAAGTCAGTTCAAGGATGTCGGTCTCTGCCTATCCACGTCGACTGTTGGACGCGCACCTTACTATCTTCGTGACCCTGTGGATCTGTTGCTAAGAGAAAATATATGGTGGAGTCCGCGTTGCCAAGCCCACGGATACTGTCCTCGTTGAGGCGTACCGTAAGGTGTGGAGGTTAGCGCGGTCCTGATTGTACGTGGAACATGGAGTCCGCGTTGCCAAGCCCACGGATACTGTCCTCGTTGAGGCGTACCGTAAGGTGTGGAGGTTAGCGCGGTCCTGATTGTACGTGGAACATCTCTAGTGAAGCAGCGCAACGGCACAAGGCCAAGGGAAGAACAGGACAAACACAGCGCTGATTCAACACAGCGTTGCGCTGCTTCACTAGATATGTCAGACCAACTCGCCCACCAGTTCATGTTGTACGTGGAACAGTCCCGACTTCTCGCTGCACATGTCAAGCCCGAGCTCTGCGCCCTAAACGGAAAAGAGTATAAAGGGAGTAAGCTCTGCTCTAGCGCACTGCCTTTTTGCCACCCATATGGGCGTATTCGTGTTCACAGTGTTCACTATGCATGCACCGGCGTCCGTTGTCTCTTGAGGCGCATTCTCTGTACGTGTCCATCCGAGCCCGTCGGGGTCTATATGGCACGGTCGTCTGCATAGATGGCATGCCTTACGCGGTCGATCGTGTTGAGACTGACAGGGGGACCCGCCATTGTGACGTTGAACACCAGGGGCGAGCGCAGAGGCCCGGTGGCGCGCCGCGCCCATGGAGCTGGAGGCGAGCAGGCGTCGCCGAACTGAATCTCTCCAGTGCGACTGCGCAGGAAAAAGCGGTCGTGGCCGTACACACGCTTACCCATAGTTTGCGGCCCCAAAATCGTCTCTCCCTCCGACCTCCGGGCTCGCTTTTATACCCTCGGTGGTTGACTACCTTTGTATCACACGTCTGCAAGGAGTGTGTCTCATCAGCGGCGGTGCGCGCCGGCCTGGGCACGTCCGAACGTGCTGGGACGCCTTACCGCCGGGCGCTGGGCAGCGCTGGACCCATGAGCTCGGCACCTGGCTTCGGCATGATGTCAGCGAAACGGTTTGGTTTGGTTTATGGGGTTTAACGTCCCAAAGCGACTAAGGCTATGAGAGACGCCGTAGTGGAGGGCTCCGGAAATTTCTACCACCTGGGGTTCTTTAACGTGCACTGACATCGCACAGTACACGGGCCTCTAAAATTTCTCCTCCAAAGAAATTCAACCGCCGCGGCCGTGGTCGAACCCGCGTCTTTCGGGTCAGCAGCCGAGCACCATAACCACTGAGCCACCGCGGCGGCCTGATGCCAGCGAAACAAATTTCTGTTGAATAAAACTCTGGCACATCATCATGTACAGTCTTCCGCAAGCAAAAACGTTTATTGCAACCAGGTGTCAAGCACGGACTCTTCCCGCCAACTGTCTGGGGCCTTTTCTATAGAAAGTTTTCAAATCAAATATCGGACAGAGCGTGTCGTTTTTGGGCGTGTACTGTTCTATGTCGAAGAAGGCAATGTTAAATTTCCACGAAGAGGACGTCGATCCGTCCCCAGCGGATACAAACTGAAAGGGAAATAAATAGTTATGTCATGATTTCTGCTTGCGCTCCCGAGGCCAAATTACTGCACGCAAGGGATTAACAATTGCCACCATACACTATGCAGCGCATATGCACACAGCAACGCATTGTTGCATGACAAACAACAGGAATAACGAAGATCACGACAGAAAATCATGCACCGTCAGAACATAAGGAAGGCTACAAAGGACTGGATGAAAGAGTTGTGTGTTCTTTAATCGAGAATTTTTAATTAACGCTATCATTTTTTATCATTCATGAAAGAGCATCCTAATATCTTAGGAACTGTGATAATCTATTTTTCCCAGCAAGGGTTTTAAACACCTGAACTTTACTTACCTAAGCTTATAAACTGAGTACCTAAAGTCTATAGCTGCACGTGCTATCTTTCGCTTCTTCGTTTTTTTTTTATTCACCAGATTCACTGGCATCCAGTTGCTCAAAATGTGCTGTGTATTTTATATACCAACGCAAGCATGATCATAATTGTCGTATTAACTACGTTTCCAGCAGGGAATGACCACTATCATATCCCTCTAATTAGTTACCTTCCCTTCGCATTACGTGTTGTGCCCCTGTCCATCTCCACTACGCTTAATTAACATTGCACAGTACAGAGCACTGAAGTAGAATACGTGAGATCGCGATCACTTTACTTACCAGCGCCTGTGCTGTAGCATTAGTGTTGCACAGGAAAACATGGCCATCTTTTGTAGTGTGGCCCGTGTCAGCGTTGAATGACAGGCCTTCGCATGTCTGCATTGAAAAATAAAGACGAGTTAACCTTTTCTGCCACTTTGGACGCAATGCGTATGTGTCACCAGCTGACAGCTTTTGCTGAGCATGCGCTACAGGTCTGCTTGGCGAAATTTTTTGACGATGAAGTGAAAGGTACAGGGGCGGAGCGTCTCTGCGTCACTCTGCCTTACGTCCAATCGCAGGACAGCCGCCTGGCTGAGCGATTGCTTTGCTCCGTCGATGGTGTAACTGGCGCCATCTATGGGAGCTTCGTGCAACAGGACGTACGAGTGTTGCGAAAAATCCACGGGGGATCAACGCGATTGACGCAGAGAGGAATGCGTGAGCATGTGGGCTCCGATTTCGTGAGCGATTTGTGCTATCGAGCTGTAATCACTTAAAGCAATGACAATTTAAGTTTCGTGTTGACAAATTATTCCTCCGCATGTTTTCCACTTCTTTGGCTGCAATGAAATTTTTTCCAATTCTATTTCTAATTTTCTTCCAATTCTAATCAGAACTCATTTATTTATTTATTTACTTACTTTTTCTCTCACTTTACGCATTTGCTCATTTTGCTTATTTACTCTCTTTCATATTTATCTATTTACTCTCAGTGTCAAAATACAACAGAGAGGAGCGAGTTAAAATAACAAAACACAAAACGAACAGAGCTAGAACGGCAGCGCTACAATGTATAATTGGTGACAGGTTTTCGAACATGACGGCATTTGTAATGGAGGCGACGGAGGTGGCGAGGTAGTTCTATTCCTTGGATGTCTTGGGGATGAATGAACCGAAATGTGAGTTTGCACGACTGCTGGGCACATCAACCTTGAACTGGCGATGGCTGCGGGATGAAATGTATGGTGACGGCACAACTAGCGAATATCTGAGGGGAGGGTTGGGATGGTATATTTTATGGAAAAGACATATGATATATGCGAAATTCTGCGACGCACGAAAAGATCGGGCAGGTTTCAATTTGACTTCATTAGAGTTACGCTTGCAGTTCGAGAGTAGTTGGTTCGATCTTTACAATTAGCCAACTAAGGTGAGGGCTCCATATTGACGATGCAGATTCGAGTTTTGGCCTGACTAGTGTTTTGTGAAGTAAAGATTTCATGTTAGTGGGTGCCGTAAAAATGTTGAGCCCTCAATAATGAAGTGTTCGGTTGTCGTTGTAAAGTAGTCCAAGTGAGCTTGCCACGAAAGGTTACTACAGATACGGACACCAAGATATTTGTAAGAAGAAACCTGGGTTAGTGGAGAATCACTAAGGGAGTAATCACTGCGTACTTCATTAGATTAATGACAGGAAATTCTCATGAACTTGCATTTAGTAACGTTAAGATTCATTAGCCAAGTGTTACCCGAAGAACAAATCTTATTAATGTCGGAAGGAACGGTAAGGATATCTGCAGGGCTTGCTATTTGACGGAAAATAGCGCAGTCAGGAGAAAAAAGGTTTATGGGAGAAGATTATTTGGCAGGTCATTAATATATACCGTAAAGAGCAACGGTCTCAGCACTGATACCTGTGCCACGCCAGAGGTTACATTGCAAGAATGAGAGCCCTGGCTATTAGCAGTTGCAAATTGTATGTGGTTAGACGAGAAGTATGCAATCCGTTTTAAAACATTCGGGTCAAGGTAAGCTTGCTTAAATTCAGAAGCAGTAGTCAGTGGCAAACGGTATCAAATGCCTTGGCCAAGTCAATGAAAATGTAGACAATGAAGAATCAAGAGCAGAAAAAGAAATTTGTGGAGGTTGAAGCTAAGTTTCCCATGAATGGCGCTTCCGCAAACCGTGTTGTTCTTCCAATTACAATTTCATTTTCAATTCCAGTTCTTCCAATTGCAGTTGCAACCCAAAAATTTTCCATTGCAATTACAATTTCAGTTCTGATTCGAGCTCTGATTCCAATCTTTCCAGTGCTTTTGTGTTTATTTCACTCCTACCCACTGAGCCGAGGCGCATTTGGGTGCTCTGCGCTTCCTGCTTCGTGACGTCACGGGGCCTGCTCGGACTTCTCACTCCACTTCCCCTCCTCTTCACTCCATTGTGCACGGACAGACGCGCTCCGGTCTTTCGTTCGTATGGTCGTCAAACGCTGACGCATAATAAAAGTGTTTTTCGCCGTGACCGTCTAATGTTGAGAATATGAAATTATGTTCGCCTTAAATAACGAGCGTTACTAGTGAACTATGTTTTAAGAGAAAAACACTGACTGCAACCGGAGCCTATATTACGCTGTGAAGAAAAAAAGAAGAAAAGTTGCGGTGCATCGCAGTGAAACTTTGTTTTGTTTCTAATAAATATACCACTGCTCGAATAAAAAAAAAATGGCAGTGCTTTAGATTTGGTTAAACCTGGAGGATTGCGAAAGCAACGAGGAGAGATAGAGAGGCGATGGAGAGCGCGCGGCAGCGGCGGCAACCTCGGCACGCTAGCTATGCGCCGCTACTGCGCATGCGCACCTGGCGAGCGCGGTGGCGGCACCTCTGAGTCACCCGCGCAGCAACGGCGGCGGCGCGCCAGCTGTGCGTCGTGTGACGTCACTGCTCCTCGCGCATGCGCAGTATAGTACATAGCATAGTACCCAGTGACAACACCAGATCTCAGATATCTGAATCACAGCCACATATCTTAACACATTTCAGTACTTGCGAGGTATGTCCACCGCAAGTTCTTGTTTTAGATGTCCTGACATGTTATACGCTGGATACCACGTTCGGGTAATACTGCGGGCATTTAATTGAATCATGCCTCATTACGTTTGCGTAATGTTCGCTACAAAGATGGCAGAGTGAACTCTTGTTTCTTTTTTTGTAATACAAGATATCTGCAACGTGGTCAGCTCAATTTCATTTCTTGTTTGGGTCATCACAGATTCACAGTTGAATGAAAAACGTTACAGATCACTGAGGCGACCCGCTTTGGGAAAATGCGAAAGTATTGATGCCTCCTCGACACTCGTCGCACCTCTTTGCTTCACTTTGGACTGTTTGCCTCTCTTTTTGCCTCTTTTGACTGTTTGCCTCTCTTTTTACTTGTTCCAAATTTGACGTCTACCGCTATTTTCACGTCCTTGCACTAATGCACTTCCGACGCCAGCCATTAAGCAACTGACACTGTCCATGCTCCACTTCGAATACTGGGACCGTACTCACGTCTATACGGATGGATCAGTAACCTCTACTAGTTCTGCTTGCGCTGTGGTCGTTCCTGCGCGACAGACTCAAATTCACCAACAAATTTCGCATCGGACTACCTGTACTGGAGCAGAGTTGGCCGCACTTCTTGCGGCGGTACAGTGTATCTCACAACAATCACCTCAAAAATGGGCTGTTTTCTGTGATTCAAAAGCTGCCCTACAATGTCTTCAATCTGCCTTGAGACATAGCGACCATGAGCAACTTATAGCGGAGATACGATATCTGCATCACCAGGCAATCGAACAAGACCATGAAATCATCTTCCAGTGGGTACCAGGCCATAGCGGCATTGTTGGTAACGCCTTAGCTGACGATGCTGCTCGATCGGCTCACGAGACAACCAACACTGTCCGCATACCACTGACAAGAGCTGACGCAGCAAGGCACCTTCAACTGCTCGCCCGAAACCTGACTGTAACATCGTGGTCTGCCCCTGGGGGTTGGACACCCCGCTCGCATCACTTCAACCTCTTGCTCCAACATCATATACCATTCGGCCTCCCCCGCAGTGATACTACGCTGTTGTGCCGCCTGTGGCTGGGAGTGGCGTTCACAAACGCCTATTCCCATCTCATCTCAATGGCTGACTCTCCTGCGTGTGGCCAGTGTGGTTGTGACGAGACGATCAGCCACCTCCTCTGTGACTGCCCTCGTTTTGAGCGAGAGCGCGGTTGCCTAGTTGCTTCTCTGCTCCGCTTGGACTCGCGTCCTTTAACAGAGTCTAACGTTCTGGGGCCTTGGAGGCAACCTTCCAGACAACGGAAAGCGGTGAAAGCGCTCCTGAATTTCCTAAGGGACTCAGGGTTGCATTCCCGCCTATAATCTAAGTTTTCTGTGCGCGCCCTCTGTCCCTGTGACATAGTGGTCGATGGACACTTGACAGACTAATTTCTTTGCCGCTCTTTTTCCTTTTTTCCCCTTTGTTCCCCTCCCCAAGTGTAGGGTAGCCAACTGGGCACCGCCTGGTTAACCTCCCTGCCTTTCCGTCCTTTTCTCTCTCTCTCTCTCTCTCTCTCTCAGGGCTATTTTAACATCAAAATGACTTTTTGGCCTCTAATTAACTAAATTTTCCAGATCAATCAACTTTGGTGT
Organism: Amblyomma mixtum; assembly: GCF_055824585.1. Lineage (NCBI taxonomy): Eukaryota > Metazoa > Arthropoda > Arachnida > Ixodida > Ixodidae > Amblyomma > Amblyomma mixtum. The sequence goes on from NC_143013.1 coordinate 317,843,610, forward strand.
ATAAGGACATTTTATCACCCTCCGTCACGTGGTTGCGTTTTTTTCTCCGCAATCTTGAGGTCTAGTACTATTTTCAGGTCCTCGCACTATACCAACGTTCGATACTACTTTAACGTCTAGGTGACATTTTTAGCTCTAATTAATTAATTAATTACTGCACATTGACCCCATTTTCACCTGCATCATCCTCACATCATCCTATATCGCACGCAATTAATCTTTTCCGTTTTACTCTCATAGGAACGGAGAAATGGCTGCCGACACAACTTTTGGACACGAAATTGTCGATGTAGCCACGTAATACTTTCGCATTAATATTATTGCTTCATTGAATTGTATGCAATTTTTCATTTTACATGGTCTTATGTTTTTTATGTATGCATTCACATCTTGTCACAAATGCCCTTCCTTCCTGGACCGCGTACATATGAGGTCTGCAGTATAAGCAAATTAATAAAATAAATAAAAACGTGCAAGAGTCACTCGCTCCATAAGGAGGCTCTTAGATTCGGAGTAATAACCTCGTGGAAATCCTTGGTTTTGAGGATGTGCGCTCAATATGTAGGCGCCGCATGACTTCTGGCTTCTAGCATTTCTGTAGCCTGACACGTGTTTGGCATGTGCTTATTAGATATGAAAAAAAAAAATGGCTGAGGCTTAACTTGGTTAAGCCTGGAGAATGCGAAGCATCATCGTGTCGCGTAATTTGGAGGCGCACAACCACAGCGACGGCGCGAGGTGGGCCCCCGTTTCTCCACTGTCGTGACGTCATCGTGTCACGTGGTGTGACGTCTTGCATCACGTGATTTGGAGGCGCACAACCACAGCGACGGCGTGAGGTGGGCCCCCGTTTCTCCACTGTCGTGACGTCATCGGGTCACGTGGTGTGACGTCATGTATCACGTGATTTGGAGGCGCACAACCACAGCGACGGCGCGAGGTGGGCCCCCGTTTCTCCACTGTCGTGACGTCATCGTGTCACGTGGTGTGACGTCATGTATCACGTGATTTGGAGGCGCACAACCACAGCGACGGCGCGAGGTGGGCCCCCGTTTCTCTATTGTCGTGACGTCATCGTGTCACGTGGTGTGACGTCATGTATCACGTGATTTGGAGGCGCATAACCACGGTGAAGGGCTGAAGTGGTAGCTAAAGTAGTATGCTTCGCATAAAAAATAGCGCTGGGCTAAGCAGCTGCGCTATTGTAATCAGCTGTAGTCATTTCATTCTCCACGTCGCAGAAAATATAAATTCGGCTTGGTAAACATTTTTCAAGTGGGCCGAGCAAGTTTTTTCTCTTAGGCACATAAAATTCCCCAGGGAAATTTAGAGTTAATTGGCGAATTACCAATATGGCCTTATTAAGGCCTATGAAAATTCTCAGGGACTTCCTACAGACCTCCCTTGAATGCAGAAAGTGCGGCCAAAAAGTTATGTGACAGTTGTCTGCATGTCCTTTCAAGATTTCGTAGTAATATTCCTTGGATGCCAGTGTTGTAAATGGGTACATAATCTGAGGTCGAGGAAAGTTGCTCTAATATGACAATGATCACAGTGCGAACGACTTTATTGCAGTTTTATTTGATAGGCCAATTAGATTAATTTCGTAGTGCACATTTTTTTTCCAAAACGATAACCAGTTTTTTTATTGACTAGCCATGCTGGCATCTGTCAAAAACTATATGATGCTTTGGACGAGCCCAACTAGCCTTAAACCAAGCAGAGAAGTCAGAAAACAAAACAAAAAGCTGGACTAATTACGCGCCAGAATGACAGCCGGCTAAAGACGAGCCTGGCTTGTCAAAGTTCGCGGGGGGTTAATGAATAGTATCGGTATGTGGTCAATTAACGTATGCAGTGTGCCACCTAATGGACTCACGCCCGAAGCGCGGCGCGTTAAGAGGTACCATAAAAGCGACACGTACTTTACTCGAACGTTGTAGTACTTTGCTTTCCGTGCACGGATCGCCTATGTTTGTCTTGCCCGCGTCTTTGGGCGTGAACTGCGTGATTCCGATGGTCGTAGAGATGGCCACAGAGCCGTTGATGCCTTCGGCCAGCTTTTCGTAATTTTTCTGGAATAATAACAAAACGAGAAATTTATGATTGAATTGACCGTTAAAAAACTCTTATTAAATTCACTCGCACGAAAAGTAGTACCTGTGTGTTACCAAGAGAGCAGTCTTAAGTATGTAATCACATTTATGCTGCATATCTGGAATTCAGTTTATGCAAATACAATACAATAAATTGCACGTATGTTTTTTTTTTGTTTTTTTACTAAGTGCAGTCTCTGGCTGCCATGAGTTTGGCCGACAGCACAGATGTCGCCCAATTGGCAAAACAAGCGTTATCCCCAACCAGATGTTTGAGCAAGTGGTGGTTGTACGCTAGGTCGAGGAAGATTTTAAACTGTGTAACACGCCAGAAAAGCCGAATTCGCCGTACGAAGCCGCTGCACACTTAATACACGTTGGAAGGGTGACCAGGAAGTTCTTCATTACTGAATTTCACGATAATGTCTGATCGCGTTCTAAAATAAGAATTTATTTTTGAAAAGTTTCCAGAGCGGCTAATTGCGCTCAGTGTGAAAATTGTGACTGCTTAGCACGCTTTAAGGGTTGCTGTCCCACTAACTGCCAACTCTCTATTTCAGTTTCAAAAAGGACGTCTTGAAATGTTATCGGAGCAGCATCCTTCTGCCCTGTACTGTGAGTGAGAGCAGCAAGCTACGCCTGCTCTCGCCTTACGACGACTAAGACGCCAAGGATACTGTTGCGTCAGAATGCCTTTTACGCTAGCGGGACATCACAGAGTCGAAAGAAAATTCTCTGGTTTTCGTAGTGCGTTCTTTATTTCTACACCCTGCTCTTTTCGTAGATTCAGAAAAGCGAATAATGACACTTTCTCTTCGTCTACAGGTTGTGCAACAACGCGAAACAATAAATGTTCGACATTCATTGCCACGCTGACAAGCAGAATTTCACACGCACAACGCAGAATAACCGGTAAAAAAAAATTTGGGGACACAAGTTCACCTCATAAGTATGACGAGAAAGCGTTGAAGGGCCCCTGCCGTCTCGTGGGGGTCTCTTGCGCACCCTTTCACTGAAATCGACACGCTTGTTGCGATGGCATACTCCGTAACACATCATCGGCCATATTAATTGGTGACGCTAATTAGTAACTAATTGCCTAATGCACCTAAAGACCTTAATGCCAGTATGGGGCTATGTTCTGAGCCCTGTTATCGGACTTCTGACATGCTCAGTTGTTGTTTGGCGCTCTTTCTTCTTTTCTGTTTTTTTTTTGTTTGGTTTGAGGGGGTTCAACGTCCCAAAGAAACTCGGGCTATGAGGGAGGCCGTAGTGAAGGGCTCCGGTAATTTCGGCCACTTGGGGTTCTTTAACGTGCACTGACATCATACAGTACACGGGCCTCTAGAATTTCGTCTGCATCGAACCACTGCCAGAACTTTGACGGGTGTGAATGCACATTGCGCTTTTATGCCTGTGTGTATGTCTGCGCGGTTCCGCTGCCTGTCGGGCTCTGCCACTCAAGCCCTATGAGGCTTTGGCAGGCCGGATTTTTGTACATTTTTATTAATACTTGGCGCAATAAAGAATTATTATTATTATTATTATTATTATTATTATTATTATTATTATTATTATTATTATTATTATTATTATTATTATTATTATTATTATTATTATTATTATTATTATTATTATTATTATTATTGCACAAATGGTTAGACCATGCCGTATGTTCGACTTTTATATGTATATCCACCCCCACCCCCCCTCCCGCCCCCTCAGCCACAGCCCCCTGATGTTATGCCTTCACGGCGCTGCAGGAAATGCAAATAAATAAGTATTCCTGTAATGCAGTGCTGCTACTGTGCGATGTGAGGCGCTCGTGCAAGGCTTCCATTTATCCCGTGTTACGAACGTCTGATAGTAGTGTAGAGGTAGCGTCCCTAGCTCCTGGCCCGAAGGTGAGTGGTTCGATTCCGCTTGACTACCTTTTTCTCTTCAGTGAACCAGCTTTTACACGCCACTACTCCATCGACCCTCCAGGACTTTGCAGCCACAACGATGCCGACGCCGGGTTTCCCGCCGAACGGGAGCTTTAATGCTATCCAATCCATCATGATATGCTGTCTACCCGATGCCTCCCAGCGAGTGGTAGCGCCGAGATGCGATCAAATCTGGAAGCGTAAGAAGATCACTCCTTTATTTAATTAAGGGAAGGCTTCTTGGACAGTAAAATCAAGTTCAGCATAACACGCCGAATACTTTTGGATGAATCAGTCAGATACGGGCCTGCTTAGGCAGCAAATACCTAAGGGATGCTGGTATATTTTCTCAGCAAAGGCTCTTTTCTATCAACCTATTAACCGGTTTGTGTCTTTTCCTTTTGAAGGTTATTTATGAAATGTTGTGCTTACCTTCGTTATCATGAGCTCATTGATGCCGATTATGCATGAATCCCCTGGAGGCTTGTGCGTCTGGAAAATAACTATAGCATTCCTGCAAGAGAAATATTTGTGGCTGTGAGGAGCGCATATGAGGCACCTCCGGTACAGTCAGGCCGGAATGAAACGTGGACGGCGCCCCTGAACAAAACAAAAATATTTTACCTGTATACTTTAAGCTGCAGTATACAAGTAGCCTGATTTGCGTTTCTGGGTGAAGTATCTATCGGAATACACATTCACACGGCGGCTATAAAGGGACATATCGCGGCAGGCTAGAACAGTACAGCATATGCGTCTTCGTGTTTCATTCTGGCCTAACTGTTCCTGAAATCAAAATGAAAGCAGTCAGCGAGCAAATGCAATGAGATTATAATAATGCAGCTCGATATCATAGCTCACGGCCAAGCGTACGTGTGAGGAATATTTAATAGAAACAATGCCCGCTTTCTTCAACATGTGTGACCTTTGTTATGCTCTACAGCTTTCACAAAATATTTACATGTCACAAAACTCCCTACCGCTAAGAAAGCACACACCTACTCCGCTGTAACGTATGTTAGTGGGCAAAACGATAAACGTCACCAGTTGGTGATACAACAAGGCACTAAGTACACGCAGAGTGTTCAGACTGCTACATCCACAGAAACATGTTAGTACATCGCTATAGTACTTGGCCACACTGCGAGTCTGTGGGGGGCGGAAATCTGGAGTGCGAGGTGCGATACTGGCACAGGTGACCCGTAGCTGTTGACATGCTGGCGGCATCTGTCCACACGTAGAGCGGCGAGCTTTATACGGTCAAGGTTTACCACAGATTGCATTACAGAATTTGGAGCCGCCGCGGTGGCTCAGTGGCTATGGTGCTCGGCTGCTGACCCAAAAGACGCGGGTTCGATCCCGGCCGCGGCGGCTAGAATTTCTTTGGAGGAGAAATTCTAGAGGCCCGTGTACTGTGCGATGTCAGTGCACGTTAAAGAACCCCAGGTGGACGAAATTTCCGGAGCCCTTCACTACGGCGTCTCTCATAGCCTTAGTTGCTTTGGGACGTTAAACCCCACAAAAACAAAGAATTTGGAGCTACTTATAGTTAAGGCATATAGACGTTTAGGTGCAACGATGAATTATGGCAGGCACGCCACGCAAGATATGAGGGACGAAGTAATGATGATTACGGAAAGAAGCGCAGCTGTCAGGAAGCACAGGATGCTTCGCGATCATATTAAGAAGTGGCTCGCAGAATCTAATAAGGCGCAAACGCGCTGGGATCGTTATTCGCACGAACTATATTGTTCTTGCCACCTGGCACAAATATACATTAAAATAAAACAGAAGGCAGCCCGATGGCTTGCTTTAGACGCATCAGCCTGACTGATCAAGCAGTTCAAGGAAATATGAAGGTATCAGTGTTAGAGAACGTAAGCCTACTATCGGACGTGATTCGGTGTAAGTGTATGTGTATTCGAGGACAGATGACATACAGCCACCATACACCCACCATACCCTAGAGATGTTGAGGAGGAGCTCGCCCCCGGTGGCGCCATGAGTGACGAGCAGCTGCGTGCCCGGGCATACGCACTAGTGGCCGCTACAGGCGGCCAAACAAACAAGTTCGTCCCCACATATTTCTAAAACTATAAAGCATCCGTACAGCCCTGTCGTAAAAATAAAAAAACTGGCTTAGCTCAGCTAGGCCAGGATGCACGTAGCGAAAGCAGTTTCGTCTACTGACGTTTCGGTAGCGACACGCCGTCGCTGTCGTTCAGCAGCTTTGCGGCGTCTCTTCGCGAGATGGACCTCTCCTTCTTCGGGCGTCTCGGCCGCCCGCTTAGCCTTTCTCGCCTCGTTTTCACGCGGATAGAAAGCTGTGCACGGTCTGCCACATGCGCCACCTGCTGGGTCAGCGCCGTACATTACGAGAGGGGATTTCAGTGATGGCGCTTCTACTACATGCCAAGAACGGAGGAAATTTACCAGAAACGAAGGAAATTCGGTACTCGCTTAGTTGCGACATCTGTAATTAACATGCTCATAATTACTCATGAAGGCCTTAATACATATATCTCGAAGATATGTTTTTAAGAACTGCGCATTCAATAGACGCGTCTTTATTCCGCTCCAAACGTCGAACCTCCTGTGCAGTACACCAGAGACAATTGACCATTGTTTTATTCTGTGCATGGACGCTGTGTTATTCTGGGACGTATTACAACTAACATTTAAGGACACCGACATCACACCCTACGGCATCCGTTTTTTGCATGTGGAGAAAAACTGTGCTGTGCCATTAGATCTATTTATGTCGCTGGGACTATTTAGTCTCTAAAAGAGCCGCACGATGGACAACTACGCCGAATGACCACGGTCGTCGAAATCGTCGAAAACAATGCGCTTCGGTGCGGCGAGTATACGCTGCCCTGCAAGATCCGCCTAGCTGGCTCCCCTACCTGGATGCATGTGTGTGCCTCCCAGACTTTTGATGTCTTGGAAGGTGGGGTCATGCGGGGGTATGGGGGCCTGGTGCTTTGCGGCGTAAGCATGCTTAGATTTTTCTTGTAAGCACAATTTCCATGCAAAAAACAAAAAGAAGTGTCGTGGCAGAGTGGCAGCGTCTCGCTCGCCGGCGGCCCGGGTTCGACTCCCACCTAGACACCAATTTTCTTTTTTGCTTTTCTTATGATTGACAGTCCGAGCGGCGCCATGCTTTCCATAGTACTGTTTGCTATGGTAACGACGGATGCGCAGTAGCGGCCTGTGCCAGGCACCGCGAAATGCGCTTCTCCTAGCCTAGTGTAGGTTTCGTTCCAAAGCAGTTGTCAGTTCATTATGCGCGGTGTGCGCGATTATTACCTTAATGATTTCTTTAACTAACTAGCGATCATTTCTCGTCGTACCCGTGGGGGTAAAGGCCATGGAATTGTTATTATTTTTTTTTGCGTAGAACTAACCAAGAAATAGCATAATTACGCTGCTGTGCTGTTATTGCAGCCGCTTTCGGGACTCACTTAGCGATGCTTGCCAGCTTCTGTCCGTTCTCCGCTGTGGCGTCAGCATCCTTAGGTTGCACCTTGATGCCAAGGAAGGCCACCGTGGGCTTTTGGTAGCTCTTTCTGATGTTACTAAAGGCGTCCTAGAGGAGTAAGCAAAACCATGCGCTGCGTATCACGCGCCATTCCTTTTCAAACACGCAGCAAGGAGCCGAGTAATGACAATAATAATCAATAGTAAATGATCGGCAAGCAAATTATTATTCGCGTTTTGTCAACAGGTGACCTCCGCTGCAAGGCCGACCCCGCGACCTCATGATGAAAAACGCTGCGCCATAGCAGCTCAGATACCGCGGCGGGCGAAAGAGCCGTTCGCGCTAACTTCTTAGGTTCGCACACCGTAACTTGACAGAGGTTTAAGATAGTGCCACGTGCAACAACCTCGCCTTGCCGCTTTGTCTCGCCACTAAATGCTTCGTGAAGTTTGCGGCGAGATCGCAAGAACCTCGTGCACTGCGATCGGTCCACATTACAATGAAGCAACGACCGCAGATGAAGAAAGAAAACTTTGAGGTTTTGTTTTCTGCGACCGCGGAATCGGACCTCAGTTTCACGAACCTGGAGTTCTTTCGTCTTCGCGGAGATGTCGGAGAAGTCGTTGGCGATCGTGAGGTCCAATATGGCGTACTTGATGCCGACCCAAGAACTCAGTTGCTCGTAGTGAGTTTTGTTCGGGTCTTTTGTGTTAAACCCGACAATAACTTTTACACCACGAACGTCGAACGAAACTTCTGAAAAGGAAATATGCGCAAGTCAAAAGTCATTGAATCCAACCTTAAGGTTGCTTAAACAGCCTGCAGCTCAGTATTCACTAGATATATTATACTGGTGGTGTATTATCCTGCGTGTAAGTGAAGGCCCGCCTGTTTCAGCAGCTGTTTGTATTAGTGATATGATGGCTGGCACAAAAAACGCAATCTTGTGTGAACGGAAATTTCCAGTGAGATTCGTTCGCTAATGACCCATGCATGTACTACATGCAGTATAACAACGCAAGTTCTCGTCGGCCTGCCTTAGCAGCAGGGCACCGCAGACTAACTACCGCTGTTGGTCAGATTATTAATGCGATGGCATTTAGATTATCGTCTCACAAAACTTTTCCGCTTTCGTTGTCACGAAATTGCGTGATTGAGAGCTGTCACGTGACCTTGTGAGGTCATCACAACCTGCCCATCAGGTTGTGAGGCACTTAATTGCTCAGCGTAGTGCTGCGCGCGAGAATTACGGGAGTTCAGAAAGAGCAACTTGGGTCTCACAAGCCCCACCAGTGACTGAGTATAAAACAGTCACATCCGGGGCCAGTGCTGCATAGCATACCACAGCGCCAGTAGTGGTATGAGGACTGCCCGAGATCTAAGAATGTGATTGAGAGGGTCGTGACGTCATCAACAGCACGTGACCGCCAGTTGACCAATCATAGAGCACCGCTAAATTTAGAAATCCAAAGACACCCAAAATTTTGGCGCTAGACCACCTCAGAAAATTAAGGTGGATTAGTGGGTCGGATTAGTATAATCCCGTATGATAATTGAATGGAAGGTATTCGACATTCTACGAGGTGATGACATATGCATATCATATAAGGGCATCAGAAGCGGTTAAACCGAGGTTTGAGCGGAAAAATTGGAAAAACAACATTAGACAGTAATTGTAGACACGATGGCAGGCAACCTAACTGCTATCGCATTTGCTCCTTTAAGAATGTGGTTAAGGAAGGTCCCCAAGTTTTTTCTTTGTAGCCCTGAAAAATTAAGCACGTCGTTTGAAAGATCTGCTGTTGTATTTTTTCGTCGTATTATAAGAATTAGTCGTCACTTCCCATGATAACAAGCTATTAGAAAAGAAGAAAAGTCACCCGGCCTAAAGCAAAAGTTACGTACTTGGATCGAAATTGTCGATATCCGGATAGTATATTAAAAAGTCGCAAGGGGTGTAAGGAACGTCGCCCTTCTTGTCGTAGTTGGGGCTTATCTTGATCACGCAGATTAGGTGGGCTGAAATGAATAAGAAAATCACAGCTTGAATGCAGATCCTACGCAGGATAAGGAGGCCTTCCTTTCCGGTCGAGCTTCATGATTATATTGGAAGGTACAGCGCGAAAAGAGGCGCAAGACGTACAGAAGACGACAAAGACAAGCTCTGACTCCCAACTTAATTCTTATTTGGAAAGATACGCACTTTAAACAACTCTGTCATGGGATAACACGTCGAGAGCACTTGCGTTGACATATTGCAAGACGAAAAAAACCGCTATCACCGGGCAATATCTTACAGAATTCCGTCCCCTTCCTTGAAATTAAGAGAAGGTTAGGAATTATTGAGAAACGAGGCCTCTTTATCAACTGCATAACAGAAGGCTGGCTTACACACTGCCATTGTCTTTTTCGGATGAAGTAGGCCTCCATCAGTTCTTTTGTTGTTTCATATTTGTGCCTAAATAAAACCTTTTTTACTAGTAACTAATGGGCGACGGGTCTTTCTTTTTTATTTATCTTTTTTTTTCTTTAAATCTTTTCCACATTCGCGTCAGTGCTCTTTCATATGGGAGTAGTTTTACCAGGCAGGGTTTGGTTTGGTTTATGGGGTTTAACGTCCCAAAGCGACTAAGGCTATGAGGGACGCCGTAGTGGAGGGCTCCGGAAATTTCGACCACCTGGGGTTCTTTAACGTGCACTGACATCGCACAGTACACGGGCCTCTAGAATTTCTCCTCTAAAGAAATTGAACCACCGCGGTCGGGATCGAACCCGCGTATTTCGGGTCAGCAGCCGAGCACCATAACCGCAGAGCCACCGCGGCGGCCCTTACCGGGCAGGGATTTGAGATGTTCTCCGAGGCGAATATTTATACATCTTCCAGCTTGCGCTGTGTATACTTAGTTGCATGAAAGTGGTATTTAGTATATTACGGCACATGCGGGTTCCACCATCCTTGACCTGTGCGATATCTGGCAATTCTAGTGGCTAAATTTTATCACTCTCTCTTGATGGTCCCTGATCACACGGCACAGACCACTGAACTTACACGGCGCTGAGTTACCATGAGTTACTCTCGCAGTATTCTTCCTCTCCTTTTTCCTCTTTTTAATCTGGGGAGGGGCGATTGGGGGGGACAAAGAGTAAAGTCATACTGTGTAAATAATGGCTAATTATGCGCTACACGTAATCAGTAACTATTCTCGGCGACTTGCAATCGTAAGATGTTTCTTTTTAGTTCGCATGAGCGATAATTCTAATAGCGTATTTTAAAATGCGAACTGGGTGCAAAATTGTACCGAGCTCCTAGTGGGTGGTTTTAAGAAAGGCCCACGAAATGAAAAAGGGAAAATGCGTTTTTCTTGCTCGTACCTTGGCTGGTCAGTACGGTAGCTAATGAAGACTGATACGTATTGTTTGGAACGAATATCCAAGACTATAATCCTGGACTGCAAACCGCAGGAAGCAATACAGCCAGAGAGTGGTGGTCCGGGAAAATAGAAGACGTTTCATTGCTCAAGCTGCATGATGGCCATAAGGCAGGCTTTAGTTGGGGCCTCCTTTCAAGCTCTGATGTAGACTCAGGTGGCGTAATTCTAGAGGAGTGCCCCAAAACAGGCTGCAGATGATGCCTGTTCGGCAACCGTGGTTTATTTGGATTCACTGCTCTAAACTGTGCTGCTGTTTCCGCGCCTTGGAACAACCCAGCCAATCTGCGCTTTTGAGTGCCGGTTCCCCCCAAAATTGGTGGAGCGCGTGGTGATTCTATCATTCACTTTTTGTTATTGTTGAGACACTAGATGGGCATATGTGCGGAAGACCACAAGGGCACACTTAATGCGGCAAGGGAGGTGTGCTAGGGGATATGAGCCAATGCACCCGGGTTGTGCCCTGTTCCCCTTTCTTTTTTGATCACGTAAAGCGAATGCTTCTACATCGTTAAAACTTCCTGTTGGGCGAGTTGCGCTATAATATTTCTAATTCTACATCGCTCCTGTAGAGAAGCTAGCCAATGAAAGTTTGTTTAATTTACTTTTTTTTTTCAGAATGCTAGGAATGACAGCTTAAGGTTAACAAAATGTGGCGACGACTGAAATATAGAAAAATAACAGTACAAATAGAGAAAGGAATGTGCTGCGCGCACGCGATATCTTTGGAACCATGGGGAGGCTTCATATTGCATGTCCGCGGGTGTAATTCACTTTTTGTTACCAGTTTACAGATTTTTTTTTATAGATAAACTGACAGGGACCACCCGTGCTGCATAAGTTCTAACGTTGTGACCTTCAGCGCACACGCCCAGGTAGCCCGCTCTACAAGAAAATAAAGATAGATAGAATATAGCATCAACACATCGCCACTTAATCTTTAGGTAATCCGAAATGATTGCTCTGATGTATGGGAGTGTAACGTTCCCAATAGACTCGAACTATGAGGGACACCTTATTGAACAGCTCCAGATATTTCGACAACCTGGCGCTCGGCTATTAACGTGCACTGACATCGCACAGTACACGGGCTTCTAGAATTTCGTCTCCATCGAAATTCAACCGCTGCGGCCGGGATCCAAACCGGGTTTTTCGGGTCGGTAGCCGACCACAACAACCACTGAGCCACCGCGGTAGTGGCTCAGTGGTTATTGACAAATGTGCAAGCACGTGCTCTTGCTTTATACTTGCAACAGTTGGAATAAAAATATTCTCGGCGCACTTACGCGTTAAACTTATGGCACTCTTGTCGTGAGTTTCGTCTGGCTGGCCATCATCATCATCATCTTGGCGGTCTGCGGAAAATTTAAGGCTTTTTCATGGACGAAGCAGACAAACTTGTCCTGCGCTTGTGTCCGCTACTTGTAAGCATGAGCGAAAACGACTTCCAAGAATGAATATAGAATGCCCCTTTTTGCTTATAAGTCAGATTACTTTGTACAAGGGCCGTGCTTTGTAGTGTGTCGTTTTCCTTTCCTTGCTTTGCCGGCTTGCCGCTGTTCGGACCTGCCGTCGATAGAAGGAGCCGATGAGCGATAAGGCTAGCCAGTTATCGGCACTGACATCACAGGCGATCGCTGTCAATGATAAAAAAGCCGAACAAAGAAAAGGAAAAAGAAAGCCTATAAAGGCCTCGCGTAATCCCTGAGACGCTGACCTAGGTCAGTGCCAGGGCCTGTGATACAGCAGCGGTGTAAGGCCGGTAAAAGAAATGAGGGATAAGAGTTATTGTGATGCAGAAGTACGGCAGGACCAGCTGCCACGAAGGCTGACTGCCTAGACTTTAGCTAAGTTTTACTTCCCACAATATACTGACCAATTTTGACTCAGTTTACTTGAAAGTAAGCTTTACAAATATCATTTCAACAGAAAGAAGCCATGACGTAGATATGTGCCAATGTGTGTAGGAAAGATGGCACCCGTTGCACTTTTCTGTTTCGCGGGCGAGGAAGGTGGGCTCGCGCAGAGAAATATTTCCGCGCGGCGAGGCAATCAATTAAAAAATAAACATTGAGAAGTGGTGGGTTACGTACGCTTTATGCACTATAATAAATGCCAGTACTGTAGGTAACGAAGCAACAACATACCTATATACTTTCGTACTACCATGTTGCTTGGGGCTTAAGATTTCGTTGCTCACTTGACGCAGTGTTTCGTAACCGAAAAGGAATAGCGCAGAAAGTTTCATACTGGAGCTCATAGATAGCTAGCGATTACGCTGGCCACTGATTGTAAAAGGGGCATGTAAGTGGGTCGAACACCCTTTGGTGTGCGCGTTTTCACACTCTTTACACGCCCAAAAATTCTGAGAAGCGCGCATTTTTTCAACAGAATGTTGTTTATGAACGAACTTTTTTGGCCATATCATAAGATTGCATAATAACAATCAATATATCCGCAGATTCCTTGTAGAGGTGCTTGAAGTTTTCTGCTGTGTGCTGTCAAACGTACCGCATCAGGTTTCTAAGGCAGTCTTAACTAAACAGTGCAAGTGCGGGACAAACTTTAAAAGCAAGATTTTGCTATTGATCGAATGATTAGGCCATTCTCGTCGATATTACCTTATCTTACAATATTTCAAAGTCGCTTCACAACAAAAAGTGATGCCCAAGAAAGCTGGACTTGCACCCAGTTCCTGCACAATCACGGGGCATCAATTTAAAGCAGCGACAGGCTTTTGAGCGTACAAATGGTTGAACCATGCAGAAGCTGCCACAAAGATCAAGGCTTCGTGCCTAAGACAACTTAGTGCCATGTTTTCTCGGTGTCTGCGGCAACTGTTGCAAATTGAGATAGTTCGCACGGATGCATATTCTTTGCGGATGGAAGTAAAAGAAAGATTTCTTCGGCAAGCCGAAATATCATGGTCCTTACTACTGAGCGCCAGGAAGTACGCTCCAACAGCGCAGCCAACTGCCAGCAGTGACAACATCACGATCATCTTGAAGGAGTGCGCAAAGTTGCTGAAAAAAAAAAAGAGGGCCAGATGTGATTAAACGATAGCTCCGGAACAGACAAATGAACAGCAAAACATCTCTCCTTTATTGAAATATACGCTGAAGGCAGTTCGAACGTCGCTCAGAGTGGCTATTTCGAGGACTCTGGCAGCTCAGGCAACAACGCGGTTCCATAGAGACGGATAACTCGAACGACACAACAACTGATTTATTCTTGATAAGATGGTAGCTTGAAGAAGAAAAATATTCTCGCCTCGGAGAAATGGAGTCACCTCATAGAAAACTCCAGCATCATGATAGTACCAGTGTGCTACAGCAACCAGTAGAGGCTACGGCACCGTCAGCGTCCATGAGAAGAGTCATGTGCGAGATTGTGGCGCATGCGCTGTGCCTGAGCCCACGCCAAGCACCGCATGGAGGCCGGGCGTAGAAGGTTATCTCGATATTCGGCGGGTCCAGATGGCCCAATACAGCACTAAGGCACAAAAATCTTACTTGAAATATAGAAGCTTCGAGTCAATGTCAACGGTCGGTGTCATGCTTGCGAAACAAAATGGCAGCTTTCTGATTGAAAAACGACTGTCACGCCGCTAAACAGAAGAAATGGCATGCAGGCGTCCTATCGCGCAGCTTACAGTGCTCTAGAAAAATGGGATGCGCACATGGAACAATCAGAAGAAAGAAGACGGGACGGGCGTAAACTAGCAACTGAGGTTTATTGAAGGAATCGACATTTATACATAAGCATGTCAGCACTGGACACAAAGGGAATCAAAGGCAGATAGGGAGGATAAAACAAGAGATAAATACGCTAGGTGGATTCAGGTCACCATGTTTTCAAGGAAACGTGTCTCTCTATTATAAAGTGCTGCAGTTCTCGACTAAGACGAGTTGATCTTCTGCATGTCGAAAGTTATTACGAGAACGCTAATTCAAGCACACTTGTCTTTTCGACGGGCCTCCTCCAAATGACGGTAGCTTCGCGTTATGTGATCGCTCCCGTCACATGAACTTTGCCTCTGTCACTGACGAGCGCAGAAAAGTGATGGCCTGCCTAATACGTGATGGCTCGACAGGAAGCGGTAAAGGCCTGAAGTGGGTGGAAGCGAAACGCTTTCTAAGGCAATTACAGTGGAAGCACCGATGCGGCTGCTGTCCCGGCACCGGTGACGCCTGTTTTCATTCTGTTGTGCTAGTTCGCCTTATTAGCCGCTCATTAAACAGGCTTTCAGCATTCTGTTTACTCTACTAAGGTTCACTGGCTCCTGCACTACGTCGCAGTAATGTGAAGTCAAACCCGGATCGCCATTAGCATTGCAGTGATGAAGGCAGGACTTACGATTCCGCTGCCGCTTTAGCCTCGCTGCAAAATGAAAGCATTCATATTAGTGCAGAACGTGAATGATAGGTGACACACATCACCATCACATTATCATCATCAACATCACTACGACCACAGCAGGGCAAAGGCCTCTCTCACGTCTCTCTAATTAATCCTGCCTTTTGCCAGCTTCGGCCACCCTATCCCTGCAAACTTCTTAATCTCAACCGCCCACCTAAATTTCTGCCGCCCCCTGCAAAGCTTGCCTTCTTTTGGAATCCACTCCATTACTCTTAAGGACCAGCGGTTGTCTTGCCTTCGCATTACATGCCCTGCCCAAGCCCATTTCTTCCTCTTGATGTCAATATAACCCGCGTATAATTTTTTTTCCATAGCTCGTTGCGTTGGCCTTAACTTAAGCTGAACCTTTTTCGTTAGCCTCCACGTTTCTGCCCTATAGGTGAGCACCGGTAAGATACAGCTGTTGTATACTTTTGTATTCAGGGATTCGGTAAGCTGCTATTCATTATTTGCATGCCATCGTCGGAGAACGAGCGTGGCCTTATATTGCCTCGTGCACATTACTACACCAACCTAGCGCCATCAGGCACTTGGCTGGTTCCGAAGACGACAGAACAGGTGAAAGGTCCCTGATCCAAGTCTAATTCACCGATGCGTTGTGCCGTTGGTGTCAACGTTCAATTTTATGTCTGGTTTTTAAAACTTTATAATTTCATTAGATTCGCAGCAAAATAAAGCTCGAGTGCTGAGGCAATGGGTGAGTTTTGACACCATATCATGCCGGTACCCTTGAGACAATAGATGAAGCCATACCGGGGACACGAAGTGAATTACAAGGAACAAATAATGACTGTTTTCCCTAACACAATTCATCCCTCCCGCGCACAAGGCTGCGCACACGTTGCACGCATACATCGCGAAACCAGGCGCGCTTTCTACAAAGCGGCCGGGGTCTACCGAGAGCACTTTTGACGTTGAGCTTACTCTGGGAGACCTTCGTCCACCTTGTTCTCGCTTATGCCAAATCTTCCAGGCCCTGCGGTAAGAGCGCCTTATTTTATATGATCACATGAAATAACTACGCGGAATGCAGTCAGCATAGAAGCGCTGAAGGGAGTTAAATGGTACACTTTTCTAGAATACAAAGAAAAAATTACCGGACAGCCATCAAAGATGCGCCAGGTTTCAAAACGAGATGAAGATCGCTGCAGTTCACGCATTTCTTCTGTCACACGCGTGCTGAGCCACGGAAGAACTGGGGTTACTACGCGAGTGTTGCGCATCGTGGCTCTAGATCGGAAGATTAAGTGAGATGAGGGAAGGCTCAAAGGTCCGTGCACACCTGTCAGGTACCTGCACTTATCCGGTGCACAAGTGCGTCTCTGAGTGGTAAAGCTGGAAGCACCGGTAAAGTGAAGGATTACTGGTGTGGCTGGGCATTGATTAGTTCGCGAGCGGCTTTGTACACGGCATTCGACGCACACTTGCGCCGCACCTCAGTTCAGTACTGAACGGAAGGATGATCCCAACGGGTTGTCAAAACACATTTGGCTTCATTCGCATGTTTCCCACGATCACAGTAGAGTGAAATTTGTTTTCGTAACCCACTTCGCCAGCTGTGTTACAGTCGCACTAAACACGCTGCTAACTTTGTCGCTGACCATACGTTGACAACTTTTAAAGCACTAGCCCAGCTGGGCTAGTCAGTGGCGACGTCAAGGCCAAAAATATTTGAAGGTTAATCTAGGGCGTTCCGTGGCCGGCGCCGTAAAAGGGAGCGTAGAAACGTCATCGTAAAACGCCACTACTGTAGGCAGCGGATGTTTCCATCACTAAGAGTGTCAAAATTTCTTTGCTGTGGTTAATCTCCGCTATTGTATGGCCTTTTCTTGACCTGAGAGGTGGGAGTGGTGCGTTATAGTAACCTCTCGCAAACACTTATTGGTCCCGTTGAGCTTTCGTGACGTTTCAGAGCACACCTAATTTGTATCGGTTGACCAAAATCCTTTCTCGGACGCCGCATAGTTGCGAAGAGCAACGACACATGTCCCTGAAGAGAGTTGGTTGGTTCTTCGCGGATCTTTTAGCGTGCCAATGCATTCCAACTGCCAAAACTTGCGCTGGTGGGCGCTGACACGGTTGGGAACGCCACCACTGAAAACACGAGGCGGACAGAGCGGGGAAAGGGCTTCGAAAAGCAAGGCACTCCGCTCTAGCTAGACGGCAATGCGCATGAAGACAGTTCCATAGGGCGCTCACCTGCCATCGTCTATCGGCACTATAGGCTCTCTCTTCTTCCGACGTAAGCCTCGCAAAAAAACAGGGACAGCCGCGCGCGATCACTGGATGATGATGACGATGATGATGTCCTCAGGCTTAATGGCACATACCCACGACGGGGGATTGGCCATGGTGCATAGTGGACACAAATACACTCTTGTACGAGGAGGGGAGTGTTCAGGTAATGTTGTGGCTTAAACTAGAATTCGTATAAAAACACGAAAAAAAAAACAATTAAGTGACATTCTGGAGCAAGGAGCTTCCGTCTTCTTTCTTTCACATTCACCGCTTCGCGCTTTTCGTAACCTGCAAAAATGTGCGCTGTTGCCACTGTTGTTGTTAGTGGCCTCACAACAGATGGCAATCTGCTGGAGGATGTACCAATAATCGCGGGGCCTCTACTCCGGGAGAGGAGTAGAGCATTTATTTAGTAATAGACTAACACTTTAAGTGGTGCTGTGGATGCCAGTTGGGTCAGTTCATTTTGCACCCTAGAATCTGGGCTTCTTCATGCTTCATTCCATACTCTACCATCTTAATAATTGCTTTTTCCTGGAGCTTCTTCACATTATCTGATGATGTGATCCATTTCGGCCACTCCTTTCCAAAAAAGAAAAACAAATAAATAAATAAAGGCAAGCACGTGTGCGCGGGCCACTTGGTTCGACATTATTG
Source organism: Amblyomma mixtum (assembly GCF_055824585.1). Classification (NCBI taxonomy): domain Eukaryota; kingdom Metazoa; phylum Arthropoda; class Arachnida; order Ixodida; family Ixodidae; genus Amblyomma; species Amblyomma mixtum. The sequence continues at coordinate 317,861,854 of NC_143013.1, forward strand.
CTTTCCATAAAACGATATAAAGCCTTCCTATTGTTTAGGTTTGACAAATATGAATTAAAATTTTGATTGTAGCCATCTTTTGCTTTTGCTATAGCTCTTATACACGAGGCCAAGTAAAATTTGTAGTTGATTCAATTTGCGGGCTCTGGTTATGCGAAAGGCTCCTCCACGCTGCTTTCCTGGGGCAAAAGGCTGTCGCAGACGCGTCTTTCCACCATCGGGATGGTGATTTATCGCAGACAGCAGACCGCACAGTGAACTGGGATCTTTCCGTAGCCTTCAAAAGTGAAGAAAGCACTCGCTGCGCCCTGTCTGTCCTACACGAACAAGGATGAGATGTAAGGGAGGAGCACAAAGGAGATTTGTAGATTTGTAGACTTCTTTGTAGTCTGGCTCGTGTCTTCTTCTCAGTGTGAAGTCTATTTCTTTAGCGAATTTTAATAACAAATAAAGGCAGATGAAATAAACGCGGGAGTGCGAAGTAAGGCATCGGATGAAAGGAAGAGAATTACAAAGTAAAGAATTCAAAATTAAATAAAGAAGGAGAAGATGATACTATCTATCGGGGTAGTCGATGAGCATGAACGGAGAAATAAACAGATCTGAGGCTGAACCAAGTGTCGTGGCGCAAAATGGTTTGGTTTGGCTTGGTTTATACCCAAAGCAACTAAGGCTATGAGGGACGCCGTAGTGAAGGGCTGCGGAAATTTCGACCACCTGGGGTTCTTTAACGTGCACTGACATCGCACAGTACACGGTCCGCTAGAATTTCTGTAGTAAGAACGGACTGCTCGAACTAAGGTCAAGATGCTGAAAGAGCTCCTCCAACAACTTTCTTCTCAGTGAGGTTCCTAAGCAAGGCGGGCTGCGAAAACGGTCGTGGCGGGGCTGCGAGTTGCAGTATTGATAATGAAGACGTGTTTCAATAGCGCAAGGGCGACTTGGTCAAAGAGCACCGATGCGCAAGATGCTATGATCTATACCGGGGTCAATGACCTAGGTTTTAAACATGTGACCCCATGAAAGCCCGGCACCATGCCTGGGGAAAGCTTGTTCCAGTCAGGCAACCGGTGAGCATCTGGGAACAATAGAAACTGATCCCCGCACCTCCAGCATACCAGGAGAATGCTCAAACCAGTAGGCCACCGCTGCTGTCCTGTAGATGCTTCTATAATACTAGTAGCTGTTTTTTTTAATAGTAGCCATAGTAGCTGTTAGTAGTATAGTACGCGTCGTTCAAAGTCTTTAGGCTGCACATAGCCTGCAATAGGTGCTTAGCAGAGGGCTCCGGGAGAATTGCGACCGCATGAGGTCGTGTAACACTCGCTGTCATTGTTTCTAGCCACCGCGACCGGGATTCGATCCCGCGACCTTGGCCTCAATTAACCCCCTATCCACTAAGTCAGTAGAGGTGGTATCGGTAGTGGCACAGTAACACCTCGTTGATTTGAACCCCGTTTATTTCCGAAAGGGGGCAATTCGGGTATTGCATACGGTTCCGTCAAACACATATACAGTTGAATGGCGTGAAACCCTCGTTAATTAGGGGGAAATTGGCCGCGCTTCGATTAATTCGGACAAGCGGCGGAGCTCGCATGTGCACAGGGCACCGGATGTGGAGGGACTGTGACGCTGAATTAGCAACTGGGAACTCTTGTCTTTGTAGCGCGAGTGGCGATGGCGTCAAGCCGAAACGCAAAGGTGACGTAGTTGTCGTTATGAGGGTCGTAAAAAAAAGGTACATCGAGATATTTCCTACATTGTTTTCGTTGTATGCGCATCGCGGAGCCTGTAATCGTTTTGTACTACAGCGTGTGTAAGAAAGCATGGTGAGCTGTTTTTTTTATATTTCGCGGTATGTGTGTGCGAAGGAGGGAGGGGGATGACGAAGCTGCTGATTTCCTGAGTGTCCTGAGAACTCATGCGCACGGTTAATCTGACTATGTATAATTTGGCGGAACTGTGAGAAATAGCTACTGCAACGGACACTTCCAGCATGAACAATCAACGCTTGCGTATATTGCCGCACTGTTAACCACCCTAGTAGCGTTATGAAGCGGCCGGCCTGAATTATTTGGTACTGGCTTAGCACTGGACATTCTAGGGGCTAGAGTTTTCTCCGGGTTCCTCTCTAGAGTTCTCTGCCTGCTGCCTTGCGCGTCCTAGCTATAGTCTCAGTAAACCTTCTCTCTTTACGCCAACCGTTTGTCGGTGACAATATTTTCGTGTGGAAATAAAGGAATGTTAATGTGGGGCACCTTGTTATGGTTTTTTTATGTCCCGCAGATAATTAGACTACCGTTTATTTATACATCTCTGCGGTACTGCGAAATCCGAATTAGCTGAATTTTAATGTAGTAGCAATAGCTGTATTAATATCCGCATTAGTAATAGCTGTAGCTGTAGGAGCAATAGTAGTAGAAGAGTTAGTAACAGTAGTCGTAGTAATAGTAAAATAGTAGCTACATCGATAGTAATAAGTATTTTTATTAATAGTAGTACTAGTAGCTGTAGTAAATACCGGTTCAGACGGGGCTAGTTTGCAATATCCATGATCTTCCAACTTTGTGCTTTTCAAAGCGACATGAATCAGTGTAAAAGCAAAAAGGACGCTATTGTGCGGCTATCACCTGAAAGTTTATTTCTGACTGCATACTTACTCTAACCCGTCTATTAAGAATACGCCTTTTGCGATTCGAGGACCGCAATAATAACAACGCCATTTCCTGCTGATTCGCCACCGCACGCATTCAGAATTTGGTTTATTCCAATGCGGGTATGGGCCTTTGAGTATACAGACAACAGCGGCACTCGCACAATGCAAACACAATACAAAAGCTCGAAAAAGAAAGCAGGACAAGAACAAAACGTCCGCATCTGCAACGCCGTCACGGTCACCTGAATATAAGGAACGGGCTTTCACATGGGCGATAACACTCTCCAGTGCGTTCAGAAGGCTTCGATGGAGGTGAATGAACGATGGTTGAGCAAGCTATTCCGCAATTCGGGTAGAGCTCAACAATGGTGGGACCTTTTCATTCATATGTGTATTTTAGTGTGGCTCGAGTCACTCATATGCTTTATTTTTTTGTATTTTCTTATAATGATTATTCTGATTGGTTTTCGTAGTCCCAACATTACAGTGTTACTTAGTGCATCGCCTTTGTTTAGATTCAATCCATATCTGAGTGCGGATGACTCGTGTGGTTTTGTAACCTATGATTATGCATTGCTGTGTTCTGTAAATGTCTCCCAGAGGCACATTGCGCTGTGTGCGTTCCCGTGAACAATCTTGAACAGACGACTGCAGAATGCGCGAAAGGCTGTCCGCTACCACACATGAAAGCACATGAGTTAGATTTGCACTTCCACTATTTCGTCCCGAGCTAAGGGCCGATAACACAGGTACTAGGATGTGATTCGCCTTCAGCTCACGTGTGACCCTAACTTCTGTTAACCAAAGGACCACTCAACCCCACTCCCGGGCAAATAAATAATTAGTGCGAATTTTCTCCTCAAATGGCTCTGTGAGCGATATTAACGGCGACGGAGGTGAAACAAGCCGTCGATGAGCGAATGTCGCGAAAGCATGCACTTTGCTGGAGGGTTTGGTGTTGGATACACTGCTGTGTATTTTCTGCTTGATGCTATTCTCAAATATTGTGTAGGTTCATTAGAAATGTATACATATGCGTTTCTATGGGGGCTGCATGCACGCGGCTGAGTCTAAGCCCGCGCGTTTCTCAAGGAAGAAGAAAGCGAAGAAGACTGGACCACCGCGTGATCTGCAGTTGTTCCGGCTTGAGAGACTATCTTGACGTCGCTATCTCCTAGACTGACAGAAGAATGAGCGACAACGGTACCACCAGTCCCAGAAGCGACGGTGCAGATGTCCCATCGCCCAAGCGTCTCTCCAGCCGGTCTGCTCATCCCGTGGCAGCACCAGATGCGAGGTGAGCCCTACGCGGTAGGCTTTTGAGGAGAGGTAGACGAGGAAATCCCCCCCCCCCCCCCCCTCCGCCGTCAGTTCCTGCACTCCCGTCTTGTTCCTACCACTCCTCTCCTCGCACGTCATGGCGGTTGTCGGTTAGGAGAGACAGCCAGATGTGCCGGAGTTGTATATTCGGTGGTGCGAGCCAGTTCTCCCACGAGGCAATCGGCAGGGCTTGAGGAAGGTGGTACCAGGTGTTGAATACTACGATTCTGAAGCCGGGCTGCTGGCACATTGTGCGTGCATTTTTAGCGTGTTAGCACTAGAGAGTCCACTCAGCCGTTTAGTCTTTGTCTTTGAGGTTTCTCTGTGCGTCCAGTGGGTTGTGTTCAGCCTGTCCTAGGTGGCCCCCTTAGGAGACAAGTGGGTCACCTAGATCACGCGACCTTTTGATGTCATCACAATTTCTGGAATAGCAACCTGGGTCTTACAAGCTCCAGCGGTGGCAGCTTCTGCCATCGCAAGTCAGTGGCGCGTCGCTTAATCGCTGCACCACTGCGCCAGGAGTAGTAAGGGCACTTCCAGGGATCTACGAATATAAAAGAAAATGACCAATTCGGCATTCATGGGCCTGGACCCATTAACGCTATTGAGGATACTGAGGCGGTTTTCGAATCAGCTAACCTTCTAGGGTTTTGAAGTACTGTCATTGCTGATCACTTCTGTGAAATTATTTTTTCGATTTTGGCTAAAACAGTGGCGCAATCACCAATTAAAAATGCGATGTTTAAATTTCCCGCGCCCCGCGCGAGCGCAGGAGAGGGGAACAGCGGAGAGGGAAACCTCGTCTATGTCGACCAGCGTGACGTCATGTTGAGGAGCCGGGGATGCTTCGGCGCACCCGAGCGCGCTTTCAGCGCGCGTTGTTTCTCGTGCTGCATGCGTTGTTCCTCGTACTGCGTGCGTTGTGACGTACAAAGCGTGTCAGCTGACCTTGAGAATCAGATTCAACAGGCACTACTCTGCGTTCGTGTCCACGAACAACTACGGCCGCGACTGTGTCGTCTTCCACTGTTTTCCGCAAGATCACAAGCTCGCAGCGCAACCGCTCGCTTCTGTGACGAAGAATTCAAGCCGACTAAAACAAGCTTACTCTGCTCGAAACACTTTCGTAAGAGCGGCTACAGGCAGAGCTTGTCCTAGTGTGATCTCTGGAGATTTCTGTCGAAAAGCCGCGGCTGAACCATGACACAGTTCCATTGATTTCCTCGCGCATAAGAGGCGTGTCACCATTCCGAAGAAGCGCCTCTTTTAAAAGTAGAAACATGCTCACTTAGCCCCTGAAGAAACCTTATAGAGGCTTAAGCATGTGTCGCTCTCCTCAGCTTAGGTGCGGCCAGACCACCTGAGACGTGCTCAGCAAGGCTCGGTTAGTGATTTTATACTCGGTTCGACGTGTCCAAGCAAGTAAGCAAGCAAGCAGAGCAAAGCACAATAAAGCAAAGCAAGCAAGCATCGAAGCTCTTCATATGCGGCATCTCGTTTAATCCTAGCTAAGCAATTAAAATGAAAGCGTTCGACGCTGATTTCGGATGCAAATTTATGAGAGAAATGAATGCCAACCGAGTTTTTGCAAAAAAACGCCGCAACCTTATTCGGTTTCTTCAAGTTGTGGCAGCGGGCGAGTTGCAGCTAGCTTGGCTTTTAAACACACATATAGTTGGCAACTACTTCACTGAACCTAAACTGCAAATCTAGGAAGGGCGAACGTTTCCGAGGCAGCGATTAATATTTTCTGGCATCTGCTGAACGCGCCAGGAGTGAAGCGTATTTGTGCGCGTATTTGGCTTGGTTTCCAGCACACCATGATTGCGTCACTATCTTGTGGTCACATGCCTCGCAGTGCTTGGCCACTGCGCTTCGCTAATTTTGACACCAACTTTGTGCTCCTTCATCGTTTCCTTGAAGTACTTTCTTGCCCCAACCTGGAACGCCGGGTACTGAGAACAGGATTTTTTGTACACAGTGCTTTGGGCCTTTTCTTTAGGATGACGCTCTTTCGGGCGAGCCAGGAGGCGTCCGGTGGTGGTAATTGACTTGAGCATTGTTCGCACCCCTTCCTTTCCGAGAATACGAGCCGAGGTTGTGCTGGCACCTTTTACGCATGGTCTGCATCGCGTCTTTGACGCTGGCGTATGCTTGTGCTAGGCATAGAATTTTTTGCTTGTGTCTTTTTTGGTTTCAGGCGATACGTGGAATGAGCAAACTGTAGTATCCTTTTCTTCGGTGGTCAGTAAAAAAAAAATACTCGCCGTATTCGCTTTTACAACGACACAGAAAGCTGCGATCTGCCCTCAACGCAGCGCCGGCTCCGCATCGGCAGCTTCTCCAGTCCTCAAAGTGACGTCACGACCTCTATTGACCAATCACGGGCGGCGGCGCGCCGCGCGGCGTGCCCTGCGGCACAGGCCGCATATTTCGGCTAAAAAAGGCAATTCGCGCTTGTTTTTGCCTTATTTGGATGCGATATTCCAGTATACAGCATGAAAAACTATAGGATGCCGCTGCCAGCCCGATTTTCAGAAAAAGTGCTTCAGTCTCCCTTTAAGTGTCCCCTCCAGTGAAACTGAAATTGCGAAACTGAAGTTAAAACCGAAGTTCTAGAGCGCCTAATACGTACTCTCCTAACTACGCATATCGTCCGTATTTTTTTTTTTTTGTTTTGACGGGTAGCACCCACCATAGAAGCAGGAAGGGCGTCAGGTCAGCCCCTGTAAGAGTGTGCGTACCGCAGGGGTGGTGGTGGTGGTGGTGGTGGTGGGGGGGGGGGGGGGGGGGGGGGGGGGTTGATAAAGCTCGTGTCGTAATAAAGCGCCTTCTCGCGTAAAACCTTCGAAGGGGATGCAGGAGAGTGGTAATGCGTTTTCAGGGCTGTTAGTGGATAGCTGCCCAATCTACGTCGCTGCTCCCGATTTTCGCATGATTCAGGATTCAGGGGAAAGAGTGAAATTTGCATAGAGACAGGACATTAGCAAAGGTTCCGTTTCGCTCATCGCGGACTGCTTTGTGCGCGCAGGGGGAAGAAAAAGAAAAAATCCGTTCAGTCGCCGTCAATGTCGTCCGAAGCAAACCTGTCCGGAACACCTTCGCCGCTTCACGACAGCACGTCGGAAGCTTCGGCGGAGGGCGTGGCCAGCGGCACCTCGACGCCCGCTCGCCGGCGCACCAAGAGTGCTCCGTCAGCGCCGAGTAGACTCAGTCGACGTGGACTGAGCAGCACCACGCAGGGGACTGATGTCCGGGACAAGGCCTCGGAGAGCATCGGCATCGCCCAGGATGCCACAGATAAAACCACGGCGGCAGTGAGATCTCGGTGTTTTCCTATATGCCTTGCTTTTCCCTCGGCGAATCACATGCCGAAGGGGTGACAATGCTGATAATCTCGATAATTCCTTAGTTAAAAGAGACGGTTTTATTACTGCTGAGTTAGAATTACACCAGCGAAATGAGCAGGACTGTACTAGACGGATGAAATATTTATCACTTTTGAGGTCTTGCTTGTTTCACAGCACGTTGCGTTGCGAAATTTTCTACCTTTTTGTTGGATGCATACCAAGTGCTTTCTTCTCGAACCATTTATTGAACTGACCATTTTGTTATTTTTTTAGTTCTACGTTCAAAAACCTTAAGCTGGCCTTTCCGAATTACTGAACCGTGGGATGCGTCCTCTGTGTTTTCTATAACTGATGATGTTTCCATAGTTAGGTTCCGGAATATTGATTACCTGCAGCAATCTTGTCATAAAAGAGTAATAAATTACATTTAACTTTCTGTTTAGTCAGTTGTTAACGAGCATTTTAGCACCCGTCGCTTGGCAGACTGGCTTTGTCGTTCGTCTGCTGAGGCTAAAACAGCGGTATTGAAGCTTGGCCGCACCAGCCGTATCTCAGTGGAGAAAGATGCAGATTCGGTAGACCGTTTTGCGATGCCAATGCACTGTTGATTTAATGTGGCGGGTGGTGGGAAGAAATCTGAGTCGTTAGGCTTGCGTTTGCTGTCCTATTCCAACAACATGGCTCCTCGCATGCACCTGCTTCTCGTGTAGCTCACACGCTGTGCTGCTTCTTCGCACTACTCTGGTGACCATACCATACCATACCATACCATACCATACCATACCATACCATACCATACCATACCATACCATACCATACCATACCATACCATACCATACCATACCATACCATACCATACCATACCGTGCAGTACTGTGCCCAGCGTGCCATATCATACAGTGCCGTACCGCAGCCTGCAAAACCACTCCCTATTGCGCCATGCCATACAACACCGTACTACATCCTGCCATGAATTATAGCCTCCGTACAGCCTAAGCCGGAGCATGGACCACGTTGTCAGTCCAATCCTTCAAAAACCATTAATTACACTTGAACCATGTCCTGAGTTAACCGATGAATCTCCGAAAAATTTCTAGGATAGCTGGAATGACATTACTCGTTAAAAATCTAATGACAGGCGTTTCTTTGCAAAAACAGTTCCTGCAGCTCCGCCCTTTAGTCGACCAACATCGCACTTTTCTGTTTGAATTACTAGAGTGGTTGCCAGATCGACTAGGCTTATGACGCTTTCATTGGTTACTAAAGAATTTGAGTTGAAAATTTGCATATGAAATCGGCCTAACCTGACTGCCTAACCTGACTGAGGTTGGGCTTGTTTAAGCAGCCTGGGTCTGACTTTCACTGCAGCTTCGCAAGATCATCCACGCCGCAAGTAGCCCAACTTCAGAGGCGGCAGGATCGCAGAGTCCCGCGGAAGTGCCGGAAGACAAGTATACCATACCGTATACAAGTTCGTCGTTACTGACGCCGCCGAAGGTAAGTCCCTCGGTGACTTGCATTACTCCTTACCGTTTTAATTCTTGTTTTCGGTCGCAAAAGTTATGCCAACTCTCATTTCTCACACAAAAGTCCAGGCGCTCTCTTATGCTACCGTCACTGCGATTGTTCATCCAGTGGTTAACGTCATTCGCGTACAGTCGCCACGAAAAGTAAATGGAAGGCGACTTTGTGAAAAAAATTTAATATCTTTAAATCTAAGGCATAATGGTCCGTGTTTGTTGGTGCACAGTGCAATTCACACAATCACAATTAGTCTGCACATATGTATTCAAGGATGCATGAATTGAGCGGGCAATGATTAAATTTTTTCGTTAATATTTCCTTCCATTTACTTTTGACGGCACCTGTACATGCTAAATTCTATGCCTTCTATGTCCTTGAGAGCCGCGGGAAGGCCCTTCATCGCCGCGTTAAGAAGGAAGGGGGAGCACCGAGACCTGCGGCGTACCCTTACTTTCCAGTGGACCGAGGGGGATTCTAGGTCCTGAAATTTTAGTTTTAGCGGCCTGTTTGACAGGAAATCCTTGATGTAATTATGCCTCCTCTTGCCGACTCCTATGTCTTGAGGCCCCGCAAGGATCGCCGCATGCTTAACACTGTCGAAGGCTTTAACACTAAAGGCTTTTTAACATTCTCGAAGACTCGACAACTCTCCCACTCCCGCAATAAACTGGACTCTCGATGCGCCCATCACGGAGGCGGAGGTCAGGGCCGAAATTTTGAGTTTAAAGAAACGATCGGCCCCCGATCCTGACGGGCATACTGTTGTGTTCGTCGACCAAGCGACGCCAGGCCGCTCCGGCAACCCTTGCCTCCTCCGCGCATACTCGCCGCCCGCTTCCCAGAAACAAGCGCGGGCCGGCCGCTCCAACAAAAGCTAGCACCCACAAAAGCTAGCAGGCGTCTCCCCCGACGGCATCTGGTCCCCACGGCCCCGTCGACTGACGCATTCCCAATTCCCTTACCGTGACCGTCTGCATTCCTACAGCAGCGAAAGTGCATTCATGTACACTCGCCCCCTCTCTCTCTCCCTCTAAAGAAATAAACCCCAGTCTCTACCCAGCAACCGCCTTGAGAGGTTCCTCGCATGCGGGGCTCCCACGCCCCGCACTAACACGCGCCATTAACACATACGAACAAAATAGTAAGGAATCTGGACGACACGTCTATAACAGCGCTCACCAAATACCTGCAGGAGGCGTGGATTAGCGGCCGTCTGCCTCAGCAATGGAAAACTGCAAACTTGAGGCTAATACCTAAACCGGCTAAACCACCCAAACTGGAAAATTTCAGAACTATTTCCTTAACTTCGTGCATAGGAAAGCTTATGGAACGCGTGATTCAGGCCAGACTGACGTTCTTCATGGAGCAGAATGACCTATGGCCGCACGAGATGGTCGTGTTCCGGCCGGGCCTGTGCACGCAGGACGTGATGATTCACTTAAAACATGAATTATAAATTCGGGATCCAAAGACGCCAAGGTAATTCTAGGTTTGGATCTAACAAGCGATGACCAGAAAAAAAAATGGCATTGGCTTAGCTCGGCTATGCCAGGATATACGTAGCGAAAGCTGGGGCATAGCTTGGTTAGCCTTGGTTAATCTTGATTGCAACTCCAGGTTAGTCTGGTTGCGGCGCACGCGAGCTCTCCTTTTCAATCCTCCCACATGTTATCAGGCATGCGACACAACTGGCGAAGCGAGCGGGGGCGAGCGCAACGACGAGGCAAGCGGTGTGACGTCATACCAAACGGCGGCGGCGGCTCCGCGGCGAGGCGCCCGGTGTGACGTCATGCCAGATTGCGCGGTGAGCGCGCGGTGTCCGCTAGCTCCGGCGGTTGGTAGGCAACGGCTCAAGGAGGCGGCGACCACAGTGGACCGTTATGCTCGCCGCTGCGGCCTCCAATGCTCCACCCAAAAGTCTGAATTTGTGCACATACGCCCCTCACCAAAGTGCACAGCCAAAATTTCATTGTCTCTCGAGACAGGTCCAATCCCTGAAAATATCTAAGTCCGGGTACTGGGGCTCTTTATACATCAAGACAGACGGTCAGAAACAACATTGGCCAAACTCCGTCAAGTGAGGGACCAGGTGGGCCGCTTGGTCCGCCGGGTTTCTAACAAGCGCGGGGGGGTTACGATGTAAGGACGCCTTGCGGCTGGCGCATGCATTTGTAACCAGTCGAATTCTATATTCGACTCCATACCTCCACCTGCGGAAACAAGACCAGGATTCACTCGAAGTCATCCTCCGCAAAATTATTAAGCGGGCTCTAGGCCTCCCCGTGACCACCTCCAACAAGCGCCTCCTGGGGCTAGGCATGGTGAACACATTTCGGGAGCTCCGGGAAGCCCACTTGACTAACCAATACACACGTCTCTCGAAGACATCGTCGGGTCGCCGCCTCCTTGCCCGACTACACATCCAACATACCACTCTCATGGAAGAGCGCGTACGTATTCTATCCCAGTGGAGATGCGCCCTCCACGTGCGCCCTCTTCCCGCGAACATGAACCGTGAGGACCATAATGGCCGGCGCCTGGCGCGGGCGGAAGCCCTGGCCCGCCACTATGGATCGAAACCCGGCGTATTCTACGTGGATGCCTCAGGCCCCCACCATGGGGGATGGTACACAGCCGCAGTCATCCACCAATCCAAAACAGTGAACGGCCTTACTTTCCGAGCCCGTGACATAACACACGCGGAGGTCGCCATTGCGTTGGCTGCATCTGATTCCAATTCAAAAACAATTATTTCCGACTCGCGAGGGGCTTGTCGGAACGTCGAGCAGGGCTGGGTACGGTATCTAGCCTACCGCATTCTTCAAAACAGCGTCTACACCGGTGACCCCGCGCACCGGCGTATCGTTTGGGCTCCCGCTCACATGGGCCTTGAGGGAAATGAGGCAGCTGACGCCGCCGCCCGCGCGCTCTCTCACCGGACATTCCCCTCCGACCCTGACAATCAGGAACTCGAATTTATTCCAGCTTACACCTTCAAAGACATCGTTTTACTCTATCAATCTGGCCATGGTCTTTATCCCCGCCCGTGTAAAGGTCTGTCAAAGGCGGAGGAGCGGCTTCTGCTCCGCCTGTATACTAATACTTTGCTGTGCCCGGCAGCTCTGAAACACTTCGACCCTTCTTTCTCGGGCAGCTGTCCGCACTGTGCGGAGAAGTCTTCGGACATCTACCACATGGTGTGGGCCTGCCCCTCCAACCCTGCTATCCCCCCTCACCCCAACCCAACCCGGGAGTACTGGGAGGCGACCCTGCTTGGCTGCTCTGACCTGCAGGCCCAACGGGCCTTGGTCGGGCGAGCCTGGGCGGCAGCTGATGCCAATGGGGTCCCGAACTAGGGACCTCCACCTAGTAGTTGTAAGGGCTGGCCCCCTCTGGGTCAGCTCATGCATAACCTCCTGTATTATACCTGTACATAAATGTTTTCCACCACCACCACCAAGGTCGGTCTCTGTGCCTCCACGGAGCACCGCCACCGCGAAATCGCAAGTTCGTGGCCAATGTAGCTTTCGCTACAATAGAGTGAATCATTATGGAGCCTATGCCACACAGCAAGCCGAAAAATTGGTTTTTGAGGAAAGAAAATGACGCAGTAATTGTCTGATTTATGTCGGTAGAGGAATCGCGCCGTAAGGGAAGCGATAAAGGAGGGAGTGAAAGAAGAAAAAGGTGGTGTAGTGGAGGTCTCCGGGATAATTTTACAACCTGGGGATATTTCACGGGCACTGACATCCCACTGCACACGTGCGCCTTTTGCGTTTCGCTTCTATCGAAACGCGGTCGCCGTAGCGCCGCCATTTCACCTAAGATTTTACACAATTTTTAAAAATAGGCTTTTTGAGTTAGAAGGGAGCTTTTTTCCGGCATATCATTGTCAGCGGTGAAATACGTAAGGATACAGCTAAGACGAGCTAACTAGCAGTGTGGCCAAGTAGTATTGAATAGTTAACTTCTTAGCTATTACTGTTAGGCTCCTTAATTACTGAGCAGCGTGTAGCCCACCGTAAGTACTACCTATACCAGTTTTTAGAATTTAGCATTTCGAAAATGCGGTGACCCCCGCCGCTGTGGCCCAGCAAATTTTGGCTATTTCGGCGAGTTCCGTGCACTGGAGAGATTGCTTTGCCTGCAAGCTTGTCGAACGCGCATGCATTTTGGTGTGATGTAAGCGAAATTTGTCGGGCCACGGAGCCGAGGGTAACCGTGTATTCGAAATTCTAGAAACTGATATGGATTTTAGTTACGGTAGGCTACACGCCTCTCAGTAATTAAGGACCCTAGCTGTGGTTTGGTTTGGTTTATGGGGTTTAACGTCCCAAAGCGACTAAGGCTATGAGAGACGCCGTAGTGAAGGGCTCCGGAAATTTCGACCACCTGGGGTTCTTTAACGTGCACTGACATCGCACAGTACACGGGCCTCGAATTTCTCCTCCAAAGAAATTCAGCCGCCGCGGCCGGGATCGAACCCGCGTCTTTCGGGCCAGCAGCCGAGCGCCATAGCCACTCGAGACACCGCGGCGGCTGGACCCTAGCCGTAAGCACGTCTTAGCTGCATTCTGATGTAGCTGACCCCTGACAATGTTATGCCGAAAAGAGCGCTCTTCTAGGTCAGAAAGCCTATTTTTAATAATAATGTAAAGTCTTAGGTGAAACATCCTGTATATACTACCCACAGCCAACCATAATATGGCTGCAGTTTTCCCGACAACATTCGCGTCAAAACTGTGACGCAGCCGTTTGTCGTACAGCTTTCCGAGTGGTGTCATACGATTTCTCGTTGCGTATGTGTGCCAGTCAAGTTTGGGATTAGCTTGCGACAGGTATTCCAAGCGATGAAATATGCGCCTTCAATTATATGACTCCGCGGTGGCCCTGAGACCTTGTACGGTCCAAACTCACTTGCCCAATAAAGTTTTCCATCCATCCCCAGACACACTAACTTCTTTTAAGGCGTGGCTAAGGTGTCCACCGAGTGAGACAATTACTGCGCCATTCACTTTCCTAAAAAAAACGATTTTCGTACCAGACAGTGTGATGCAACCGTTCGTCATTCAGCGTTCCGGGTGGTGTCCTTGGCTGCTGAACTCGACTGCAGTCGGGCTGCATTTAAACGCGCGCGCGTGTGTGAATAGGAGTCAACGCACCCAGGGACAGTACTGCTAACTTTCGAATTCCTACACATAAGCAGTCTTAAGTGTCTCTGTGGAATTTTTTCGTCTGCTACCATGATGTTGAAAACTGTTCCAAAGGCGGAGTAATAAATATGTTTTCTTTAATTGCCGAATAGTGCATGAAACGTACGTTAAGGCATCCATGTAAAAAGGATATGAAACCCTGAAAAATTTTTCCAAAGTGGCCATTGTTGCGGGGGGGGGGGGGGGGGGGGCGCTACGCTGCGCACTCTTCCATGCTCAATATTGCCACGAACCTTTTACTGTTAGTTCACATCAAAGCCGCTGGCAGTGGGCTTTACCATTCGTTTTGTGTCTGGAATGATCTGAGCCACGCACAACTGCTTCCACTTGGTTTCAGATTGCTTTAGTTGTCTTGTTGCCTGATCTCGATGATTCCTGGCCAGCCTTAAGTTGAGCGGCAGGCGTTCTGTTCGCTGACCGCCGAGCATGCTTATTGCTAAGCCGCCGCCGAGTCATTCAGTTCTTTGTAGGCGCGCGTCAGCCCCGTACAGAGTTTGTTTTGGAAGTCTTTTCGCCGTCTTCCCGACTTCCAGACTGCCGTCACAACCATGTCGCAATATGCCAGAGTTCATTGCTTACCGCTAGAGTCTAGCTGAAGAGAGAAGCTGCCGTGTAACTATGCGGGGAGGAGATTATTACGCTGTCTTTTGGCATTGCGCTTGGTCCAGAAGCCTCCCACTATGTTGTTTGCAGCCTTCCAGGAACGCCTCCGGCACGGCTAGCCCTAGTCCACAGGCGAGTGGCACACAAAAAGAGTGGCCCGCGGAGGTGCAGGACGACAAGCTTATGACCCCGTACACGACGTCTTCGCTGCTATCCCGGCTAGGAGTGAGTTTCCTATTGAGTAAATTTATCCTTGAGTGATTTATCCTTAATCGAGCAAGATCACTTTTATAAAAGTGAACGCCATGATTAGCGTGTTCATTTCTGCTCAAGCTTGAGTCAAAGGCATATACACTTTTCAAGAATCTTGCTTTTCATACTTGGTGGGGCTTGTGAGCCGCCGGTGGGGCTTGTGAGAGACCTGTTTCTCTTAGCGTGCAGTGCGAGAAGGAATAGCTCCTGCATGGCTCGTTTTAGCACACATAGTTCTTCGGGAGGATGCATATTTTGCACGTAGTCCTGCGGTTGTCCGATTAGTTTTCTTAGTCATTTTTGTTTCTGCTGAGCCATTCTGCGTCTACCGTTTCTCCCTCTCACTTTAAAGGTTGCGTGGACACTTTGACAACTGAAGTGTTCAGAGGCGAAAGCCGAGGACACTATGCCGTGAAGACTTCCGGTGGATGTGACGTCACACCGTTCTCGTGACTATATCGATACCCAAATTGTACATCTTTCACGGATCTTAAGTGTTAATTACGCTTAATTACACATTTTCCCATCTAATTTGACACAAATCCGACGTTTTTCCGACTATTCTGTGGCAATTTTCACTATGACGTGACGACTTCCGGTGGATGTGACATCACACCGTTCCCGTCGCCATATCGCCCTCCGCGCTATTTCGACGCAATTTCGACATTTTTGCCTATAATTAAATAACTAATTAACCTACAGACATCGAACTTGGCTTGTAGGTTCATTTTTTCCTCCTCTATCCGAAGCAACAATTGGTCTTCTTTTATCTTTTTTTGTTCCCGAGTTAAACGCGTGTGAAGCTCTTTGTTAATGGACGACAGTATGTGCTTAATTATTAAAGGCTCCTTAAAAGTGAATAGGGGAGAGGATGACGTTCGGCAGATGTAAAGAGGTAAACCCCCTAAACGCCCCCAACAAGTGGAGGCTCCTAATGATATCGCGCATTAAAACAACTCCCGTCACTTACCACCGCCCAGCAGGTGGAGGCTTCTCAGAGACGCTGATGCCGCAGGACAGTTTTCGCCTTCATGACCCTTGTTGTGTTATCTTCTTGTACTTGTCTTTTTGTGCGCAGTACCCCCCCTTGTATTCATCATGACCCTCCCTCCGCATTGGTTAGAAGCGTAAGGGCCCATTCACAGTTGCGAGTCGCAAAGGGTATGCGACCAGGCAGTCGCTTGAGACGAGGCAGTAGCTCGACGACACCGTTGTTCACACTTGCAAGCGCGACCTGCGGGTCGCCTTCTCGTTCGATTCTTGTTTGGAGCGAAAACTCTCGGGAATGACGTTGTTCGCGCGCTTTCGAGAGTTCCGTCTGCTTTGGCCGCGCCTCCTGCACTCGCGCTCGGTCCTGTAAGCTCCTATTGGCAATGTACTACGACGACCTGAGCGAAGAGGAGGGTGTCGCGGCGGTTTTGATCTGCACGCGGTCGTACAAGCGTCATGATGACAGAGGCGCGCTTCCCAGCAGGGCCGGCCTACCAGCCTGCAGTATACAGGCCGCCGGCGTCAGGAAAATGCGCCAGTATTGCTTGATCGCGTTCATACCAAGCCCTTGGGTAGAGGAATGTAAAAAATTAATCATTTTTGAGGGTCGTTGGCTGAGTTGCTGGTAGAAGTGATAACTGCGACACAAGAAAATTTCTTCCCATAGCCGCTTTGCTGCTGCTGCTCGACTGTTGTCTGCGAGTCCCGCTGCAGAAGGCGTCTCGCGGAAATCGAGTATGCCTTCATATTATTATGAGACTAGGTTCACAATAAACCAGTGACGAAAGCAGCATCTTAATTACTAGCGCTGGCCAGGATCCGAAGCGCCCTCAGCTGTGGCATCGATATGAAACTGGCTAGGCTTAGTGACGACTAGGGCAGCCACGGAGCAGCGCAGTTCGTCGCCCGACTCGCCCGCGAGCGGTGTCGTTGCCGAAAGCTTGGCTCGCTCGCTGATTGGTTCAACGGTTTGCGACTCCGAGGCTGGAAAATCGAGCAGAGAGCGACTGGTCTGCGACTGTCGCTTTTCGACCGATGCAACCGTTTGCTATACTGTCGCTTTTCGACCAAAACGGTCGCGCGACCTGTACGACTCGCAAGTGTGAACGGGCCTTAAAGCGTTCTGCTCCATCGGAACACAGCATGCGCCCGTGTGCTGTGCGATGTCAGTGCACGTTAAAGATCTCCAGGTGGTCGGAATGATTCCAGAGCCCTCCACTACCCCACCTCTCTTTCTTTCACTCCCGCCTTCCTCCCTTCCCTTACGACGCGGTTCAGGTGTCCACCGAGATGTGCGACAATTACAGTGCGCCATTTCCATTCCTCAAAAACCAATTTTCAATTTTTATGCCAGCCACAGTATAAGCACTGCTCTCAGCTGCTACTCCAGAAGCGGAAAATAGGCTTGAGCCCCATCAAAGCACTCTATAATATTTCCTGCTAAGCCCAATTATTTTACTGGACGCGACAGTAAATTGTCTGGCCTATTTGACTCGCGAAATAGGAGATGAAGACACCTTTATTTTCCTTTTTGGTCTCTTCTAGCATACAAAAGCTCCTTTCGGTGAAAGTGGTCTCTTAGTCGTTAGATTTGCGTAGTTTATCGAGACAGGCCAACTTCAATTTCTCCTCAGTGTTCCTTTGACAGCTGGCGCTGAGAAAACACCCCAGAAAGTGCATGTGCAGATGTGTAGAGTCTACAGTGCACGTACTTTGTCCACTCTCACGAACCAAATTTATTTTCACACCTGTATCAAGAAGCGCTAAGCATTCTGCATTAATCTTGGCTTACATATCAGCGATCATGCGCAGAGAAGAAAATATTTCTTAAAAAAACAACAACACAAGAACCTTCGCTTCTCATGTTTAGTTTTTTTTCTTGCTCAAATTTGCCTTTTGGCATAAATTAATGAGTAAAGGTTCCGAGGTTTTGTTGAGTTTATGCCAGTAATGCTTTTTTCTTCATGTTGCCTTAACCTCGACTTTAAATGCCAGTTTCGAGCAAACCCTCTCTGCGACGGCACGATATGAGAAAGCCACAAGTGCGACGCTGTTTTCATGTAGCGTGCTCAGCCAACAGTCCTGCTTCTTAATCCGCCTCGTGTGCGGGAGGTTCGATCCCCACTGGCGCCTTGTACCCACCGCATTTTGGTTTGGTTTGGTTTATGGGGTTTAACGTCCCAAAGCGACTAAAGCTATGAGACGCCGTAGTGGAGGGCTCCGGAAATTTCGACCACCTGGGGTTCTTTAACGTGCACTGACATCGCACAGTACACGGGCCTCTAGAATTTCTCCTCCGAAGAAATTCTAGCCGCCGCGGCCGGGATCGAACCCGCGTCTTTTGGGTCAGCAGCCGAGCACCATAACCGCTGAGCCACCGCGGCGGCCCACCGCATTTTCAATCAATACATTTTCCCCTAGGTGTTGTGCGCGACCTCGTTGCGATGAAACGCTTGAAGAATGGTTCTTTGGCAACGTCTTGTGCACCCTGTGTCAAGGCGCTGATTGGCCAAAGCTCTCCCTTCACTTATGAATAAATTAGTCATCATCCTCATCGGACCGGGGCCGCAACTGTACTATCCTCTTCGCAGTACCTTATTATCTACCTGTTGCCACTTACCATCCTTGCATATGGCACCACATCTGCAAATTACTTTGTGAATGGTGGATGGTTGAGCGGGAAAAAGATGAACGGGAAATGACGAAATACTGCCCCTGTAGATTTCTGGAACCGCAAGTAGCCAAAAGTAGTTGGTATGACGAAGAAGTTCTATTTTTGCTAGTGGTGATGACAACCAGGCAATAATGGAGATAAGCAGAGTTGAACAGAATTCTAAAAATAAATACTGGATGAACTCTTGCCTTCAGGTGAAAAAAACTGGACAGCAGCGATGACAGCAAATGCTCTCGGTGGTCGGCGATATAGGTTGCTGTCGCTGTCCGCCGTGCTCAATTTATCATTGACGACGGACGTTACAGATAACCTGCCTGAAACACCGACAAGAATCTTAAACGCTGTAGAAACTGTTCCACGTGGTCGCATTCTTTCTAGAGCAATGTGACCGCGTCTTGCATTGCAAGCAATGCGATCGACAAAGAACTTAGCAAATTCAAGAATTTCGAAGCATATGCATCATCGTCAAGTTGCAACAACTGACCTAGGCGTTTTATTTCTTGCCCCTCTGGGCCCTATTTTCTTCGCGTAATTTCGTTCCGTCCGCAAGCTCTCGCTTCTCAACAGGACTTGATCCACAACCAGCCCAACAATGCAATCTTGCACCGTCTCTTGCATGGCGCAGTCTCCTGCGCTCGGCGCCCGGCTCTCGCCGCAGCGAAAGTCCCGCGGCGCCAGCTCGGTGACGTTCGGCGACGTGCAGCCGCTTCGCGCCGCCACCCCCGATGCCTCGACGAGCGAGATACTCGGCCAGGGCACCCACCAGCTGCGCATCCTGGCCTGCGCACAGCTCTCCCTGGGCGCGCTTGCCTTCCACTACGAGTCGATGCGTATGCTGGCGCCACCTGCGGAACACTGGTGCAAGCAGCCGCCCGAGTTCGCCAGCCAGAGCGCTCAGGCGTGGAAGAACGCCTCCATACCCCTCGCCGACGCCGGCCGGTTCAACAGGTGCTCGGTCTACAGGTTTCCCTACGCTCGAGATGCTAGTGAGTACTGTTCCTTGGCAAAAAACTTGGCAAGATGCCTACGCTCCTGCTCAGGAAACCAAGCAATGGAATGTTAATCAGCAAAAACTCCCCTCCCACTTATTATCAACAAGAGGGCAGTAGCTATTTGGAAGCGTCCTAGTGCGCTAGCAATTATAGCAGACATTCCCACATTTAGCCAATGCGTGTTTTTCTGTTCCTCTGAGGGCTGTTTTGTGGCAGGTGAGCAGCGTGCCCACACTGCTAGGCGGCAGCTCAACTAATCGTGAGAGGCTGCGTCTCGAAGAGCAACTTTGATCGCAGCCCAACCCAAGCAGCCCAAGTCGCGCCGATGGCAGCACCTGCCATAGAAGAGCAGTGACGCATCGCTTGACCCCTTCACCACTGCGCCAGGTGGGATAGGAAGACTCGCAGGGATCTATGAATGTAGAGAATGACCAATTCCGCACATATGGACGTTAACCCATTATCGCTGTCCTAACAACTGCCATCCGTGAAGACTGGATGAGAACTCCGGAACCGAAAGGGAAACAGAACTGCTGGCGCACCTAATTCGCATTTTGCAGAACTACGCAAATCGACCATCATTTTTTCTTTAAATGAACTATGCTGAGCGAATGCTCTAGTTTACAATTTCTAGACCGTGCATTTGTAAAAGACACGAACCGCCCATGGCGTTGAATGACCTCACCGACAATATTAGGCGTTGTCGGGAATGGACAAACCCGCATTAAGGGTGAAAAAATTTAAGAGCGATCAATTTTTGACTCGCAAATCTATTCCCAATATGGTTCTGTCCAAATTATGTGTCCGTTGTCTTTCACTCCCGAATCGATTACAATTATGATTTAATTCCTTACCTGGTTCTACTCGCTCTCTTCCTTTAGAGCTGTTTTTAGCGGCTAATGAATAGTTTTACCGTTTTTCTTGCATTTCAGTCATATTGTTTCGGATATTTGCCATCAAGGAGCATGTGCTCCATGTTTCTGTACATTGTTTTGTTCACACCCACCACTGCAATAGCCCAATAGGGCTGCAGTGTGTATAAATAAATTCTAATTCCAAAGACGCAACTAAGCAAAATGTGTCCCATTGCTGGTCGCGTCCATTCCTCATACTACTACCGGCGCACCGGTTAAGAGATGCGGCATTGCGCTGGCAGGCCGCTCTTTCCAACACAGCTACCTGCGGGGCGTGTGAGGCCCAGGTTGCTCTTCCCGAGCAATGCAAGAAGGAATAGCTCCCTCAAGCCTTGCATAGTTCTTTGGGCGGCTGTATGTTTTGTAAGTAGGCCTGCTGTTGTCAATGTCTTTTGTAGCGAGAGCTACACTACGCTACCCAGTCGAGCATTTCGCCATGATCCTGGGAGGCTGGTAGTGCGCATGCGCGAAACCAGAGAGGAGCAGCAGGTGCGTGGTGCATGACTTCAGAGTTCGCCGCCGCTGCGCGAGGTGCCGGCCGGCCCGACTACGCCCGCCGGCGCCGCGCGTGAATGCGCATGCGCGGCAACCGGAGAATGGCAGCAGGTGCGCGGCGCATGACGTCAGAGCTCGGTCGCCGCCGCAGCCCCGTGTGGTGCCATGTGGATAAACTGCGTGAACTGTAGCTCTCGCTGGGCATAGCTGAGCAAAGCCACCGGCAATTATTCGTTTTTGCTGAGTCATTCTCCGCCCGGCGTCTCCCTGCTCTTCCGTACAAGTGGAGAGGGGCAGGGGTAGAGCGGGACCGTTGTCTGGTCGAGGTGGTAAGAGAGCAAATCGCGCTAAACCACACCCAGCAGGCGGAGGTTCCACAGAGACTCCGACGCCGGCCAATTTTCGCCTTCATCGAACCTAGCGGAGGCGAGAAAGTGCACCTGCCTTACAGACGGCCGCCAGGCATGCCAAATCCCGTAGGCCACAATTTCACTTTCAGGTGTCCGCAGCGGCTTCTTTCTTTTCTTTTTTTTTGCATGTCGAACATCATCTCGCGGAGGCGCAAAGCTTAGGGCGGCACGAAAGGGCACTGCCTATAAGAGGAGCGCTATGGGCACTCCCGTTGCCGCAATTTGTGTGTGAACTTTGTCATCACGGCGCAATATTTGGCGGGGTTAAGAAAACACCAATCAAAATTTTGCTGCTTAGGCACCATCTGCTTACCTGATATATCAGACGGTGACAGTTCGCGCCTAATGGTCGTAGTTCTCTAGAATGTGGCTAGTCGTCACGAAAGAAAGTGTGCGCAGGGACACAGCTACGACCAAACATGCCTGCGTAATTCGTTCACATTTCATGCTGACAGAGCTACGCAACCAGCACTTGAAGAAAAGAAACAAACCGAAGATGTTGGCAGCTTTATTCTCAGTGGGCAGTTATGAACGAAAACGGCGATACAAAATGGAGATAAATCGGCGCACGGCGAATTCAGCAAAATATTTTAGCGCAAGCGAATAAAGCGTACCAAAACTCACTGGTCAGGCATACAAGCAACATTATAAACAAAATTATAAAAAAATGCTGCCCGACTGAAATCACTAATCTCCTTGTACCTAGGAGAGAAGAAAGAAGGGCTGGTTGGTTGATATGCATACTGAAAAAAATTGCGCAGAAACACGAGGACTAAGCCGAGACACTCAAGGACGAGCGCTACTCACAACTGAAGTTTGATTCCAAAAACATGCACATATAAATAGGAAAAATAAACAAGGCCAGAGCAAGCTGTCATCAAGAACCTCACGTGTCACCCCCTGCATACCCGTTGCTCAGTCCCCAGAGGCGCGGAACAAGGATCTCGCTTCTTTTGACGAGCTGCAACAGCTATAGCGTCGCGGTAGAAGTGTGCCCCGTCTCGCTTGACCCACCGTGTCTCCACAGGTTTCTTTGGTGAACGTTGCACCATGGCACACGGCCGTAAAACAAAGCGATTCGGCAGAAAGCAACGCACGAAGCGAGACCCAGAACCAGACGCCGCGCGTGTTCTCTCCGCGCCCCGAGCGTTGCGGGGTCACTGCTCTTGCTGCCGGTCACTCCTCGACGCTTGTCATCGCTCCGTCGAACACCCCGCCCCGACTGCTGCGCTCCGCGGACGACACACTTCCTAGTATTAGGGCCCACTAGGGCAGAGCTACGAAGAACTAGTCATTCCACGGAGAACTTTTTATGCGCGTTACCCAGAAATACCGTAAGAAACTGTCTCTGTCTAGACGAGCTTATAGGGCGTCGACGACACGTACCCATTTTTTGTCTCAGGCCTAGCAGCATCACAGCTTAACGGATATTCTGCTCATAAAGTTTCTTAATGTAGCTAGAGGGAAAGCATACCCACCCGGAGCATTATCGAGAAAGATGGGAAGCTAGAGCCAAGGCTTTGCACAAGAAAGTAAGGGAAGAGAAATTTCTGGGCGTCTGGTTTCAGGGAAAATCATTCTGGAATAAGCACATTTCTTATCTATGTAGTTAACTCTCTAGGAATATAGGTATCATATACAGAATAGCACATCTGATTCCACTGTGGATAAAAAATCAGCGGTCCAACACCCTTGTTTTCTCGAAACTTTGTTACGGGACATTGGTATGGGACAAAACAAGCAAATACATTTAAAGTAAGCTCTTAATCTTGCAAAAACGCTTCCTGCACATGTTCTCAAATTATCAAGGCTCTTATGCAAATTTGAGAGCAGGTCGGCTTTTTCAGCAGTATTCTATGTTACGCGCCGACCAGGTTTGCTACATGAAATTTCTTCAAGTCATACACGAAGAAAAAATGTACGTACAGCAGGGTTATAGAAATGATAGTGGACACAAGTTAAGACACGCCAAACGACTTGCACTTAAGAACAAAATATGGAAAACAGTTGTCTGCATTCCATTCAGTAGATATGCTTAATAAATTCTCTGAAACTGTTAACTTTAACTATGTCTTCTAAGCAGGCGTTCAAAAAACCTTTCAAAGAAATATTGTTGTAGAAATATTTGCTACAATGATTGTAGCCATACGTTTTATATCTCGGTGTAATTTAGGTAATGCAACGGCTCTAGCTAGACAATACCTTCCACCTTCTTGTGAAGTTTGTTTTCTTAGTGCTAGCTCTGCTTTGTTCCATTCTGCTTTACCTCGGTGCATTTTTTGTACAATAGGTTGTTTAGTTTTGAAGGTGTTCATTCTGTTATTTTCTGTGTTTGCTGTCGATTCAGTACACGAGGTGGCTGGACCTCCGTCCGGCTCTCAAAGGCCACTAGTCCCAGCCCCTCCTCGTGTCTCAATGGTAAAGAAAAATAAAATCCTGAAAATCCTAAAATCCTGAACTATCCTCCTCATGCTCCGGCAGTTTACGTAGACGCGGCCAAATATTCAAACAGACCAGCTTTCCCATAAGCCGTCGTGGACGGATTCCAAAACCCGATAGTCAGTGCGTCCATTCCAAATTTGCGAGATTCCCCGGAAGCGGGAGATGCAGCAATTGCCTTAGCAATCGCAGGCTCCTCCGCTGAGTATATTTCTCCTATTCCAAAACAGCAATTAGTAATTATGCCAGTCGCAAAACCCACTCCCTGGCTGCAACAATCCTAGCATCATCCCCCCCCCCCCCCCCCCTTCCCCCGAATCGCCTCATCAGCCCCCTCAGGGCCCCTGCACACATCGAACACCCAGGCAACGCGCCGCTCACACCCACGCCCGAGCACTCTTCAATCGTAGTGAGAGCGACCTGCCTTCGTATTGCAGTGCCAGGGATCGCCCGACCTCACCCTGTTAATTCCCGCCTAAGGCACAATCCACCGCATAAATCTTTTCCCAAAAGTGACCAGGCTTTGTGGTGCAGACTTCAAACGGCCGCAGTTCCGGCCCCTTTCCTTCTCTTCATTATAACCCGCGGTGAAACCTCTCCTCACTGCCACTTGTGTCCTAGCACCAGAGCCGACTTTAATCACGTCTTTCTGGACTTCCCGAACAAACCCAAGCCCACGGGGCAAGGGTCGGGACATCAGGAGTGATGGGAGGTTGCTCTGCGCAGCTCGCTGCCAGCGATACAGTTTCTGGCAGTGGGCTGGGCCCGAGGGGTCACCGAAGCTCAACAATGCCCGGCCATCTTTCCTGAAATAAGCTGTCCTAAAACAAGAAATGGGCGTAGTAAATTAAAATATCAGTAAAAGTGAATTTTGGCAGTTCAGACCGGGCAAGTATTGTTTTTGCCCCACACAGCATTTTCACGACGAAACTGAGGATAACTTTTCTCTTGTGAAAGGCATCTACGTGTCACCTTTCGACTGTATGCGCCCGTGAGTGTAAGCGTAACGGGTTAGCGGCAAAGAAATGCTCTTTGCGCTCCTTGGTGCAAATAACCTGGTGCTCGACAAGCGTTACCGACGCTAAACTCAGCAAGCTTGGAGGAAGGCAGCACCTAGTGGCGGTGTCCGAGAGATCTCAGCTCAGGAGTTAGTTTCACCCATAATATGCTTTGGGACTTACATATAGAATCGTTTTTGGGAAAGTTATCGTGTCTGGTTGGTATGACGGTACGGCTGCGAACTATATTACCGCATAGAGTAAAGGTTTTCGTGTATAACACCCTCTTTTTTCTACGGTATATTATTGTTTGTTTGTCTGGGGTACCACATCACGTACCACTCTAGATAAAATACACATACTGCAGAAAAAATTTGTTCGAGTTCAACTTACTTTACAATGCCCACACATCAGAGTTATTTCCTAAAACAAATAAATACCCGTAGTTAACCTTTATCATTACAAGTTGACTCAAGCTTTCAAGTAGGAGGTAAAAGAGAATTTAAAATTTCTTCACGAACTACCTAATCTTGCAAGGAACACCCATTCTTACGTCACAAGATGCATAGAACAGTGGAAGGTGGTCACACCACGAGCCATTTATTCCACACAGAAACTATCACACAATATGCCAACACTTTTAAATTCGTTTCGTAAATCAGGTCTTGATTTCTATACTCTTCATGTACGAGCCTTACGTGAATTTTTTGCCAGAATGGAAGCTTGGGCGAGTTGGTGACGGTTCAAGTGGCAGGTGAATTTTTTGTTAGTCGTTCTTTCCTAATTAATTGAAGGGCCTTTTTCATTTTCATTCACGTGTCTTTTTTAACAATACTGCAGATTGGGCGAGTTGGTTAACATACATCTTGAAAAAATTTAGCGCGACACACAAGGACAGAAAGAGTAGACGACACGAGCGCTGTCGTCTACTCTTTCTGTCCTTGTGTGTCGCGCTAAATTTTTTCAAGATGTGTCTTTTTTCCCTTACGTTGTGCACATATTTGTTTTGAAGTCAATTGTTATTCATGCCTATTTTCCTTTGTGTCGTTGCTTGCCTTGTAAAGGAGGCTCCGGGCTTCAGTCAAGTCGCTCTCTTTCTGAAGCGACTTTTACCCGCAGACTCCTCCATCATGCATGGAAATAAACAATTATTATTATTATTATTATTATTATTATTATTATTATTATTATTATTATTATTATTATTATTATTATTATTATTATTATTATTATTATTATCATCATCATCTCTCGGGACATTGGTAACGCAAGGGATTGCAGCAACGAAGTGGGCTCGGTGGCGGCCACTCTTGCGGCGCGCAGAAAGCCAGGTACTTCTTTCTTGCGTTGATAGGGCGCTAAAACGCAGTTTCTCCTGGTTTCGCTGTACGCGCGTGTTCCGTATTATTCTGGCCGCACCTGTACCTCACAGAGCCGTGGTGTGAACTACGTGGTCAAAGTGACTACACAGTAGAGAGCGCCCACGCCAATTCTCGCTGCAGCCAAGCCAGCCTGGGTGATCGGCCCAACGTCCAAGCTTCCGTGCATTGAATGCTCTCTTCCTCTGCCGCGTTCGCCGCCATTGCATAAGGGGCTAGGATTGTTGAAAAAGTGTCCCTGCGCGCTTCTCACACCTCCCGTCAATGCAGCGGCGACCTCGGCCAGTGCGCCGTCCTCGGTCGGGTGCCCTGGTGAGGCATGTTCCATGGAGCAGCTGCCGTGCCAGGCATGGGACTACGACCTGCCCGACGGCGTGCTTACTGCCCTCAACGAGTGGGACCTGGTGTGCTCCAGCGCGTGGCTGGTGCTGGCCGCGCGTGTGTGCACATACCTGGGAGGCGCAGTGTGCGCCCCGTTCTTGGGCAAGATGGCGGACAGCGTGGGCCGCAGGCCGATCCTTTTGACGTGCGCCGTGGCAGCGGTGGTCGCGGCCACCGTGACCGTGTTTGCGCGCTCGTTCCTGCAGCTCATTCTGTCGCGCATGGCGGTCGCCGCGTCGCTCAGCGGCTTCTCGCTCGTTGCCACCGTGCTCCTCTTCGAGGTCACTGGCGAGGATAAAAGGTCGGCTGTCTCGCAGCGAAAGCTGTTTAGGGCACCTGCCCCCGCGGCTTTGGCGTAACGCGGAGAAGCGTGAGGAGAAAAGGGGAGGAAGGAAAAGCGGGTTTTCCGCGCCGTTCGAATTCATCAGCATGCAGTGGCCTCACGCGTCACGTCACTGCGAAGCGTCTGTATAAGTGGTCCGAAAATCCAAGGCAGCGCATAGTTACCTGGCGCATGCTCTACCCGGGACGAAAAATAATAATGAATAAACAATATTGTACTTGCTACCGCAAAGTGCTCTCTCTGAATCTCGCGTAAAATAGTGGTAGCCATCCAGGAAGCTTCATGTTGTCGCTTGTATTTTTTAGCACCGAGTTCAAGTTAACTATGCCTGTCAGCTTCGTTGTCACCAAAACAAAGGAGGATCTGTTTGTGCTAAGCAATCAGGGCAAATAAAAAGGCAGTTTAAGTAGCGCCAGAATCTGAGAATTCGCACACAGGAATTCACAAGATCCGCTCACCAGACTTAACTTCTAGGATGTACTATCGAAGGAACCAAGAGGAATGCTTATTCATGTGTTTTACTTTTCTTTTCGCAAAATTACGTTGGAGTAGAGAATTTTAATAAGAGTAGGCAATCCCCAGTCGGCGCTGTGCATGAAGCCCCAATCCGGCTTTACGAATGCCATAAATATATATTGGTTTTCCAGAGATAAAATGTATAAAGCGATGAGCGCCGTATCAGTGTACGCACCGCCAACGGGCCACACTGGCGTGCAGGGCCCACTACATCTGCGCTAGCATGCTGGCGGCCGTCGTCTGCGGCTGCGCCCCTTGCCTGCTCAGGGCCGTCGTACTGGACAAGCGCACAGTAGCGTTCGCCTTCCTCATTCCGGTGTCGCTGCTGCTGCTCAGCTTCCACGCCATTCGGGAGTCCTCACGGTGGTTGCTCACCACGTGGGATGCCGTCGGCGACAAACTGTCATCCGGCCAACGCATGGTGCGGGGCTTCGACGCAGAGCTGGAACGCATCGTGCGTCGGCTGGGCGCCTCTAGGATGCAGGCCGCAGTCGCCACCGCCGTGGGACGCCGAGCCACCGTGGCTTCCGTGGCCAGCGGCTCCCCGGCCGCAGTAGTTCCGGGCTTCCTCATGAGGACTCTGGCGCTCTCGGTGCTGTTGCTGAGCCTGTTCACCATCCTGTTCGTGGCCTCCCAGTGCGCGGATGAGGGCATCTCTCCGGCACCACCGCCACCTTTCTGGCCGACGGCCATCCTGGTGATCCCGCGCGCCTTTAGCCTGGTCCTGTCAGCTCGCCTGCTGCACGGCTACGAAAGGAAGCGAACCCTTCTTTTGGGGCTTCCTATCAGCTGCGCTGTCGTTTCTGCCCTCTCGCTGGTCGAGTTGTCCTCCCAGCGTTACGTGGTGGTCGTGCTGAGCGAGATGCTCTTTTCCTCCGTGCTCGTCAACCTGGCGTTCGCCGGCATATACAGCCTCGAGCTGTTCACGACGGATGTGCGTGCAGCGGGGTTTTCCACCATCTACTTCGCCAGCCTCGTGGGCGTAGCTGCCATGTGCCTTCTGGACGAGTACGATCCTAAGGCGAGCAAGATGTGCGCACTGTCTTTCGTCGTGGGCGCCCTGCTCCTTGTGAACAAGCTGCCCGAGACCAAAGGCGCCCGCCTGCAGGAGACTCCTTTCGACCTGACGGATGTGAAGCGCTACAGCCTGTCGAGCACCTCCAGAGGATGTCCAGAGGCCGTCGAGCAAATTGACCCATCCATTTCTCCCACCGAGTGAATGGCATTTTTTTTTTGCACTTTTCAAGATTATCATTGACCTTGTGAAATCCAATTCATTATTTGACCGCGCGCATAAACACTATATTTGCATTTACATTTCTTATACGCATTTTCATTTCCTGGAAATAGCAGTGCGGTGATGACATATCATTCGCCAGTGCTGCATTTTCCTTAATAATTACTGGCGAAGGTTTCTTCTATGCGTACAGACACATCCATAAAAGTATGAAATGGAATACAGTGTGTGACGTTGCAGGCGTACTTTTGCGTTGCACTGAAGCGTAGATGCCACCGTGCAGGCGTTGATCACTCCATTATGGTTCCTAGTGTTTGAAGGCTTAATAAGATGCGGCGGGTAAACAACTTTTTTGTTGCATGGTGTTATGAGCTTTGTCGTTGTCCTGTATTAATCGGTGTGTCACTCAAGTTATAATCATTATTAGAACTTGTAGAAGACAGTGGCTAATAAGACATAGAGTCCTCACTATGAAAAATCTGCTGGATAATGACCACAGGCATATGTACAGAATTTCTGCTAAGTGATTTTTACTCATTTGCACACTACGACAGCCTGGTGCTCCATGTGACACTTGAAAATGTACCTCAACTGAGGTTCGATGAGAAGCGAAGAGATTAGCTGTGACACGGCCGCTTGATGCAAAGTGCGAAGTGAGGTGCGGGCCGCTACGTCGCACAGAAAGAGCGTCGTAGGCCTATCTCTCCGTGCGCCCGCCACGGTGCCACTGCTCGGGGACGCCAAGGAAACGCCAAGAGAGCTGCATTGGTACGCCCGGTTTGAGAGCGTAAACAGTGCGCTTTCTGGTTCCTCATTAAAGACTGCATTTTTAAGTCGTCATTGAAAGCGCCGATTATTTCACAGATCACCGCAGCAGGTGGGAATCTCCCTTCTAGTATATGCCTGAACGCTATCCATAACGGCCGTTTATACGATGCACGCCCGGGCAAGCGGCTCTGCCTCAGGATGTTGCGTTAATGGACCTGAAGCTTGTCTACTTTTATTCACTTCTCACGAACCCATGTAGACAGTTAATGAGACGGACACACACAGGTCACACACAGTACATTTCCGCTTTCCACGGTAGATTTCTGTCCTCCCACATAGTCTTCCCAGCCTGTTACCGACAGGCTGGTAAGACTGCTTTAGTTTCTGCGATGTTTTGATTTAAGTGCCCGATGTATTGTCACGGTCTTAGGCAGCGCTTCCTCAAGGAGAACTCCATCATGTTTTTTTTTTCGGCCGACACGGTCGCCTTGGAGATTTCTTGTTTTTGACGGGCTTGGATGGCGCCATTTCATATTGTCTTTGTCTTGTTGAAGTGTTTAGCCGAGGTTTCATCACCGGCCGCTATCATAGGCAAAAAAGCCTCCAGGTCGGCGTCGAAACTCTCCAGCAGCGCGTAACAAATGACTTTTCTTTCGTTTATGGTTTATGGGGGTTTAGCGTCGCAAATCAAATCGGGCTATGAGGGACGCCATAGTGGAGGGCCCCGGATAAATTTGACCACCTGGGATTGTTTAACATGCACTCGCATCGCACAGTACACGCGCCTCTTAGAATTTCGCCTCCATCGAAATTCGTTGCTCTGTGTAGTCAGCTGTGAGGCTTCGTGAGACCCACCTGGCGCGTACCTTGGAGTACCCCAGAGTCTCGATGATTACCGCTGCACTTCCCCTGCTTACGGACACAGATTTTACGAAGCCTGCTGCGCATGCGCGCGTTTACCGGAAGTAGTCAAGCGCCATCTTGGTTGTCCTCCGCGGCACCGTCTGCACGACAACCCACCTTGTTCGGTGCCTTGACTGGCGTTAGACCAAGTGGCAGCAGTTTTCCGCTGCGTCATTTATTATGGTCAGCTGAAGGGAACAGGCGCCACTGCAGGGGTTCGAGTGGTGCAGTGCTAATCGCAGCTGGTGCAGCGCTGACAGGGTGTTCAGGTGCTGCATGGAGTGTGGTGACCGCGGAAGCGACGCTCCGCGTGTTACTCTAACCTTCATGTTTATACGTTGCAGGTGACGATGGAAACGGGCTTGACCGTAACATTGCTCACTTTTCCACACAGCATTTCTATTCTAACGATGCACGCGTTAGAGCACCCTCATACAGCGCTTGTACACGTCTTGACATCTCATTTGCCGTGTTAATTTTCGCGGCATCCATCTAGGCATGAACTAGCCACGACACAGAATGTATATTGTCTGCATCTCTTCATCATGCTTCTCGCCTAAAAATGGCCACATGGTTGCTTCTTTCGCTCAAATAAACGTATAACTAAATAACGAAGTTCTTGGCGACTTACCATTATGAAAGCTGCAGGCAGTACGAACGATCTGTACCGTACGTCTTGCTCAAGGAAGAGGGAAGGCAGGGATGTTAACCAGAAGAATGTTCCGATTGGGTACCTTGCACTGGGGAAGAGGGATCAGGTGATTTAAAAGGAAAAGGGAGAAGGGGTGTGGAGCAGAGTCACAACTTATAACTAAATCGAGAGGCTCTCAAGGGAGCAAAACAGTGCCTTGTAGGCCTCGATGGTAGTCGATTGCTGTGCCACGGTCTGAGGATCTTAACCTTCCTCGGCTAAAGGGAAAGGATTGAGGGGGTTTTGAGCACAAAACAGTGTATGTCTTGCAGTCACAAAAGGGCTCTCGGCCATCTCAGCCATTCATGTGGAGGTTCTTGGATGATCAGCTCAAGTGCAGCCCGCAGCGGCCGTTGAGTTCATCAGCCAAAAAACTCAACTCTATCGCAGCCCTTCTGGGAGCAGTTGAGCTGAGCCGCAAAAACTGGATCTAGAGCGTCCAGCACCTGCAGTACATTGAGTTTTGCTGACGTGCGCAGGCTAGAAAGCAGATAACGCATGAAATTAAGCATGGACGTGAAAGTTGCAATTACTCGATCTTGGCCGCTGTCCGGATCGCGGCTTTTGTCTGGAGCAACCGTAGGCGTAGGACATCAGGAGTGCGGCGGCGTCCCTGATCCACTGGGCGTACAGGGCTTCGGTATCGATGGCCAGGTAA
This sequence comes from Amblyomma mixtum, assembly GCF_055824585.1. NCBI lineage: Eukaryota > Metazoa > Arthropoda > Arachnida > Ixodida > Ixodidae > Amblyomma > Amblyomma mixtum. The sequence goes on from NC_143013.1 coordinate 317,893,560, forward strand.
TACCTAAGGCAGTAGGTACGGCGTCACCAAACGCTGTTCTCCCTTGATTAGTGCGGTTGTTGAAGGGGGTGAACAAACTTCAGTGGTGCTTGGAACCTTCTCTTTAAAGGTGGTTGCCTTTTTTGAGGACTCTCAGCGGTGCGAATGACGTCGTCGCACCTTTCCTTCAGAATCGCCTGTTCAGTCTTTAGACGGGGGCAGTCTTTCGAGGAAGAGTCGTGAGGGCCACGGCAATCGGCACACTTCAAGGCAGTCGCGCGGCAAATGTCACCGCTTTGTGGCTCGGTGCATATCGGACATACGATCCAAATGTCACCGGTTCAACTCCAGTTTAATTACTGTAATTTTCTTTTGAGTGAAATTAATTTCCTTCACATTCTTTCATGTTATAATGACGCTTGAGTGATGTTGAGGCCTTATAATCACGATTTACTTGGTATTTTATTCACTTTTCAATTTCGCTCCTCCCCTTGTGACGTCCCAACCGTGCCGACCAATCCAGATTTTCTCGACGCGGCAACTACGACGCTACGTACTCCTCTGAATGCGACCCTTAGCGCTTTTGTGTTAGTAGGCTTTGTGAGGTATAAATGTGAGTTTTGCAGGATGTAAGTAATGCTGAGTGTAAGAAAAAACGATCCCGGGAGATCCTCCAAAAAACCGTCCCTGTAAAAAAAAAAGGCCCTTGAAGGAGCGAACTACAGGAAAAAAAAAAAAAAGACCTCAAGTTAGAAGTCAACCAAAGAAATTAATTCTTCGGGAACCTAATAGACAAAAAATTGCGCTCTTTATTGGACTCTTTCTCGACTTTGTGAATAGATGCAAACATCAAGTGTTTTGCAGTACCAGATGACAGCACGGTCTTGCAGTGCACATGATGGCATGAAAAACCAGACCAGAAAACACTTTCGCCGGTGACTTCGGTGAAAATCAGAACGATCCAGATACGCACATGCCGTCGGCCACTTCCGTACAGCACCGCCATCACTTAGAACGATAGCGCTACTGGATGCACCTACCGCTCTCAATATCACGCCACCTCTCCGATGACTGAAATTAAAAATCAGCCAAAACAAGGTCACAATGCGCCTAGATAGAAAAAAAAGAGGCAGAAAAAGAAATCAATCCACGTCTGGGAGTCGAACCCGCGGCGGCGCGAACAGTTCAGCTTCGCAGGACGCTCGTCGAGACCACTAGGCTATCGCCGCAGTTCTTTTATTTGCTTTATTGCATGGAAGTACGCCCACCCTGACAGGTTTCAAGTCCGTCTTGGCCAGGTCGCATCTCGCTAGGCGTCATACACAGTCACACCAGCATCCTGCTCTCACTTTGCCCGCACATCGAAATTCCGGGAGACACACGCATGCGTCGAGTAAAGACAGCCAGGCAGGGGGGTCGATCCTGCGCAGCACCACAAGCCCCCCCCCCCCCCCCCCCCCCACCCCCCTCGCTCTCTGAACAGCATATGCGCAGAATACGACACTGCTATCTGAACAGATTTCAATGAACGCGGCAGCTGTAAATGGCGATCTGTCGTGCGGCTCTTCCACAGGCTCAACAGTCACATCGGCACTAAAAGATCACATGGAACCTTAGAACTTCCATTGTAGGCAAACATCTTATAGTATAGGACGTAATCTCAACGTCCTTTTTGAGAGTCCGTTGAAGAATGTCCCCCAAAAAGCATGCAAGACGACAAAACACAAAGCAGTGTCAATAGCTTCTGGCTGCTGACACGGGCGACAGTTCATTGACCATGACACTAAAGTTTCTTTGGATGAAGCCACCTTTTATCAGGTAAGGTTGACGTGTGAAGTTTAAAAAAGGAAGACTTTGCGGCCGATTGGCCACGCATCCGTTGCACCCACTTTAGAAAAGAAAAGAAAAGATAGGTCAGTCTGTCACTACATTGTTACGGGAATTAATGTCTCAATCAGAACGTTTGTCGTCTGTCTTCTGGATAGACAGATAGGTATTCTAAGGAAGCATACCAAACAATTCTGGACAAAATCATTTTTTAGCGGGATACCGTTTAAGAACGCAATTTTTTCTATATAATGTAAAGTTTCACTATGAGAATCAATATATCCACAGATCACCCGACGGCAGTCTTGCATTTTTTTTTCTAATCACATTCTTGCTTTCGTCAAAAGCGTTCCCCAAGGATTTTCTACGGCAGTCTTAACTGTTCGATGCGATCAATGGAAACACTTTCAAGGAGAGATTTTGCTACCTATCACAAGAATTGACTACCTGTATTACCTTCAATATTTCCATAACAGTATCTTACAATTTTCTTCAAAATTTTTGTCCTAGAATGTTGAACATGACCGTATAGTGAGGAGATGGAATGTATCGGCAACTTCTTTAAGGAAACCCCACAAAGGCCCCTCACTCCTACGGCCAGTGGGCGCAAACAGAATAGGCAGATGTACTCTTAATCGTCTGTTAAACACAGCTAAGAGAAAGGGATGGTTTGCTGTTTTAGAAAGGAAAACTCTAAACAAGAGGATGAACAAAGAAGAGGTGAATACCATCTCCAGCAGCCTCCACAGGGATAAACACATTGTATCGAAGCATGGGCTCCCATTGAGAGCGCCACACAAAAGTCACAGAGATCCTACGCAGTGCCTGTACTTTTTTACCTGAGCAATGAAACACCTGCATGACATAGATAAGCTTCGAAAGCAAGAAGAAATTGCAAACTTGTGCTCGGGAAAATGGAGACAGCTCCCTACCCATCCAAGCCTGGGTTCGTCGCCTAATTGACGAGATCTGAGAATCCCAGAGAGGCCCATTTTTACGATACTGACGCAAGGGAACCGCCAAATACTGTAAATCTTCGGAGTCTCAAGTTATGCCGCCAAAAAAGGAAGTATCACAAGATTGCTCTGTTGCACGCAAAACCTTGAGCACACTTTTTTTTGTCAAAGCAGAAAAGGACAAAATCATCAGCATAAGCCAAAATTATAGTTTCACATCGCAATAGTGAGAAGCTGTGCTCTTCTTGATACTGCGACTTAAGATCTCAAGACGCAAAGCGAATTACAAAGGTGATAGCGGGCAGCCCTGTAGAACAGTTGGTTCTACAGTAGAACAGTTCTGAAGACGCCGCTGTATGGTTATGAACGCAGACTTGTTTCTCTTTTTAAGGGGCCGACTCACTATAGGGAAGGAGCCATCTTAATGGCTACGGTTGCTTCTTCTGTCAATGGCCTCCCACGCGGTTGAGTGACTGTGGAGAACTATGTATGGATTCGCGGTCATATTCACGATCCACATAACATTCAAGCAGATGCTATGACTCACATTGACACATCAGACGACCCTCCACCTTCCCCTCTTCCCCCAGATCCGTTCCTGTCCCATGTCTCCGATTCACAAGCTCTGCGCCAGCGAACACGCGCTCTAATTCCTCCGTGTTCGCACCCTCTCCCCCGTAGTCTTACTCGGCAGGAGAAGGTATCAGTGCACCGGATTCAGGCAGGGGCGGCCCTGACCCCATCTGTCCGTTGTCGGTGGGGTGATAAATATCTGCCAGCAACTGACAGGTGCCCTCACTGCGAAGCTGCACAGGACATTTGTGATGTGCGGCACCTGTTGTGGACTTGCCCAGCGACGGCCCCTATTAGAAAACGGCTCCTCAGGGAGGTCGGCCTGTGGTGGAACCGCGACGGGGACTATGTGAAGTGGACTATGGACAATCACTCCACCAGCAGCCTATGCGACTACCTCGCCGAAACTGGTCTACACTCCTTCTTTTAACTTTCTGTAACCTACATTCCACTCCCACTTTTCTCAACTTATACCTCATGGCAGAATTCTCGAATAAAAAAAAACGATGTTTTCCAGCCTTCTTTTTCAGGCTTCCACATCATTGTCGGCTCTCAGTGCTCCATCAAGGTTGGCCGAGTGGACGCTCTGCATCGCAGAGGGATAAATGGGAGGCGTTCGCTACAGAGCCATCATTTGCTAGCTCTGTTTATCCGCTCGCCTGTAGGTAACGGAAATGTAACTAGATAATTTCTCGGACCGCTTCTGGCATTAGACCTTTCATTATAGTTATTCCATTTTCTGCGTCCTCAAGCAGCAGGAAAGTCAGAGCGTCCAGCATTCCCACGAAAGTACGAAATTCTTCATCTTACCTGCAAACGTTCACCAAACCTAGGTCTTGAAGTTTTCGCCTGCTGCTTTGGCTCATTTGAAGGAAGCACGGCTGTATGATAACGTCTTCTCCAAACATTTATGGTCGCCCTTTCAAAGTCGCACATAACGACATCTGGATGCCAAGTGAATTCATTGAGTTCGCACAGTTGACGAAGTGACCTGAACAGCTTCTTAATTTCACTTTGTCGTAATAAACTAATACAACGCTCTCGCCTAGAGGTCCGAAGAACCAGAAACCGCTACGCTTTGCGCTAGTTAGGTCAACCAGGGTGACAGGGTTTCGTGAGGAGTGAGCTCTGGCGTAACGTTCCTGATTAATTTGCATGATAGCACCCACTTTGGCCGATTTGTGAATAAACTGTGCGGTACGTTGTCTTTGTCATCATCCACTTCGAACTGTAGCTTATCTAAGTATACGCTCGTCCCCTGCACCTACGGACCCTGACACGAAGCCATGCGCAAGCGCCTAGAAAACGTGTCATGGTCGCGCTACCTCGAGAGCTTTTTTTTTTAATGCGATGTTGATTGCCTCAGGGCATAAAACGGCATGTAATGATAAATGAGGATGCCTAAATAAATGAGTAAAGGTTCGCTGATCTAATGAAATCGAGTAGTGAACGATGATGAGTTAAGCGGCAGTGCGTCACTGTCGTCAACATGCAGACCACGTGAGGACCAACCTCTCGCCCCATCCAGTGCAGAAACCCAATATTAGCACGACAACCTAGAAAAAAACCGGCAATTCATCCTTAGATTACAATATCCACCGAAAAGAAATGAAAACTTAATTTTGAAAGAAACGCCAAAAAATCAGCAGTTTTCAGAAGTGAGAACTGAGAAGTCCAATCTCTATGCAAAAGCATGTGCGTCACTCAGATTACTGCATGCCTTTATTCAAGTTTCCAAAAATGGTTTAACATGGAACACATCTCAGAAAACACATTGCATCCGTAGAACATAAAATGCTGCCACGGGCACTACTGATGTATGACACTTTTAAAACAGACAATATACAAACGCCATAGACAGTCAGGATGAGTTGCAGACGAACCTCAAGGTGTGTCACAGAGGAGACCGGTATACAGCCAAGATGTCCGCGAAATAACGTGTCCAGTAAATAACGAAAGCCCTTCGTTATTTACTGGGTGGGTTTCGTAGCAGTTGGATTCTTTGAAAACTCATTTAGTTGCACCGGTGGCGTCTGCTGCACGCCCTACGAAAGCTTTTCTGTGCATGCGTCCCATTGTGCGTTCTTTCAATCACAAGGCTAAGCAAGGACATACATGGACTGAGACTGCGTGAGTCAAATTTCCTTGGAGCACTTCGTAAGGATACTCCAAACTTCCATTTCGCCTACTGCTTTCTGGCTTTCTTAGACGACCTGTAGAATGGGTCATTACTTGCATATTTTCGTGCCATACTTTAGCTAAAAATTATTTTGCAGAAGTAGAATTGTGGTTGTTTTTAGTTCTCTGTGGCCAAGCGTGTGTTTGCAGGAAGAACCCGACTGACTCGTGTGTAGAAAAATGTCAAGCAAGCAGTGCTTTCATTCACTGGACAACTGAATGAAAGATAAAAGGCATAGGCTATAAAATCATTTTGTAAAATGCCAGAGTACCAGGCGACTTGAGTGCGTCTTGCGTCTGCTCTGATTTGCTTCTCCTTCCATTGCACAAGCATCATTCCTGCAATGTGTCGAGAGGAAAGCCCCGAGAGAGCCTGTGTCGTAATCGGTTGTAATAAACGACATGTACGCCATATTTACAGCAATTCATTGGCAGTTGAGTGCTCATTATCGTCACGTTGAACATGAAAATAAATAAACGATGCATAATGAGAGCTAGCGATGAGGTCCGACTTGCAGGCCCCCCATGATGTCCTGCAAGGTCACCTGCACCTCTACGAGATGCAGAGGGGCAAGCGAGCTGCCCGTTGAGCCACATCATTGTGCACGCACATGTGGCGTGTAGCGTGGCGGCGAGATTCTAAATGGCCCTTGTGCACGTCCACAGCCGTCTCTGTCTGGGTTCTAGTAGAACTTTTGTCTCACCACACTTCATTTTTCTAGAGACCTTGCTTGGCCGAATACACTTCTCACGTACTGTACATAAGTTTCATATCCACCAGAACATAGCCACGTAGTACGGGTTCGAAAACATAGGTTACAGCGGAGGAACGATGATACTCTTCTTAGTATGATGTAAAGTGATAAAAGTACACTGATGACGCACTCGATCATCTCAGTTTCCGTCCACCGTGCCGCCTTTCCTAAAGTCCGAGTTGGCGTACAGGCGTCCGCCTCGCCTGTGTATGCCCATCATGATGGAGAATCTTCCTTTCGGATAGGCGACCTTGTGGCCCAGCTTCTCCAATTCCGCCACGTAAGCCTGCAAGGTCAATGCACGCGAGCTTGTCAACAACAGCCATATGCAATATCCTGCCGTTAAAGGGACAGTGAGGACGAAACGGTGCTGTCCACATTTATCGATACGTAACCGCCATTTAACAACAAGAACGCTACTTTAACTGATGACTCAACTTTCATAAGCCAGCAGCAGTTCTGGAAACGAAATTCGACGACTTTGAAACCGACTGCCCAACACGGCGGCCACGACGTCTATTTCGGTCATGATGTCACGTGTTGGACTAGAGTAGCGGAAAAAAGTACTTTCGCAGCAAAAAATGTCGCTTATTTTGCCGAACACGCCTCCACATTGTGAAAAGAGCCAAATAATCATTTTATACTAAAAACGGGCAGTTCATGCTGCTGTTCTCGGTGCCCCTCCAGAGGTAGCTTAACGGAGTCGCAGTGCTGAAGTGAATGACGGGCTGATTTTTGTTAGCACTGAAAAAACTGACTTAAAATTTTTTTTTTCGTGCTCTTAGAATTCATATGAAAGTTTATTCCCTCACAAAGAACTCTATAGGTTCGTGGTGTATTCAGCTCTGTTTTCTCTGAGAGCGGTGCGGTAGCTCGACGAATCAAGTTACGGCTTGAGTACTTTAGACCATAAATTAACTGCCTTTCAAACGTGTTTCTTTCCTGATTCATAATATGAAATTTTGGGCTGCATTGAAGTCTGGAAATTGACATTACGGACTAACCTATTTGTGTTCCTCCTGCGCGACAGTAGAACAAAAGCAGGTTTGTGTCAGAGTTGATTTTTCAAACGCAAAGCATCTTAAAAAACAACCTGAAAAGTGTTTTTAGCGGTATTGACACTGTATTAAGCGCACTTCTCCGCGAGCTAAAAAGGCAGAACAGGATGACGCTAGCGTGGAATTTGGGAATGCTTCTCCACAGTCGATAATGAGTCGCAGTGTCGCCCATCAGAGTATAATGCACCAGATTCGAGGAACTGTGTGTTGCGTTTCCCTCGTTCGCATGCGCTGTGTCAGCTAAGTGGCCTTTTTTCATAATATGTGGCACCTCCTGGGAAGTTTGCGAAAATTCGTCTGCTACCCAGAAAATCGATTGAAAATAAAGGCACGCGGGTGCGCAGGTGCGATGGGCTTCTGCGGGCCAACAAGTGCGAATAAGACGTTTCGGCGTTTACAGCTTGCGTCTTCAGTTGCTGACAGCAATCACCAACACGAACTGCGCTTGAGCATACCATCTCATACAAATCACCAGCTTGCACCAAGAATGCGCAGTGCAAGCTGGCGGCTTGTTTTCACCCGGTGCTGGTGGAGCAAAAGCAGAGGAGGAGGGATGCGCACTGCGGTCATGTGGAAAAGAATTCTGTAAGTGCGGAGGCCTAGTGAAAAAATAAAAGTAAGGAAAATGCGGCGGATGCTTTAATACGTTGCTAGCAGAATTGCTCACCGTTATCCCCATTATGGGCCCACACACAAAAAAAAAAAAGTTAGAGACCACTGCGGGCACCCGCTTTGGGAGAATGCGAAAGCATTGATGCCTCCTTCACACTCGTCGCCTCTCTTTGCTTCGTTTGCCTCTTTTTTTGCCTCTTTTTTTGCCTCTTTTTTTCTCTATTTCATCTGTTTGCCTCTCCGTTTACTTCTTCCAATTTTGACGCCTGCCCCCATACTCACGCCCTCGCGCTATATGCCTATCTTGGGCTATCTTGACATCTAAATGACCTTCTGGCCTCTGATTAATTAATTGCTCCAGATCAATCAAATTTGGTGTACAACGACATTTGATCATCCTTTGTCACGGGGTTGCGTTTTTTCCCCCCGCAATTTTTGCATCTAGTACTGTTTCTACATCATCGCACTACATCGACGTCCGACACTATTTTGACATCTAAGTGACATTTTTGGCTCTAATTAATTAGCTAATTACTTCACATCTACCAAATTTGAGCGTGCATCATCCTCCCATGATCCTCTGTCGCACACAATCACTCTTTTTTGCTCAACTCTCACACGAATAGAGAAATCGCTGCCGACACGTTTTGCGGAGACGAAATCGTCGACGTAGCGAAGTAATGCTTTCGCAGTAATAAATATGTTTGCAGAGCCTCAGTCAAACGCCTTATGGCTCGTTATTGAAAAATCAAAGGCGTGAAGAAAATTTGCCCCACAAACCGTTTAATGGGCACAAATAAGGAGTAATGGATGTTTAGGTTACGTCAAGCAGAACACGCATCTGCTCACGTCTGTATTTAAGGGCACTGCGGTAAAAAACAACAGACTAGGACCCAACGAAGTTAATGTTACATGCGAGAAATGTTGGCAAGTGTCGCAAAAATGGCTTTTTTTTTCGTGCTCCGCAATGCTTGAGCAATGGAGTTTCTTTTGTTATCGGCCAATAGTAATAGTTCATGTGAGGGAAGCAATGGCTCCTAATATCATTAAGTTTTTCGTCTCTGAGTACTTAACTGAGACTGTTTCAGCAATTATAAACATTCGCATTATCGAAGATTAGCCTGTATAGACGTTCCACACTGCCGTAAGGCGTCTACGTCAACTGCTCAGCTATGTTTATTCAAGGCATATGATGTCATTCTGTGACTGTACGACTCAGCTCTAAGCCAAGTGAACGTTTCCATTATGTTTGGTTTTGCGCTGCGAGGGCACTAAAAAATATTAACCATTTTTTAATAGTGAAACAACTTCACCTTGGGAAAGTATGATTCCACCATGAGATTATTGGGAATCAGCTGGTGGTGAAGACGGGGAAAGTCGATTGCCTCCTTAATGCTGTTATTCTGCCACAACGTCCTCATGATCACCTGAAAGTTACAAAAAAAAACGCCACTTTATAAACCAGGTAAGCACCAATGCATGCAAAACTTGTGCTGCAGTTAAATAAGGTCAGTGCTCAAAAATGCGACATAAATAGATAAAAACTGTTCGCATAATGGTCGCTATTTCGGCATGACTTTCGGCATCCACTCCTGCATCCTTGTTGATAGCACACTGTCCAAGAGTTGTCGCACCGATGCGTCTGTGCATTGCTTCCAGACTACACTGGTCACTGCTCAACAGAAGAACCATTGAGAACACTTAGAGATAATCAGCGCTCCCGTTTCAGGTTGCTGCCATCCCAACAGCCCTGAAGCGTAGTGGCATAGATGTCCTGAGCGGGTAATGAATGTTCCTCACCAGCGCTATGCCGGAGGTGATCTTTGCTCCGCCTGTTCCGCCCAGGGCGAGCTGGACGTCGCCGTGATCGTCGACGATCACCACGGGTGCCATGGAGGACATAGGCCGCTTGCCTGCCTCGATGAAGTTTGCTCTGGACGGGGCGACGCCGTAGACGTTGCGTGTCCCGGGGGTCGAAAAGTCGTCCATCTGGTTGTTTAGCACCACACCTTCCGACGTACGCAGCAAGCTACCAAAACTGCACCCAGAAGAAGGGGAAACAACTGTTATAGAACGAAGCTCAGTCGATACTAATCGATTAATGCGGTAGTTGATGGATTTCTTCAACTAAAGACTCTCAGACTGCCGTCCGTCTGACTGAAGTGACCACGATAGTTCCATCGAAACCCAAGCTCACCTATATCACGTGATCTCTAGGGACATGATTCCTGAGAGCGCCCATATGACTGCGGCCCAAGCCCAGCGGGAAAACGTTCCTGACGGCCATTTATTTACGCTTCTATTAGTTGCGCCATAAAACAGCGATGCCGACGGTGTTTATCCAAGCGAATATGACACAGAAAAACGGCTGAGGCTTAACTTGGTTAAGCCTTGAGAATGCGAAGCATCATCGTGTCGCGTAATTTGGAGGCGCACAACCACAGCGACGGCGCGCGGTGGGCCCCCGTTTCTCCACTGTCGTGACGTCATCGTGTCACATAGTGTGACGTCATGTATCACGTGATTTGGAGGCGCACAACCACTGCGACGGCGCGAGGTGGACCCCCGTTTCTCCACTGTCGTGACGTCATCGTGCCACGTGGTGTGACGTCATGTGTCACGTGATTTGGAGGCGCAGAACCACAGCGACGGCGCGAGGTGGGCCCCCGTTTCTCCACTGCCGTGACGTCATCGTGCCACGTGATTTGGAGGCGCACAACCACAGCGACGGCGCGAGGTGGGCCCTCGTTTCTCTACTGTCGTGACGTCATCGTGTCACGTGGTGTGACGTCATTTATCACGTGATTTGGAGGCGCATAACCACGGTGAAGGGCTGAAGTGGTAACTAAAGTAGTATGCTTCGTATAAAACTACATTTCCCTATTGCTACCGTAGCGGTGAGATAAACCACATAGAAGCGTGCCTTTTAATTTGATGTCATTTCAATACTAATCCAGTTCAAGAAAAGATACATTTCGTATTTTTATCATCATCATGATCAGCCTGACGACGCCCACTGCATGGAAACGCCTCTCCTATGTCCTTCCCATTAACCCTGTCCTTTGCCAATTGCGGCCACCGTATACCCGCAAACTTCTTAATATCGTCCACCCAACTAACTTTCTGCCGCCCCCTACTACGCTTGCCTTCTGTTGGAATCCACTCAGTTACCCTTAAGGGCCAGAGGTTATCTTCTATGCCCAGCCCAAGTCCATTTCTCTCATTGATTTCGACTAGCATGTCGTTAACCCGTGTTTGTTCCCTCACTTACTCTACCCTCTTCCGATCTCTTAACGTTACGCCCATCATTTTTCTTTCCATAGCTCGCTGTGTTGTCCATAACTTAAGGTGAACCCTCTTTCTTAGCCTCCGCGTTTCTGCCCCACAGGTGAGTACCGGTAAGATACAGCTGTTGTATACTTTTCTCTTGAGGGATATTGGTACACTGCCATTAATGATATAAGAGAACGTCCCATATTTCATGATTTGGATCACCGGTCACTACCTGCCCCGAGTAGACGTATTCCCTTATCACTTCCAGGACCTCGCTAGCAACTGCGAACTGCTGTTTCCTTGCAAGACTGTTGAACTGGTTTTCAGCATGTTAAATTTTAGACCCACCATTCTGCTCTGCGTGTCTATCTCATTGATCATGCTTCTGGCCTGACACTGTTCCTTATTGCTTTTCCTTATTCCTTATTTTTGTGGGATGCCTTTTCGCCGTTTGATAAATATCGCACAGGTCACATTAGACTAAAACGAAATACATTTAGGTGGTCACAGTGTGCTGCCAAGCGGCCTTGAGGAACTGGAGAGGCACGAGCTTATCAGTGGTGCAAGTCCGGGCTGACATACTGTCCTACCGATGTTAGAGTACTCCCAAAGTCAAAGTAATGAACAACACATAAGGTAGATTTTATTCTTGTGCGTTGCGCTGCTAAGGCGCAGTCAACCATATATCCTAACCATTTTGAACATAACTTTGTTCTTATCAGAACCATCTAATCATGGAACATTGTGGCGTTTTGATTTTGGTGCAAATAAAAGATGCCGGTCAATATATTAAGATCCCAATGAGCAGTCGCGAATGCTGGGAAAGAAGAAAAAATATCTAATTGCAGGCTTCAAAACAAAATACGAAAAAAATTCAGGGCCACTTAAGCTCCGCACTAAAGGTATGACGCGATAGCGGTCTGTGTTCCTCTCTAATTACACACACACCAATTAGCATACAGTTGTAAGATACCACTTTACTGGACGTGAGACCACACAACATACATATACACTCTGTAGAATGTAAACTTGGGTCACTGACCACGTCAAAAAAGGGGGTCAGTTGACGTTTCCGAACCGCTACAGGTTCCTTGTTCACAATGAATGAGGCATTGCGAACAAGGAACCCGCAGCGGTTCCGAAACGTCTCTAACCCCCTTTTTTGACGTGGTCAGTGACCCAAGTTTACTTTCTACTATGCCACTACCTGACCACACGGGATTCCGTCAAACCCTGGATTACACCTATAAACTCTCCGTGCCTTACTTGGACAGTCGGTAGCGTGTCTTTCTTGAATCCCGCTTGAATTTGTTTCAGTCAAATGAATTGCTTTACAAAGTTCACTTCAGACATGTGATGACCTTGAATTCGCATTACAAGTCATGTTTCAAACACTTTCATTCCACGCGTGACGACGCGTTTCACATGAGCGTTGTGGGTTGTTTTAAAGTTCCGCGCGAGGTGACGTGGCTGTGATGTCACGATCCTATCAGCCAATCAGGATTTTCACTGGACAGCACCACCGGTGCCACCTTTTCCACGACCCGAGCTCCTTAACAGTATCGCGTAAAAACTGCCAGGCTTCTCCCCCTCTTTCGGTGTGACAAAGTTACAGTAGCCGTATGAGCTGAATTGCTGAACCGCACCATTCTCGGACACTATGGTCCATCTGCATAACATTTTACTCTACCAGCAAGTTAACGCGACCGCTACAAAGATGATGTCCGCACCAAAGAATGTACACTCACCGCGTGCTTACTGACTTCTCATACTGACTTCATTTTCCCGCTACTCTCTTTTCTCCTTCACCTTTATATCCCGTCATGCCTTTCCTCCAGCGCAGGGCAGCAAACTTGTTCCATCATGAGTTAACCTCCTTGCCTTTCCTTTCCCTTCACTTCCTTCTCTTCTTCCTCCTCCTCGGCCGCTGCAAAACTAGCGGAGCGTTGAACGTCGGCATCAATGCTGGAGCCAAAACTGCATCGCTGCACCTCAGCTCACTCTTGAGAATGATCGCTGGCTGATTAAATAAGTGCTAGATTGCAAAATTTCTCATAAGAACTTTTCACAAGCAATTAATATTTTTTGTTACCCTGTTTCTCTGCTAGGGTTGAACGGGTACGTAATTCGTGATGCCTACTAATAGTTGACGGTGCTTGAGACGGCGATGACGTCACCATCTTCGCCCCAGAAGGTGGCGTGCGCCGTGCCGGTGTCCGGTGGCTGCGTCTCGTTGACAAACCCGTAGCGCTGGAACTCCGAGAACGTGCGCGTGTCGTCGATTTTGAATCTGGCGTCGGCGGCGAACTCTTGCGAGGTCATGTTGCGGATAAGCTGTGAGCAGATAAAGCGAGGAAACTGTGTAGTAAAAGCACGCCTCTAGTTTATGTCATGCTCGTATAAATTTCCGCAGTCGTAGCGTATCAAAAAGCCGTCAAGACATATCGGAGCGAGTAGTGACGTTCCCGAACGGTTCGATAGCACCAATCAATCGACAGTAATTACCTGCCTACAGTCGACAAAATTAGGATCCCCCAGGAGCGTTCTTCTGGCGTAAGCGAACTTGCACGCTTCGGCGAACCTGCGCCGGAAACGAAGATTGTGAGCATTGTACATCATCAGTCTGATTACGCCTACCGCAGGGCAAAGGCCCTCCGATATCTCTCCATTCAACCCTCTCCTGTGCCACCTTCGGCCACCGTAACCCCGCAAACTTCGTAACCTCATCCACCCACCTTATCTTTCTGCCGCCCCCTGCTACGCTTGCCTTCTCTTGGTATCTAGTCCGTTACCCTTTACGACCACTGCTTATCTTGCCTTCGCATTTCATGCCCTGGCCAAGCCCATTTCTTCTCCTTGATTTCGACTAGGATGTCATTAACCCGCGTTGGTTCGCTGACCCACTCTGCCCTCTTCCTGTATCTTCACGTTACACCTATCATATTACGGGTGCTCCATAAGCGAGCACCGGTAGAATACAGCTGTTCTACACTTTTCGCTTGATGTATAAAGGTAAACTGCCAGTCGTGATCTGAGAAAACTTGCCAAATGCACTCCACCCAGTTCTTATTCTTCTAGTTTTTTTCACACTCGTGAACCGGACCTGCGGTCACTACCTGCCCTAAGAAGACCTATTTCCTTACCACTTCCAGCACCTCGCTACCAATTGTAAACTGCTGTTCCCTACCCAGACTCTTGAACATTACTTTCGTTTTCTGCATATCAATTTTTAACCCACCGTTCTATTCGGCCTTTCTAACTAATTGATCATGTTTTGAAGTTCATCTCCTGAGTGACTTAGCAAGGTAATATTATCAATGAATCGCAGATTACTAAGGTATTCTTCATTAATTCTTATTCCCAAATGTACCCAGTCCTGGCTTGGGAACACCTCCTGTTAACTGGCGGTGAACGCCTTTGTCGACATCATGTCTCTCTGCTTGACACCCTTCCTTATTGGAATTTTATTGCTGACTTTATAGATGACTCTCATAGATATTTTTCAGTAATTTTACATCAGACTCTTCTACACGCTGATTCCGCAATGCCTGCATGACTGCTGAGGTTTCGACTGAGTCAATTGGTTTCTAATAATCTATGAAGGCTATATACAGGGTTTTTTTTTATTCTGCGCATTTCTCTGTCACCTGATCATGGTGTTAGTAGGGTATATTGTCGAGTATCCCTTACGAAAACCTGCTTGAGCATTTCGTTGATTGAACTCTAAGGTTTACCTGACTATATTACCGATTACCTTGGTAAATACCGTGTAGGTAACAGAGTAAGCTGATTGGTCTGTAATATTTCAGGTCCTTTCTTACGGATTAAGATAATTTTAGCTCTCTTCCAAGCGTCTGGTACAGTCGAGGTTATGAGGCATTGCATACACAGGGTGGCTAGTTTTTCTAGCACAATCTCCCCGCCGTCCTTCAAAAAATTGCTGTTACCTGATCCTGAGCAGATGATTTCCCCCTTTGCATTCCTCCTAAGTCTTTCTTTACTTCCTCTTTCATTACTGGCGGGATGACCCCGTAAAGAACGCTATTCCCTTTCTCACTAACGTTCTGATTGCATTGGCGACTGTACATATTTGTGCAGAACTCTTCGGTTACTTTAAGTATCTTATCCATACTGCTAATCACATTACTGCTAATCACATTGCCCTCTTTTTCTCTTCACGCATACATCTGGTGTTTGCGTATCCCTTATTTCCTCTCCAGTGCTTTTAGGCCACCTCCATTCATTAGAGCATGCGCGTTGTGCTAGGCCTTACAATGCCAACCATAACTAAGATCCAATCTCAGGAACGAATACATACCGGTGTATGTACCACGTTTAGCTCTCGGCTCGAATTCTTGCGCCCCGCGGTATGGACGCAGCTGGCGATTTTCGGCCTGATGTTGAGGCTGTTTAGGAAAATTTTCCTAATAAACGTCTTAAAAAACATTTGGTCTCGTCGGCGTTGCTATTGCTCTTCTATGAGCTGCTTAAAGCGGCATCCAAAGTGACTAATGCGAGAACAGTTGCTAGCCGTTCTGACGTCTCCACGAGCAACCGTCGATGTAAACAAACGTACAATGGTTTTCAACGATGTCTAAAACTTCATAGAAAAGAGCCTAATTTGTCCTGACTGTTACGAAAGTGACAACATCGTAGCCATAGGGTTCTGGTGAAACCTGACTGCTAGGCGTATCAAGAGCACTCGCCACGGATCGAGCTGTTCGAAAACGACAGACGAACTATTGCGACCCCTATCGACCAGCGAAACATGCATTCAGCAGCACTAAAAATGAGAAGCCGCTCCACACCGACCAGGGCAAACTTGAGTGCCGGTACTTCAAGCTGCGTTCTATCATTGGGTGTGGAGTGCTCACGCAATAAACCGGCCCTATCTCGAAGCAGTTGGTTTGCAGTACTATTTACTCAAATGGTTACGTGAGAGCCCTTGGCGCAGTGTTCAGCATAGCGGTACAGTTTAAAACAGCAATAAATGATCAATGCAAATTCACCCTTCAGTGAAATATCAGATTCGCGTAACAGCGAGCGATATCCACCCAGCTGCAAACATGCAAGAGCTGGGCTCCACCTGTGCAAGGTGACCACGTCGTCCTTCAGCCGCGATCCTTCCGACGGGCGAAAAGCGTCCATGATGCCCAGGATGTAGGCGAGCACGGCTCCGCTCCCTGGCGGAGGCGCCGAGAACATCGTGAGGCCGCCCTGGAAGCGGGCCTTCACGGGCTTCTCCCACCGCACTGCGTAGTCACCAAGGTCCTGCAGAGTCAGCGCACCACCTGCGAGAGTACAAGTCAGGGCGGTGCACCCAAGCATGAATACGATTCGGCTCTGAAGAGGCAGAGCCTCCTATTTGGGAGAGACATCAAGTCGAACAAAGTTGCACCAGCAGCTGAAGAACTGCTTTTACAGCAAAAGCTGTTACTAGGAGACTTCCTGAGCCGTCATTGAAGCCGAATCTGAGCGATCCAAGTGCCCATAAGAGAAAAAGAAGAGAAGGAAAAGAAGAGAAGAAGGAGGGCAGGACATAGAGGGACACGTTTTGGAGACAGAATCGCAAAAATAAAAAGAAACTAAATCTGTACCTTCAGGAAAAGCAAGAAAGCACAGAAAGCCAGAAAAAAGGGACTCGCGGAGTGCACTGCGCTGCCACCGCCGAGGTACGGCTGGAGACGAGAGAGAGATAGAGAAAAACTTTATTGAGGCAAGTGTGTTGACCCCCCTTGGGTGCCTGGACCACCGCACGGTCCCACTCGAAGGCTGTGCCGCAGTGACAGCGGTGCCGGCGACAACATGAAGAGGGCGGACCTTCACCTGTTGTCTCGGACAAGATTCGTGCTAGAAGAGTCAAGCAGAAAGAAGAACGTGTAGACAAGCGTCGTGTTTGTAAACAAAGGTGGCACTGCGGCAGGAAGCGAAGCGCGGTGTAAGCAAAAACGCCGCATGCAACCACAGCGCAAAGGGATGCTGCCTTTGAAACCAACACGCCCACGTGAATATTTAAAAACGAGAGCATCGCTTGTAGTTAGAAAAGTTTTTGTAGATGTCCGGAGAGTACTCCTGCACGTTATCGCCCTGTTCACCGGAGGAAGTTACCAGGCGCAACGCTGCATGGGCTTTCTTCTCCTCTCCTAGTTTGCAGCAACAACGCGGCCACGGCGGGTGACTACGTTGACATATTACATGAAACCGAGAACGCACGAGGTATGCAGGGAAAATAATCGTCTACAGACTCAAATTCTGTGCCGATAAGCGTACTCGATTCCTAAGCGCAAGAGCTAGGCCGACGCGATGCATGACACCAAGCAGCTTCTTCACATGAAGAACCTTGTGATTCCTAGCAACTTCACTGCGCAGAACGCGGAACATTACTGGACATATATACTTACTGTGAATAAGCAAAATGCTATCCCTGTGTTTCTTGGAACTTTGTCGTGTGTGTAGCGAACTCAAATGCTTTTTCAGCTTGCAGAAATAGACATTTGTGGCAGGAGTCGAGTCCTTGCTCCACCGATAATGTATGCAAGAATGCTCTTTTTCTCTTGGCTTTGGGAGAGCCGCACATGAGCATGCATAAAGTTTTCCTCGAGCTTCCAAAGAAATTTACATTCGGTCTGGAAAGATAAATATTTTAACTCATTCTCCTAATTTTGAGAAACTTCACTCAAGTGTGTGCCTTGTTCAGCGTGATGAGAGTGACTTTTGGTGCGGCATTTGCTGTTTTCGCCAGGTTCTGGCCGACCTAAAATGTGAACTTTCCGGTAATTGGAAATAACACTGCTTGACTTCGCCCAGATTCGAGCGACGTTTAATCGCTTTCTAGGACTGCTGCTGAAAATACCCTTATTCAAGCTCGCAAAGTGAAAATAAAGGAAAAAAGTATGCGTTGTACGCAGTACTACATGTGTCTAGTGCTGCTTCAAACGTTCGCACTTAGTGGCTCGCTATGAACGCTGAAGGCGATTGGCATCAGCTGTTTTTCTTCTTTGCGTGAAAATACTGGGAACGTATAGTCCGGGCTGACTGTCATCTGAAAAAAACAGCCCTCCTGCATCCAACTAACTATCACATGCACACGAAATACTGCACCTAATCTTCTCGTAATGAAAGCCAAACAGAACAAGAACGAATGGCAGGCGTTGATTCTTCCACTGTTCGCCACGCGACTCAAAAGAAACCATGTCGATTACGAAAAGCAAACCGTCCGATTTCAGTGCAGAAATGCAATATTAACCATGCAGCCGAGCCGTCGCCAAACTTGTCACGCTCCACGACTGCTGCCCATCGCTTTCGCCCCTATCTGATCGCAATAAACTTCTAGAAACTTCTGCCGCTTCCTCTTTTCTGCCTTGCGGCTGAACCAATCACACCGCAACTCGTCGGAATATCGCCAGTTATCTTCAAAAATACACAAGCGTGGCATAAGCAAGGCGGATGGCTCCGCCTTCGCCTGACGCTTCATTCTCTATACTCCTTTCCAATATGGGATGCTTGGGCGTCGCCATATTGCTCGCTGGGATGCTCTGTGCACCTTACGTAAGCGCAGTGGAAGCGGCAGCGGCACGGGTTCCCAGCAGCCCAGAGAGGAGGTGCTTTGGCATCGTCCTCGCCCGATGGGAATAGTTAGAGCGAATCTGCCGCCGCCACCTCATCATAACTGCGACCAAAGATGGCTCTGGCCGAATGTTTTAACTAAGCCCTAGCGTGGTTAGTCTTTTTTTAGAGCGCATCGCCCGTTCGTCAGTTGAGACAGCGCCGCCTCCGTTCGGCACTGCCTGTTCCGTAAGCGGTCGCCCACCGTTCAAATACAACAGGAGCTGTGTTCCAAACTCGCAATACCGAGAAGCGTAATCGTCGGCCAATTTTTTTTCATCTTTCGCTTGACATTACATCCTTAAAATGCAAATAATATTGGTAATCTCTCCGGAGTATCTTGCCTTACGAATGTTTACTTTCGCATCGTGTTTATGAATGCGTGGGGCACCTGTGCATTTAAACTCGTGGTTGTAACCTTCGCACTCGGTGGCGTCAGTTTAGCCAACGCCAGAATGTGCGTGTGTGAGGGTGACCGCATGGAGAAAGAAAAGGTTCACGGACCTCTCAACCGGCGCCAACCGAGGCTCTATCAGCCAATCGTGCAAATAGAAGTGAAGGAATCGAGAGTTGAGAGAAATAGAACAAACACGCGACGCAGCCGCCTGCGCCGAAGCGACGACGACAGCTGCGGGAAAAGCCAGACATCTTTTCATCATCATCATCATAAACCTGGCTAAGCCTACTGCAAGACAAGGGCCTCTTCTATATCGCTCCAGTAATCCTCTCTTGTGCCAGCCGCATAACCTTTTGCTCGCGAACTTCTTAATCTCACCCGTTTGTTCACTGTCAAGTGCCTCGCGCCCCACGCGAAAAGGAGTCCGGACAAGACATAGTCGCCACCTGGTTGTTGAAACTCTAATAAACACAACAGCGCAGATCGCATAAGTTTCATACTAGTTACATAAGCTATAACGGTGACAAAGAAACCACTATTTATGCTTTGATGCTGCGACCAAGCGGAACCATTGGAAGGTTTTGTCAAATGTCGGAGGACGTCCTATTTACGACCCTCTAAAAGCAATGGTGACCTATTTTGTCCCTGACAGGGGGTGAGAGCACGATAGGCTTCAGGGGCTGGGTAGCAGGCTGCGTTATTTCTAATAATGTTTTTACGATCGTGACTAGAACGACACCGTTACATTTCTAGTGGCCTATTGTTTGGTAACGAGTGGGACTCATCTGCGAAGTGAAGGATAAACGTACTGCCGGTACCTAATCAGGCAAGACCGAGTTGTCGGAAACGTCTCTCAACTACGGTCACAGTTCGCACTGGCGTTTCTTAGTACTCAGTCGTGATCGATATATATATATATATATATATATATATATATGTTATAATTCAATAATATATTTAGGTTCATAGCAACATTTTGCTTTTCTGTTGTAGCGAGCCCACTTACTACAAAAAAAAAACCATCATGCAATTGACTGTTACCCAAAGTCCTTTTAAAAGCTCCCAACGGGATCAGAAAGCCCGTACGTTCGGCGAAGTGCACTTACCATTATCCTGGACCTCCTGCACAAGCTTCTCGGCGAACTGTCCCTTGTAGAAGTAGTCGGGTCCGTTCTCGGCGATCGCCTCTAGAGTGTTCGCAAGGTCTTTCTGGATCACCTGTTCCCCTTCGGCCAGTAGCTCGCCCGTCTCAGGGTCCGAGAAGACCCTCCTGCGTACGATAACCATGTGAGGTGGGCCAACGGCAAAATTCAAGGGTTGAGCCAAGTGGCGAATTATGGAGGTGGGACAACTCCCAAATTTTGGCTCTGGCAACTGCCACATTTTGAGGGTGAGACAAGTGGCAAATATGGGGGTGGGCCGACTGTCAAATTTTTGGGATGACCAACTACCAAATTATGAGCAGCAGTGGCTTTTGTTGTGGCGAGAGTCCGGACGGCGCACTTGTATCGATAGAAATCTGCCTGGGTGTTTCCAAAATCTGTGTGTACTGTTCTTCAGAAAGCTTTAAAAAGTCGCATTGTAATAATAATCTTTCGCGTGCTGCGTAGCTTGCATAAGCTTCTCTATACAAATTTGCTCACCTCTCTTGCAACTTTTATTTTGATATTGTTGCATATCCTTTCTACTTGACGCCGCGCATAAATAACGTCCCTTGTAATCCAAGTGATATTATTCCCTGCACGTTTGAGCTTTAGCGGGATGATTGAGTCATACAATAAGGCACAGTGGTTTCAAAAATATGGCAAAAAGTACCTATGTCTCTTTGGTTAAGAGGCATATCGGTTAGGATCCATGCGTCGTATGCTTTGGCATAATTACTTATAGTCGAGGAAGGCATTCATTTGTTATGGTGCACTCAAGGAGTAACCGACAAAGTGGTATGTTGTTATTCGAGATGTCTTCAGTGATGCGACTTACAACACGTTGCACAGGGAAACGGTCACTGCTCATTACCGAATCAAGAACGTTTAGTGCGGACGTACGCGTGTATTATACAGAACTATTAGGTGAAGGTTGAAATTTATTATCAAATTAATAACCGCGCCTGAGATTAGTGAGGAGTGATGCGTGGTGGCCCAGTCGATGTGTGATAAGTTAAAACAACCTGTGGGTATAACTCGGGAGTTACAACAATATTGCTGGAGGAAGCTTTGAACTGAATATATGCATTCGTGACCAGAAGGTGGCTTCTGTAGAAGGTTCCAATAATAATTTTAGCATTGTTGCAAATGACTGTGGAAAAAACAGGTTTCACACCAGCTACTTCAGGAAACATGACAAAAGCAATGCGTTTTTTTTTACCGCAAGAGCCACGCCACCCTCACAGGGAGCTCAATCTATCATGAGGATTGCGTAGTTTGGTGGAACAATTTCTTCATTGCAGATATCTTGTAGATATCGATAAATTTCGTGAGCTTACCGGAAAATCCCTACTGTCATCAACGAGGAAGTGATGCCGTCATTAACGTCTCTATATTTAATTTCTGTGCATAATGTAAATCTATGATAAAATCAATCTGTGAATGGCGGCATCTTTCAATTTTTTTTATTTCATGTACTTTCCTCCTTGCTGTTGTAATAGTGATCGGTTACCCTTGTGTACATATATGTGAATGTCTGTTTGAACAAATGTAGACGGGCCCTTATAACCCATTCCTGTAAAAATCCCTAATGGGATTGATAGTATCGACAAAGAAAATAAATAAAAAAAATATCTGGAGAAGTGCGTTTTGGTAATTGCGACAATACCTGATTCCTGCTCAAGAAGCACGTTATCGAGTGATACTACCTTGTTTATAACATCTCTTGCGGATGATATAGATCACTTCCTTGATTGTGGCCTCTTTCGAGTCATTGCTGGGCTTATATTTGGTCATTTGCGTGAACAGGCGTTCGGTCTTGCTTTTCGTCACCCTATACACAGGCGCAATTTTTAATTAATGACATGTAAAAGAGAAAGGACATCGGTTCACTGCGTGTTCTTTTTCGCATTTGCCAAAGTTTTTCTTCCTGACTCCGCGAATTCTAGCGACAGTCATAGATGCACTAAGCCCTACCCAGCAGCACTTACATCTTCAACGTTTACGCTTTGACCATACCCCCCGTACGCGTGCTTTCATCTTCCCCGTCCATGACCCAACAGCAGAACGAGAGTATGCCCGAACCTGATTTTTTCCACCATCTTGGTGACGGCTGTTCCTGGCTGCAGCCGGAGGGCGTTGGCCAGGTGCGCCCCCATGGGAAAGCCGTATCTGGCGAGCCGAATGGCGTCAGTGAAGAGCTCCTTCCAGGGCAGCGAGCCTTTCAAGTGGCGGTGCAACGCCTCGTACCCCCGGAGCTCACCCGGCACGCCCACCGCCAGGCCGCCTGCAGAGTTTCAACAGGCAGCTCGAGATATTGCGCTCCTGCCATTTCACGACAGTTTTTAGTCCACGCTACCTAGAACGAACTTTTGCAGCTTGGCCTTGGCCTTATCCCCAATATTTCTCTATATCAAGGAAGGTCGGAGATAGAGTTTTTGGTTTTGCGCTTTTCTTTTCCGCTTTATTGACAAGATAGACTAATTGCAGTTTGCGTTTGCCTAGACTGTCGAGTGGAATTGCTTAAACAAGCTATTCTTATTGTTCACAAAAAAAAACAAAAACACTAGGTGAACTATCTGTCGAAAATGAGCTTTTATCCGGGGCCTCACTTGCAGAGAAATTTAACTGTTTTTTTTACTGCCTTTAAGCCAACCGTAGATGTAAATCCTGCCACTAGCATAATTAGCAATATGCCTAATGAATTCCTGGTCTTTTATCAAACGGATTCGGAAGAAGTGTTCTCAGTATTAATGAATCTGAAATCAACACGCTGTGTGGATTATGGTAGGCTGCAAATAAAACCGCTTAAGTTTGTTGCAGACCTAATGCGCCGTATCTAGCTTTCATTTTTAATCACTCCCTTTCATGCTCTATTTTTCCTAATGAAATGAAAAATGCCAAAGTAACGGTTATCTTTAAAGGAGGTGATAAAGCCGTATTAACCAACTACCGCCCGATTCCTGTACTTCCGGTTTTTTCGAAGGCATATGAAAAGATTATTCTGAAAAGAATGGATAGCTTTTTTAATAAACACAGCTTGCTAACAGATTCACAGTTCGGGTTTCGAAAGGGACGCTCTACTGAATCTGCTCTCCTATCACAAAAAGAATTTATCTTGCAAAATTTTGAACGTAAATGTCTAACTCTCGCTATCTTTGTTGATTTCAGTAAGGCTTTTGCTTTCTTAACCCCAATATTTTGCTTGCTAAGCTAGAAATGAATGGTGTTCGAGGAATTTGTCTCCATTTTCTACGATCGTACCTCACTGATCAAAAACAGGGTATTTTCTATGATGGACATGGATCCACTCTTCAGGCTATAAACTGTGATCCTTTTAGGTCCTTTTCTTTTTAACGTATACATAAACGACCTCGTAAACATTGGCAGTAACGTTAAATTTATTCTGTACGCAGATGACACCAGTATTTTCTTAACGGGCTTTTCAACAGATCATTTACTAAATCGCGGTAACGCTGTTCTTAAAACTTTGCATGCGTGGTCCGTTCAAAATGGGTTGTCTGTTAGTACCAATACATCTAAAGCTGTTATCTTCAGACCCAAAATCGTCAAAATTATCCTAAACCATGATCTTCAATTGGGGAACCATAAAATAGGAGTCGTGGACAACTTCAGATCGCTTGGTGTAATTTTTGACGCGTGTATGAGCTGGACCGCGCACGCAAGACATCTTCGTAAGGAAATAGCTCCTTACGTTGGTTTTCTTGCTCGGTACCGCAATGAATTACCTCCCTTTATAAAACGAATGATTTATCATGCCCTATTCTAATCACACATTAACTATTGCCACATAGTTCGGGCTACCACATCCAAAACGAATCTGCAGAAGATTGAAATTCTTCAAAAGAAAGCTATCAGGATTATCGCAGGTGCCAGTTTTACTGCCCATACGGCTGAATTGTTTACTCAGTATGACGTAATTCGTGTGGATGTTTTTCTCGAATACCGCCTATTATGCTACCTCAAGTTTTCATCACCATCAGTATGTAACTTTTAGAGCGCAGTTCTTTGGCGTTGTTCCTGGGTTTCGCGTCGTCGTCGGCGTTGTCGTCGGCGTCGGCCTCGTAACCAGCTCCGCCCCCCTTTCATCCGCAGCTGGGGTTGACTCACTATCGGCGTCAGCGGCATCAGTCAGTCGCTGCTATCTCTTCCCTCCTCCCTTTATCGTGTTGACCGCTTGCTGCGCGCGCTACTGCCCCCATCGTTTGCCGCTGGGTGTACACGCCGCCCCCCTCCCCCCTCTTCCTGCGAGTCTCCGGTTGTCAAAGCGCCGGCTCGAACTTAATTCCTTTCTTCGCTCCTCCTCCAATGCAACCCCTGTGCGGTGGCAATCAGAGAGCCAGATCGGTGGCGGCGGATCTGTATATGTGCACCGCCCGAGCCGAAATTGCCGCTGCCGTTCGCCCTGTGCGGTGGCAATCAGAGAGCCAGATCGGTGGCGGCGGATCTGTATGTGTGCACCGCCCGAGCCGAAATTGCCGCTGCCGTTCGCCACTGCGAAATTATCTGCCAGTTCTTTCTGAGCCATGAGCGAGACGACCGATGGAAGTCCTCCGTCTGCTAAAAAAAAAAATTCTGTGATAGCGCATACATGTGTTGCTCGATTTCTTCGCCTCAATCTATCGAAAAGGTGAAACTGCTTATTTGCTGCGCTCAAATTTCGCATTAGGAAGTAACGTAATCGTCGGTAATTTTTTGCTTAAAGTATGTTCAAACCCGATCCTCTGAGAAATGGACACTTCCACGCGCTGGAACAAATTATGGCAAACAAGCATTTAATTTCATTATAACTCATATTCTAAACAGCTACGAATATAACCAGCTTAGCATGTATAACCTCCGACCACATGATTTAAAAGTGTACTTTGTAAATAATATTCAATAACTTCTTGCTACATAATGTAGTCTGTGTATGTATGGATGTCCTTTTCCTGTTTGTCATCGACCCACCAGTGTGTCACTTTCAAATGCATTTTTGTTTAGTTGCAATGATTTTGCTAGTTTCAATACTACTTCTCTGTATAACAATCTCTTGAATCGTAAATATTATAATTTGCTCGTATGCGACCTGCCACCGTAGTATGTATGTGTTTATTTTATTTATTTCTTGTAACGGTTTTTAGAAGAGGCACAGGCATCTTCAAGCAATTTTCTTTAGCTTTTGGCCTGTGGCTTATTCTAAAGAGTGTTAGCACTTTCAAGGAATAAAGTGAATCTTATTACTACAAAAAAAGAATTCTTCGTTTACTATTAGTCAAAAAAGTATTGAAGGTCTGGCTTCCAGTGCTCCTTTAAATTTTTTGTCCTCTTTGGAAGAACTTTCAATCAATCAATCAATCAATCAATCAATCAATCAATCAATCAATCAATCAATCAATCAATCAATCAATCAATCAATCAATCAATCAATCAATCAATCAATAAGCCACTTAGTCAGTCAGTCAATAAATCAATCATTCGGTTAGTCAATCAATCACTCTATCAATGAGTCTTCGAATGGTAATCTATTTAAAATTACATATATGAAGACACAGAACTTTATATTGAGAAAAAAAAGAGAGGTCCGCTTGAGAGATTATTATCTGCCCATCTACTCTCCACTGGGGAAAGGGGAAGAGGAAAAGAAGGTTATGATGGAGGACGATGTGCACAGAACAGATACGCTAACATAAGGAAGCAGAGCAGTAGATGCAAGTATTAATACTCCAGCAATCCAACAGTCCTCCCCAGCGAAGCAAGCCAACCTCACCCCAGAGGCTTTTTTGTTTTTCCGTGATGAACATGTCCCTCGAGGCAGCGGCCGGGGCTATTTCGCGGGCGATGAGCACCTGCGCCTCCTGGCTCGACCTGAACGAAAAAAAAACAGCACTGCCAATATAACTCACTGTGGTCTTTTGGGGCCACGCAATGTTATTTTTATTTATTTTTCTCTTGCCAATTATACTCTTCGTGTTCAGTTGGACACGTTAGCACAGTGCAAGTTGGCTGTATGTGTCGTGAGAGATTACCTGCGGTCAAGTCGCCAAGCGCATCAAAAACTGCAAGCGCTTCCTGAAAACATACCCGACTTATGAATTGTGAGTAAGCAATAGCGATCCCAACCAGGCGCAATACTTTTGATAGATTTTGACAGCGTCGACAGTGCTTATATGTCTCGTAGAACTGCGACTGAGAACACGAGCAGGGTCGAAGGAAAGGCTTATTTCTGCCTTGTATACATCACCCATCAATGTATTGGTCGATTGTCTTCTAATTTCCGTCTGCAGTGAAGCGGAAGTACTTTAGATTTTCATGTGAATGAGCTGCTTCAAGCTTATCTTTTGTTCACTCTCTTTAGGAAAGAAAGCTCGAACGATATTGTAACGTTGTCGGGACAATGCCGTGGACAATCACCGAGAAGGCTGAAGTGCTGCTGAAACTAATTCATTATTAACCAGCTAAAATCAAGGAACTCTAAATAGCCGCAATCTCTGTTCAACCAGTATGAGCTGCGACGCCTTGAGTCCGACGCTGCACCTCCTTCGGGGGTGACCTAGACACCGTTAGGCAGTCATTTTTGTGCGTGTTAATCCATATTGTTGTTGGTCACACGGGGCAAAAGACCTTTTCAAAAAGGGCTCCCTGGGCGCTGCCATATTGTTCCCTGGACTGCAGTGGGCACCTTGCGCTAGCACGGTGGAAGCGACGGCGGAACCGGTTTCCAGCAGTCCAGAGAGGAGGCGTTTCGCCGCTTCCACCGCGCTAGCTCAAGATTCCCACTACAGTCCAGGGAACAATATGGCGGCGCCCAGGGAGCCCTTCTTGGAAATGTCTTATAGACAGCGCTGTCAACGACCTGGCGATGGTTTTCGATGTATTTTAACTGTGCAGCAAGTTTAGAAAAAGCCTTTTTTTTGCGACTACCCTAGTTTAGTCGAAATATCTCCATGGGTCACCGGGTAGTCGACACCAAAATGATCTCCCAAAATTTTTCTCTCTAACCAGAGAAAATTCCAACTAAGCTATAAATCGCAAGCAGTTGCTAAGGGTCGCACCAACTGTGCACATCTACGGCTTCTGTGACGTGACGAGCTGCAACTATCGACCAGCTTGCATAAACGTAGCTGCTTCATGCCGACTGAGTAATCACTGAAGGGGAGATCGAATCGATGACTAAACGTAAGAGCTTTTTTCTCTCTGAGGATGACTAGAGTCACCATCACCGATATTCAGTTTTAGCTTATGAGGCAGATATCTGCGGCAAATGATTACCATTGCGCCTATTAATGTGTCGAAATCGTTCGCACTTTCGTTTCCAACCAGAGTTCTTCGAGCACTATGTACTACCAACATCGGGAGTGGTCTTAACGAAAGAGGAGCAAGTGGACGCAAGTTGCAGCTACAAACGCACCGCGAGTAGACGGCAGCTATGAAGCCTCCGCCAATGCCCATGGAGTGAGGGATGACGACACCCATGCACAGCAGGGTGGCGATAGCGGCGTCCACGGTTTTTCCGCCCCTGCGGAAGATTCGTCTGGGTAGAAGAAAGAATCACAGTGTTAACGGAACTAACAGGAACATCCGTGTTTATGCCACATTTGCGCCAGAATACTAGAAAACCGGCCCGCAGAATTTTTTTAACCTGATAATACAAACTCCGAAAAACAATCTGGCTGGCGACTTTTAGCAATTAATCTTCGATAATCTGTGTGCTAGATGACTGAAAGTCGCTTGTTATGGCAGTGCGTTTAATGAAGCGCTGCTAACAATCACGTCAACGAAGATGACATAATCTTTTCTTCTTATGCTTAACCTGCGTCTATTTGCGGAAAAACTAGCACTCAGTAGAAAACACGCGGAATCCAGGAATGTCCATATATTATTTAGGCAATTGTCCATTGCACTACTGAGCAGACATGTCTTGAAAATGTTCTTGACTACGGCCAGTACTCATGTACGTCAGAGCACTGCTCAGAGAAGCGAAGTATTGTTTCGTTAGGGAAATTTGTAGTCGCTAGCCTTCATTCTGTCAAACGAACAATGAGCAAGCGTTCAACTTTACGAAACTACAGCCTGCATGCGAGAAGACAACTCCCGTAGCCAGCATAACTAAAGTCGCCTCTTATAAATTCCACTCAATTCTTTTTCGCGTCAGCGCTGGCGTTTCCCGATGTCGGTGCAAATTTTGGTTTAAGGGGACGCGGCACCTTCCACTCCCGTACCTAGCCACCGTCGTGCATGGCGGAGCGTCGGTGGAGACAGCCCATGTGCTGAAGTTGCCGAGGGCCGACGCTGAAGGAGTGACCTCGACCTCGGCGGGGCCGGGAAGGCAGCGTATCCGTAGCCAGTCCTTCGCGTAGAGTGTGATCAGCACGCTGGCCGTGCTCACGACGACCGCGCCCACCAGTAGCACGCAGCAGAGCACGACTGGCTTCGAGATCAAAGCGCTACTGCAATGCAGATAGGAAAAAAAAAGAAGGATGTAAGGAGTGCACGGCAGCCTTTTCTCGCACTAATACGTGTGCTCAATTCCAGACACACCTTGAAGTGACAGAGTGGTTCGAGTGGAAGGCAACGCAAAGACCGTAGTTATGGAAATAACACTTCAAAAGGACACTGAAGATAACTTCATCCCATTTTGTTCCTTGTAAAATCGGATTCTTTGACACTTGTCGGTGATGTTGATGCTTGTCCTGCGGCGAAAGGTGCAGTTATGGCTTTTACTGCTTTTAAATTTCGTCCCGCAGATAAATTGTGACGTCTGCACCGAAAGCGTCTCCGTGATCAACATATAGAACTGAATGGTGGCGTAACCTAGGCTCTGTGATCCGCGGCTAACTGGGTCGGCACTGCGCAGTTTAGTTGAGGCATCAGTCAGTGATGTCGACGCCTATGTTTCCAAGTTAAGAGCGTGATCACATACAGCGCTAGGCTCTTCATCATTCTTTGTCCTCTGTGTGTGTGTCTCAGACTGCGCTATTAACTTCAAGATGCTTCTTTACCAACTAGCCCGCCAGAACGTTTCAACCTCTATTTCACTTTTTTTTTACTTTTCTCCTCTATAGTACAATACTCTACCATGGTCCTATGCGCAATAAGCATTTCATTCGATAACCCACTTGTGAACATATTTACAAAGATAAATTACTTCATTTCGTGCGCGCATAATTCGAACAACCGGATCATTGAATGACGCCCTGATTTTATCGACATGATGTGTAAAAAGGGAAGGGAGCTCAGGCTCCGTTTCATTTAAACACTCTGTAGCTTCGAACCAATTTTCGATCCTCTTCAAGTTGATGTCCTACAGGTTCGATAGCACCTATAGCTGTGACATGCAACCATTCAAAATACTTCTTCATTCGCCACTAAACAAAGTTAGTAAGAAAGAGCAGGTTCTTCAAATTCATACTACTTTTATTTTATTCTTTTTAGGTGATTGTAAATTCACGTCATTGGAGGAGGCCGTGTTCTTCTTGGTTTATACAACACTCACGTTGCTCCAAAATTGTCATAGTATGTTTACTTGTAACATCATGTGATGCAGGCGTTTTGTATAACATCGCTGTTAAACTTAGGGCTTCATAATTGACGCCTTACAACACGAAAACAGGCTTTATTACGGCCTAATCACGTCCACTTCTGTATCGTGCTGTTCCATATTTTTCCCCGTCTGCACTGACAGCTGTTCATGGACAAGGAACCCTATAAAGCCCCTCTTCTGCTTTCATCTTTCCAGTCTCTTGAGCTTACGTTTCTAATCTATAGGGACGCATACGTCGTTTAATACGCTTTGGATGTAAACTAATAATTTTTCTAGTACCCCTACCCGGAATTTAAGATTTTCGTGCCCGTCAGTGTGAAGTTGCAGTGGCTGTCAGGTATTCCTTGCGGAGGCAGAAGACGCAGATCTTCGTTAAGGACCTCGGGGAACCTTTTCATCTTTGGGAGTAATGTGCTCAGCTATGTAGTTTCGATGCTGAGAAATAAGTAAAAGACATGAAAGAGAGAAATATGATGTTTACTTCTGCGTTATTTTACAACAGTTTCTTATATGTAGTTGTGATCCAGGCATATCTATGCATTCAGCCAGAGTTGAAGCAAAGACGTTTCCGCTAAAAGCAAGCATGGGAAAAGCGTAGGGGCGTATCGCACAATGGCTATGAGGTACATGTCTGGTTGAGTACAGACCAAAGAAAATAAAGCATTGAAAAAAATGACGCAGAAAACGACACGCACGAGTTCCGTACCTATCAAATAAGTTTGTGAATTGAGTACATTTCGATCTTTAATTCCACTCACACACACACACAGACACGCACGCACGCACGCACACACACACACGCACGCGCGCGTGCGTGCGTGCGTGTGTGTGTGTGTGTGTGTGTGTGTGTGTGTGCGCGTGTGTGTGCGAAATTTATATAATTAAATTACATTATATACAAACAAAGATTCTCGACAAAAAGCTTGATGACGAGGGGCTCGATGGCGAGGCGCTCGATGGTGAGACGCCCGATGGTGAGACGCTCGATGGTGAGACGCCCGATGATGAGACGGTACTCGGCCATACTCGCTGGTGAGTTTTTAAAGCATTTCCTTTCCCTGGGGGCCCTAGATGGGGGCCGGACTTGCCGAGGAAGGAGTGACCTGGAAAGTTCACTGTGGCACCCATCCCGGGAACGCGCCCCCGCCACGTGTTGGGAGAGGGAGAAAGATGCCATCTACGTCGCGCAGACGCTGGAATGTCCACGAGCGGCGTTCGCACGCTTTTCATGCGGACGCACGTGCAGGGTCCAGGCTACGTGCAAGTACACTCGGTGCAGGGGAGAGGCTCGCTGAAAACTTCTTCCTAGAGGACGGACGCTGCTGTCAGACGACTCAGCTGACCCCCGTGCCCCTCGAAATGTCACGTACTGCCGGCCTTGGCAACTGACTTCGTTCTGTAGATGAGGGCGCACTGCAGAGCTGTGCTGGACAGTTGCGTGCTGGATTTCTGACGTCGCTTCCGTGGCTAATCCAGGCATTGAGCTTGCGTGCCTTTTGTGAATAGTCGGCATACCGCTGCAAGCACGCCGATCTTTCATCAGGACGAAGGCGAAGCGTAACAGTGGTTAGGAGAAATGCGAATTAGGCGCTCTAGCATTTGGGTTTTCACTTCGGTTTCGCGATTTCAGTTTCACTGGAGTGGACACTAAGCTCAGCAGTAAGGGGATGACTCAATTGCGTTAATGGGTCCGTGTCCATGTATGCGGAACTGATCATTTTCTTTTATATTTATAGATTTATAGATCTCCCGGAAGTATCCTTATTACTCCTGGCGCTTTGGTGCAGCCATTTGGCGAAGCGCCACCGCCCTACGATGGCAGGAGCTTCCACCGCTAGGGCTTCCAAGACCCAGGTTGCTCTTCCAGAAATCGTGATGGCATCAAAAGGTCACGTGTTCTAGGTGCCCCACATGTCTCCTAGGGGGCACCTAGGACAGGCTGAACACAACCCACTGGACGCAAAGAGAGACCTGAGTGGACGCTCTCTTGCTGACACGCTAAAAATGCGCGCACAATGTGCCAGCAGCCCTGCTATAGAACCGTAGTATCCAACACCTGGTACCACCTTCCTCAAGCCCTGCCGATTGCCTCGTGGGAGAACTGGCTCGCACCACCGACGATACGACTCCGGCACATTTGGCTGTCGCTCCTAACCGACAACGGCCATGGAGTGTGAGGAGAGGAGTGGTAGAAACAAGACGGGAGTGGTAGGAACTGACGTGGGAAAAAAAATTTTCTCGTCTACCTCTCTTCACAAGCCTACAGCGTAGGGCTCACCTCGGATATGGTGCTGCCACGGGATGAGCAGACCCGCTGGAGAGACGCTTGGGCGATGGGACAACTGCACCGTCGCTTCTGAAACTGATGGTACCGTTGTCGCTCATTCTTCTGTCAGTCTAGGAGATAGCGACATCAAGATAATCTCTTAAGGCGGAACAATTGCAGATCACGCGGTGGTCCAGTCTTCTTCGCCTTTTTCTTCCTCGAGTAACGCTCGGGCTCAGACTCAGTCACGTGCAGCCCCCATAAATATGAATATATATATTTTTAATAAAGCCTACACAGAATTTGAGAATAGCATCAAGAAGAAAATACACAGCAGTGTATCCAACACCGAACTCTTCAGCAATGTGCATGCTTTCGCGACGTTTACTCATCGACGGCTTACGTCATTTCCGTAACCGTTAATATCGCTCACAGGAGCATTTGAAGAGAAAATTCGCACTAATTATTTATTTGCCCGGGAGTGGGGTTGAGTGGTCCCCTGGTTAATAAAAGTTACTGTGACACGTGAGCTGCAGGCGAATTACATCCTTGTACCTGCGTTATCGACGCTTCGCTCGGGACGAAATAGTGGAAGTGCAAATCAAACTCATGTGCTTTCATGTGTGGTAGCGGACAGCCGTTCGCGCATTCTGGAGTCGTTTGCTCGAGATTGTGCATGGGGACGCACACAGCGCAATGTGCCTCTGGGCTACATTGATAGAAAACAGCAGTGCCTAATCATGGGTTACAATACCACAGGAGACATCCGCATTCAGATATGGACTGAATCAAAACAAACATGACGCACTAGGTAACAGTATAATTTTTGGACAAGGAATACCAAGCAGAATAACCGTTATGAGAAAATAATAAAAGTACAGCGTACGAGTGACTCGAGCCACACTAAAATACACATATGAGTGAAAAGGTTCCACCATTGTTGAGCTGTACCCGAATTGCGGAATAGCTTGTTCATTAACCTCCATCGAAGCCCTCTGAACGCACTGGAGAGTATTATCGCCCATGTGAAAGCCCGTTCCTTCAATTCAGGTGACCATGACGGCGTTGAAGATGCGGGTGTTTTGTTCTTGTCTTGCTTTCTTTTTCGAGCTTTTGTATTGTGTTTGCATTGTGCGAGTGTCGCTATGGTCTGTATAGTCAAAGGCCCATACCCGCATTGGAATAAGCCAAATTCTGATTGCGTGCGGTGGCGAATCAGCAGGAAATGTTATTATTGCGGTCCTCGAATAGCAAAAGGCATATTCTTGCAAGAGGGGTTAGACCAAGTGCGCATTTGTGGAACTCCATGTCTTGGGACGGGCGTGGAGCGCTAAGGCTTTGGGCGGACACTGGACGTTCGTTTCGGGCCACAGAGGCCTGTCCCAAGTGTTCACCCCGTACTTAAGCCTACGCCTCACTCCAGGAGGAGCCCTTCATCTGCGTCACAGCCGCTCGCCAGACATGGCTGCTTCATCGCGTCGAGGCGGCAGCGGCCACCTATGCATTCCCCATATAGCGGTACCACAGTGGAAGCTAAATAAAACTTCACTTTTCGAGATAAATGTTCTTTATTACAGCTTGGTCGTGAATATTTAATCTTTTCAAAGGAGCATCGAGATAAATAAGGGTAAAACAGAATAGGACAATCATGCGCAATTGATTGTACTTTTCCTGCTTGCCGTACTTTTTTTACTTTTTAAGAAAGATCTCGCCTTCACTCTACGTTTTCAGGATCTTTATTTCCACTATATAATCCCTATTGAAGAATGTACTCCGGAATAAACTTGCTGTTGATAGTCGCGCATTAGCATATTTCGCCATATTGCACTAATTCGCGTCGCCTTGAAAAACACAAAGAAAGAAGATCACGCAAATCGCAAACTAACCCAGTTTGAACCGTTATTTACTACTGCCACTAGTACTACTATGAATAAAAATACTTATTACTTGCGGGGTAGCCACTATTTTATTACAACTACTACTACTAGTGCTTCTACTACTCCTGCTGCCACCGCTACTGCTACTTCTAAAGCAGATGTTAATACAGATATTGCTACTACACTAAAACCTAGCTAATTCGGATTTGCCAGCACCAGAAGAATGTATAAATTAAACAATTTTCTCATTATCTGCAGGGCATAAAAAACCATAAGAAGGCGCCCCAAGTTAACATTCCTTTATTTTACGGGAAAAATTGTCACCCACAAACGGTTGGCGTAAACAGAGAAGGTTT
This sequence comes from Amblyomma mixtum, assembly GCF_055824585.1. Classification (NCBI taxonomy): domain Eukaryota; kingdom Metazoa; phylum Arthropoda; class Arachnida; order Ixodida; family Ixodidae; genus Amblyomma; species Amblyomma mixtum. The sequence goes on from NC_143013.1 coordinate 317,927,958, forward strand.
ACTGAGACTAGCTACGACGCGCAAGGCAACGGAGAACTCTGGAGAGGAACCCGAAGAAAACGCTGGCCCCTATGATGTCCAGTTCTAAGCCAGTACCAGATAAATCAGGCCGGCCGCTTCATAACGCTACTAGGGTGGTTAACAGTGCGGCAATATATGCAAGCGTTGATTATTCATGGAGGAAATGTCCGTTGCAATAGCTGTTTCTCATAGTTCCACCAAATTCATAGGAAAAAGAAGGATTCATAGGCGGATGAATCCTACGCATGGGTTTTCAGGACACTCAGGGAATCAGCAGCTTCGTCACCCCCGCCCCCCTCCCACCCCCCCTCCCCCCCTTCGCACACACATACCGCGAAATATAAAATACAGCTCACCATGCTTTCTTACATACGCTGTAATACAAAACGATTACAGGCTCCGCGATGCGCATACAACGAAAACAATAAAGGAAACATCTCGTTGTACCTTTTTTGACGACCCTCATAACGATAACAACGTCGCCTTTGCGTTTCGGCTTGACACCATCGCCACTCGTGCTAGAGAGAAAAGAGTTCTGAGTTGCGAATTCAGCGTCACAGTCACTCCACATCCGGTGCCCTGTGCACATGCGAGCTCCGCCGCTTGTCCGAATTAATCGAAGCGCGGCCAAATTCCCCCTAATTAACGAGGGTTTCACGCCATTCAACTGTATATGTGTTTGATGGAACCGTACGGAATACCCGAATTACCCCCTTTCGGAAATAAACGGGGTTCAAATCAACGAGGTGTTACTGTGCCACTACCAATACCACCTCTATTGACTTAATGGATAGGGTGTTAATTGAGGCCAAGATCGCGGGATCGAATCCCGGTCGCGGTGGCTAGAAATAATGACAGCGAGTGTTACACGACCTCATGCGGTCGCAATTCTCCTGGAGCCCTCCGCTACGCACTTATTGCAGGCTATGTGCAGCCTAAGGACTTTGAACCAGGCGTACTATACTACTAACAGCTACTATGGCTACTATTAAAAAAAAAACAGCTACTAGTATTATAGAAGTATCTACAGGACAGCAGCGGTGGCCTACTGGTTTCAACATTCTTCTGGTATGCGGGAGGTGCGGGGATCAATTCCCATTGTTCCCAGATGCTCACCGGTTGCCTGACTGGAACAAGCTTTCCCCAGGCATGGTGCCGGGCTTTTATGGGGTCACATGTTTAAAACGTAGGTCATTGACCCCCGTATAGATCATAGCATCTTGAGCATGGGCGCTCTGTGACCAAGTCGCCCTTGCGCTATTGAAATACGTCTTCATCATCAATACTGCAACTCGCAGCCCCGCCACGACCGTTCTCGCAGCCCCCCTTGCTTAGGAACCTCACTGAGAAGAAAGTTGTTTTAGGAGCTCTTTCAGCATCTTGACCTTTGTTCGAGCAGTCCGTTCTTAATACCATTTTGCGGCACGGCACTTGGGCTCAGCCTCAGATCTGTCTATTTCTCCGTTCATGCTCATCGACTACCTTGATTAATAGTATCACCTTTTCTTTCTTTGTTATTTAATTTTGAATTCTTTAATTTGTATTTCTTTTGCTTTCAGCCGATGCCTTACTTCGCACGGAGAGTTCCCAGTCTTTTATTACTTTTATTTATTTATTTGTTTTTCTTTTTTAGAAAGGAGTGGACGACATGGATCACATCATGAGAAACTGTGAAGAAGCTCAAGGAAAAAGCAATTATGAAGATGGTAGAGTATGGAATGAAGCATTAAGAAGCCCAGATTCTAGGGTGCAAAATGAACTGACCCAACTGGCAGCCACAGCATCCCTTAAAGTGTTAGTCTATTAGTAAACAAAACCCCTTCTTCTCTCCCTGCGTGCCGTGCCGGAGAGGGTAGGTAGGGGCGCCGGTTGAAACAATAAAGTTATTCTCAACTGAACAGAACAAATGTACAGGCGAACTGCAATCTGCGCCCCGCTGTTATTTGCCCATCCTCCAGTGTAGATAAGTGCCATCTGTTGTTAGGCCAACAAAAACAACAGTGGCAACAGCGCACGTTTTTGCACGCTACGAAAAGCGCGAAGCGGTGAATGTGAAAGAAAGAAGAAGACGGAAGCTCGTTGCTCCAGAATGACACTTCATTGATTTTTTTTTCGTGTTTTTTTATACAAATTCTAGTCTAAGCCATAAAATTATCCAAATACTCCCCTCCTTTTACAAGAGTGCTTTTGTGTCCGCTATGCACCCTGGCCAATCCCCCATCGTGGGTATGTGCCATTAAGCTCAAGGAAATCATCATCGTCATCATCATCCAGTGATCGCGCGCGGCTGTCCCAGTTTTTTTGCGAGGCTTACGTCGGAAGAAGAGAGCGCCGATAGAGGATGGCAGGTGAGCGCCTTATGGAACTGTCTTCAGGCGAATTGCCGCCTAGCTAGAGTGGAGCGCCTTGCTTTTCGAAGCCCTTTCCCCGCTCTGTCCGCGTCGTGTTTTCAGTGGTGGCGTTCCCAACCGTGTCTCCGCTATCGCTTCATCTATCTGTTTCAAGGGTATCGGCATGATATGGTGTCAAAACTCGCCCAAAGCCTCAGCACTCGAGCTTTATTTTGCTGTGAAGCTAATGAAATTATAAAGTGTTAAAAACCAGGCATCAAAATTGAATGTTGACACCAACGCATTCGACAACGTTACCCACGAGATCATTCTCACCCACCTTTCTCAAACTAACTGCGGCAGAAATGCCTTTCAATACATTCGGCAATTTTTAACCGACAGACAAACTTACATTCGGATCCAGGATAAAGAACATGGCCCTTTTCATTTAGGAACCAGGGGTACACCCCAGGGCGCGGTGCTCTCTCCCCTCTTATTCAATTTGGCTATGATGCCCCTACCGGCCCAGCTGGGCGCTGTCGCCGGTGTGCAGCATGCGCTGTATGCTGATGACATCACCCTGTGGGCCACGCAGGGTTCCCTTGCAGACATTGAGGCTAACCTGCAGGAGGCGGCGACCATAGTGGACCGTCATGCTCGCCGCTGCGGCCTCCAATGCTCCACCCAAAAGTCTGAATTTGTGCACATACGCCCCTCACCAAAGTGCACAGCCAAAATTTCATTGTCTCTCGAGACAGGTCCAATCCCTGAAAATATCGAAGTCCGGGTACTGGGGCTCTTTATACATCAAGACAGACGGTCAGAAACAACATTGGCCGAACTCCGTCAGGTGGGGGACCAGGTGGGCCGCTTGGTCCGCCGGGTTTCTAACAAGCGCGGGGGGTTACGATGTAAGGACGCCTTGCGGCTGGCGCATGCATTTGTAACCAGTCGAATTCTATATTCGACTCCATACCTCCACCTGCGGAAGTAAGACGAGGATTCACTCGAAGTCATCCTCCGCAAAATTATTAAGCGGGCTCTAGGCCTCCCCGTGACCACCTCCAACAAGCGCCTCCTGGGGCTAGGCATGGTGAACACATTTCGGGAGCTCCGGGAAGCCCACTTGACTAACCAATACACACGTCTCTCGAAGACATCGTCGGGTCGCCGCCTCCTTGCCCGACTACACATCCAACATACCACTCTCATGGAAGAGCGCGTACGTATTCCATCCCAGTGGAGATGCGCCCTCCACGTGCGCCCTCTTCCCGCGAACATGAGCCGTGAGGAGCATAATGGTCGGCGCCTGGCGCGGGCGGAAGCCCTGGCCCGCCACTATGGATCGAAACCCGGCGTATTCTACGTCGATGCCTCAGGCCCCCACCATGGGGGATGCTACACAGCCGCAGTCGTCCATCAATCCAAAACAGTGAACGGCCTTACTTTCCGAGCCCGTGACATAACACACGCGGAGGAGGTCGCCATTGCGTTGGCTGCATCTGATTCCAATTCAAAAACAATTATTTCCGACTCGCGAGGGGCATGTCGGAACGTCGAGCAGGGCTGGGTACCGTATCTAGCCTACCGCATTCTTCAAAACAGCGTCTACACCGGTGACCCCGCGCACCGGCGTATCGTTTAGGCTCCCGCTCACATGGGCCTTGAGGGAAATGAGGCAGCTGACGCCGCCGCCCGCGCGCTCTCTCACCGGACATTCCCCTCCGACCCTGACGATCAGGAACTCGAATTTATTCCAGCTTACACCTTCAAAGACATCGTTTTACTCTATCAATCTGGCCATGGTCTTTATCCCCGCCCGTGTAAAGGTCTGTCAAAGGCGGAGGAGCGGCTTCTGCTCCGCCTGTATACTAATACTTTGCTGTGCCCGGCAGCTCTGAAACACTTCGACCCTTCTTTCTCGGGCTGCTGTCCGCACTGTGCGGAGAAGTCTTCGGACATCTACCACATGGTGTGGGCCTGCCCCTCCAACCCTGCTATCCCCCCTCACCCCAACCCAACCCGGGAGGACTGGGAGGCGACCCAGCTCGGCTGCTCTGACCTGCAGGTCCAACGGGCCTTGGTCGCGCGAGCCTGGGCGGCGGCAGATGCCACTGGGGTCCCGAACTAGGGACCACCACCTAGTATTTGTAAGGGCTGGCCCCCTCTGGGTCAGCTCATGCATAACCTCCTGTATTATACCTGTACATAAATGTTTTCCACCACCACCACCAACGAACAGCACAACGCATCGGTGAAATAGTCTTGGATCGGGAACCTTTCACGTGTTCTGTCGTGTACGAAAACAGCCGTGTCCGATGGCGCGAGGTTGGTGTAGCGATGTGCATGAGGCAATATAAGGCCGCGCTCGTTCTCCGACGATGGCATGCAGATAATGAATGGCAGTTTACCAATATCCCTGAAGGGAAAAGTATACAACAGCTGTATCTTACCGGTGCTCACCTATGGGGCAGGAACCTGGCGGCTAACGAAAAGGTTTCAGCTTAAGTTAAGGCCAACGCAGCGAGCTATGGAAAGAAAAACTATACGCGAGTTAATGACATCAAGAGGAAGAAATGAGCTTGGGCAGGGCATGTGATGCGAGGCAAGTTAACCGCTGGAACGCATTGGTAACGGAGTGGATTCCAAGAGAAGGCAAGCCTAGCAGGGGGTGGCAGAAAGTTAAGTGGGCGGATGAAATTAAGAAGTTTGCGGAGATACGGTGGCCGGAGCTGGCAATGGGTAGGGTTAATTGGAGTGACATGGGAGAGGCCTTTGCCCTGCAGTGGTCGTAGTGAGGTTCATGATAATGATGATGATGTGGGTCACCTATCTTTCAGGTTCTGCCATAATATCATTGCTTCCATTTTGCAGCGAGGCTAAAGCGGCAGCGGAATCGTAAGTCCTGCCTTCATCACTGCGACGCTAATGGAGGTCCGGGTTTGAATTCACATTATTGCGACGTGATGCAGAAAGCCAGTGAACCTTAGTAGAGTAATCAGAATGCTGAAAGCCTGTTTAATGAGTGATTAATAAGGCGAACTTGCCCAGCAGCATCGAAGCAAGCGTCACCGGTGCCGAGGCAGCATTCGCATCGGTGCTTCCAGTGTAATCACCTTAGAAAGTGTTTCGCTTCCACCTACTTCACGCCGCTACCGCTTCTGTTCGAGCCAGCACATATTAGGCAGGCCATCACTTTTCTGCGCTCGTCAGTGACAGAGGCAAAGTTCATGTGATGGGAGCGATCACATAACGCGAAGCTACCGTCATTTGGAGGAGGCCGGTCGAAAAGACAAGTGTGCTTGAATTAGCGTTCTCGTAGTAGCTTTCGACATGAAGAAGATCAACTCATCTTAGTCGAGCACTGTAGCACTTTATAATAGAGAGACGCGTTTCCTTGAAAACATGGTGACCTGAATACACTTAGTGATTTTATCTCGTGTTTTATCCGCCCTATCTGCCGTTGATGCCCTTTGTTGCCAGTGCTGACATGCTTATGTATAAATGTCGATTCCTTGAATAAACCTCAGTTGCTAGTTTGCGTCCGTCCCGTCTTCTCTCTTGTGATTGTTCCATGTGCGCATCCCATCTTTCTAGAGCACTGTAAGCTGCGCGATAGGGCGTCTGCATGCCATTTCTTCTGTTTAGCGGCGTGACAGCCGTTTTTCAATCAGAAAGCTGCCATTTTGTTTCGCAAGCATGACACCGACCGTTCACATTGACTCGAAGCTTCTATATTTCAAGTAAGATTTTTATGCCTTAGTGCTGTATTGGGCCGTCTGGACCCGCCGAATATCGAGATAACCTTCTACGCACGGCATCCATGCGGTGCTCGGCGAGGGCCTAGACACAGCGCATGCGCCACAATCTCGCACATGACTCTTCTCATGGACGCTGACGGTGCCGTAGCGTCTACTCGTTGCTGTAGCACACTGGTACTCTCATGATGCTGCAGTTTTCTATGATGTGACTCCTTTTCTCCGAGACCAGAATATTTTTGTTCTTCAAGCAACCATCCTATCAAGAATAAATTGGTTTTTGTGTCGTTCGCGTTATCCGTCTCTATGGAACAGCGTTGTTGCCTGAGTTGCCAGGGTCCTCGAAATAACCACTCTGAGCGACGGTCGAACTGCCTTCAGCGTATATTTTAATAAAGAAGAGATCTTCTGCTGCTCTTTTGCCTTTTCAGGCACAGTCGTTTATTCATATATGGCCTTTTTTTTTTCACACCACAAAGAGAGTTGCATCTGCCAAGACTTAGTAGCGAGAAGTCACGCGCCATCACTACGAGAAAAGGGTATGGGTAGGAACAAGGAGGCGTGGCCATGCGCCCATCTTGCTGCACCGTCAGCACAATCATTGCCTGCGAGGCCGCAGTGAGCGGGTAACCACTGAAGCGCAACACGGTGACGTAACTCACAGGCCTCGGTGTGTAACCTGTTCGTCATCGACGATCTGCTCCTGAAGGCTTCCTGATGACTTTATCGACTGAAGTGCAGCGCGAGAGTAACTGAAGGTAACCCACGCTGTTGGCGGTTGTTGTAGGATGTAAGTAAATGCAACACGCAAAGCAGCCAGCTCGGTACCAGTAGTCGAGGTGCGGTGACTGAGTATCGCTGAAATTGTGGTGCACGTTGACGGAATCCAGACACCAATCGCTGATGACAAGGACGTGACATAGCCATCAGTGTAGATGTGGCGGTACGCATTGTAGCAACTATGAATGTGCTCAAGCGCACAGTATTTAAGTGCAGGATTGGGGGTGTCTCAAGATGCAAAGCGAATTACAAAGGCGATAGCTAGCAGCCTTGTCGAGCAGTTGATTTAAGTGGAATAGGTTTATAACATAGTGGCCGCTTTATAACATAGTTCTGTACCTTTAAGTTAGACACCAACAATGTTTGCACTGTCCAATACAGCAAACAAATGTCAGGACACACCTTATCAAAAGCTTTTGCCAGATCAATGTGAACAAAAGCCACTTGACTCACCTCATCTGACACTGTTTCCAACACAGAACATGCGATATGGATATGGTTTTAGATACTACGGCATTTGAACCCGCATACTTGGTGTGGCCCTCCCTAATAAATATAATGCCGCAAGCTGTAGACTAGAAGAAAGAACCTTCGCAAATATACTATAGTCACCGTTGCATAAGGATGTCGGATGATACCCTTCAAAAGTTTTCAGCCGATCTGCATCTGTGCTTTTCGGCATTGGTATGGCGTGACCAGTGTAGAACGTGGGAGGCCAAAAGCCCATGTCATAACCTACGCTGAAAACTTCCATCAAGGCAGGTGCTAAGCTAGGCATAACGCTTTATGCCACTGCCGAACACGCCTCCAGTTGTTGTGGTAGCCTTGGTTAAACTGCACCATACTATAGCGGTGTGCACTGCAGAGCGTCGTCTTCACCAACTTCCATCTGTTCCGTCCGGCGGCACTGCCTGCTCATGGTTGTCTCCGTAGCACAAATCCGTGCTTTCGAACTGATTCCCCAGCCAAAATTAGACCCACCCCCGAAATTTTACCTTGTTGGATTTGAACTAAAATCGATGTCCAACAATCACTGACCGGTCCCGACACGATGGCAACCTCCAAATTTAACCGGAGCCATTGTCAAAGTGTTATCGCTCTACCTTTGGGTATAAGCGTAGTTAAACACTGCCTTTTTTTTTTTTTTTTGCGGACGCCACGCACCGTTTTGTTGTTTAGTCCCTTACATGCCGACGGGTGGAATAGCTGTAGCATACGTTGCAGCTCGCCATAGGGAAACGCAGTATACGCCTTAATAGGGCGGTGAAGAACCACAATGCGTGTAAAGAAAGAAAAAGCAGCGGGGAGCAAAAAATACAAAAATAGAACAAAAGATAAAACGTTAAACCACAAAAGAGGATACAATGAGACAACCTAATGTATTAAAAGTGTGAAGAAATGAAAACAAATAACGCAAGTCAACAGAAACACGACTAAAGTATCAAGCGTGCTAAACTCGGGAACGTGAGTAGGCTGAACATAAAGAAACAGTTAAAAAGAACAAGGTTAAAAGCAGAAAATCTTCAATTTTCGTCATCTGCACATAAGTTCTGAAGACGCCGCTGCATGGTTATGAACGCAGACTTGTTCATCTTCTTCGGGGCCTATTGACTCGTTCAAGAGCCATCTTAATGGTCATGGTTGCTTCTTCTAAGCGCATTACGTCAATGGCCTTCCACGCGGTTGAGTGACTGGGGATAACTATGTTTTCCAGCCTTCTTTTCCAGGCTTCCACATCATTGTTGGTTCTCAGTACTGCATCAAGAGCGGCCGAGTGGACGCTCTGCATAGCAGAGGGATAAATGGAAGGCGTTGGCTGAGAGTCACCATTTGTTAGCTCTATTTATCCGCTCGTCTGTAGGTAAGGGAAATGTAACTCTATAATTTCTCGGACGGCTTCTGGCATTAGACCTTTCATTACAGTTATTCCATCTTCTGCGTCGTCAGGCTGCAGGAGAGTCAGAGCGTACAGCATTCCCACGAAAGTACGAAATTCTTCATCTTACCTGTAAAGGTTCACCAGACCTGCGTCTTGAATTTTTCGCCTGCTGCTTTGGCTCAGTTGAAAGAAGCACGCCTGTATGATAGCATCTTCTCCAAACATTCATGGTCGCGCTTTCAAAGTCGCACCTAACGACATCTGGATGCCAAGTCAATTCATTGAGTTCGCACTGTTGACGAAGTGACCGGAACAGCTCTTCGTAGGCTTCTTAATTTCTCTTTGTTGTAATAAACTAATGCACCGCTCTCGCCTAGAGGTCCGAAGAACCAGGAACCGATACGCTTTTCGCTAGTTAGGTCAACCATGCTGGCAGGGTTTCGTGAGGAGCGAGCTCTGGCGAAACGTTCTTGATTGTTTTGCATGATAGCACCCACTTTGGACGTTGTCTTTGTCAACTGTCATCACCCACTTCGAGCAGTAGCTTAGTTAAGTATATGCTCGTCCACTGCACGTACGGACACTAACACGAAGCCATGCGCAAGCGCCTAGAAAACGCGTCATGTTCTCGCTACCTCCAGAGTTAAGCGGCAGTTCCGTCACTGTCGTCAACATGCAGACCACGTGAGGCCCAACCTCTAGCCCCACCCAGTGCAGAAACTCAATATTAGCACGATTACCGAGCTTTTAGAAGTCATCTTCTACTGGTTCTTTCTTATGGTTGCTTCTGTTCTTTTTTTCGTGGCGACTGCATTTCTTCATACAGCCACAGTCTAAGTACGACCATTTTTGCGGTATTTACAGCTAAATCGAATGGTCTGGCTCACAAAAAGGCCAATAGAAATTCTAGGTCACTTTTGACCACGCAAGAGTACTACATCATATCGCAGGAAAAAACCGGCAATTCATCCTTAGTTTACAATACCCTCCGAAATGAAATGAAAACTTCATTTTAAAATGAACGCCCAAAAATATCAGCAGTTTACAGAAAGTAAGAACCGAGAAGTCCAATCTCTATGCAGAAGTTTCTGCGCCACTCAGATTGCTGCATGCCTTTATTCAAGTTTCCAAAAATGGTTTAATATGGAACACATCTCACAAAAGCCACTGCAGCCGCAGAACATAAAATGCATCCTCGGGTGCTACTTATGTATGACACATTTAAAAGAGACAAAATACAAACGCCATAGACAGTCGGAATGAGTTGCGGACGAACCTCAAGGAGTGTCAGAGAGGAGGCCTGTATACAACCAAGGTGTCCACCGTAGAGAGGACCAGCAAAACGATGCGGTCACCTTTTGTTTAAACATACCCCTATCACTTGCAGAAGTTATGAGAAATGTCCGCAGAGAATAAACACAACTTGAGAACAACGCTCCGGGCTCCTTCCGAGGCCATTCTGATAACAAAAACGACAACCCTTCGTTATTTACTGGGCGGGTTTTGTAGCAGTTCGATGCTTTGAAGACTCGTTTAGGTGCACCAGTAGCGTCTGCTGTACGCCTACAAAAGTTTTTCTTTGCATGAGTCTCATTGTGCGTTTCTTTTAATCACAAGGCTAAGCAAGGACATACATGGACTAATACTTCGAGAGTCAAATCCTAGGAGCACTTCGTAAGGATACTCCGAACTTTCACTTCGCGTACTAATGCTACTTACTGGCTTTCATAGACGACCTGTAGAATGGGTCCTCACTTGAAAGATTCCTTGCCATACTTTAGCTAAAAATTATTTTGAAGAACTAGATTTGTGGTTGTTTTTAGTTCTCTATGGGCAAGCGTGTGTTTGCAGGAAGAACCCGACTGGTTCGTGTGTGGAAAAATGTCAAGCAAGCAGTGCTTTCATTCACTGGACAATTGAATGAAAGATAAATGGCATAGACTATAAAATCATTTTTTAAAATGCCAGAGTACCGGGTGACTTGAGTGCGCCTTGCGTGTGCGCTGTTTTGCTTCTGCTTCCATTGCACAAGCATCATTCCTGCAATGTGTCGAGAGGAAAGCCCCGAGAGAGCCTGTGTCGTTATCGGTTACAATAAACGACATGTTCGCCATATTTACAGCAATTCATTGGCAGTTGAGTGCTCATTAGCGTCACGTTGAATATTAAAAAAAAATAAACAATGAATAATGATAGCTAGCGATGAGGCGCGACTTGTAGGCCCCGCATGATGTCCTGCAAGGTCACCTGCGCCCCCACAAGATGCAAAGGGGCAAGCGAGCTGCCCATTGAGCCACACCATTGTTCACGCATATGTGGCGTGTAGCGTGGCGGCGAGATCCTAAATGATCCTAGTGGACGTCCACACCCGTCTCTTGGTTTTAGTACAACTTTCGTCTCACCACACCTATTTTTTCTAGAGACCTTTCTTGTCCGAATACACTTTTCTCATACTGTACCCAAATTTCATATCCACCAGTGCATAGCCACCTAGTACGGGTCTGAAAACATAGGTTACAGCGGAGGAACGATGATACTCTTCTTAGTATGATGTAAACTGATGAAAGTACACTGATGAAGCACTCGAACATCTCAGTTTCCGTCCACCGTGCCGCCTTTCCTAAAGTCCGAGTTGGCGTACAGGCGTCCGCCTCTCCTATGTATGCCCATCATGATGGAGAATCTTCCTTTCGGGTAGGTGACCTTGTGGCCCAGCTTCTCCAATTCCGCCACGTAAGCCTGCAAGGTCAATGCACGCGAGCTTGTCAACAACAGCCAAATGCAATATGCTGCCGATATAGGGACAGGGACGAAACAGTGCTGGCCATTAATATCGATACGTAACCGCGATTTAACAACAAGGACGCTACTTTAACTGAAGACTCATCTTTCATAAGCGACAGGAAGTTCTGGCAACCAAATTCGACGACTTCAAAACCGACTGTCCAACACGGCGGCCACGAAGCCTATTTCGGTCATGACGTCATGTGTTCGACTCGAGTACCGGAAAAAAGTACTTTCTCAGCAAAAAATGTCGCTTCTTTCGTCCAAGACACATCCACTTTGTCAAAAGAGCCAAATAATCATTTTATACAAAGAACGGGAATATAATGCTGTTGTTCTCGGTGCCTCTTTAGAGGTAGCTTAATGGAGTCACAGTGCTGAAGGGAATGACGGGCTGATTTTTGTTAGCACTGAAAAAACTGACTTAAATTTTTTTTTTCGCGTTCTTAGAATTCATATGAAAGTTTATTCCCTCGCAAAGAACTCTAGGTTCATGGTGTATTCAGCTCTGTTTTCTCTGGGAACGGTGCGGTAGCTCGACGAATCAAGTTACAGCTTGAGTAATGTAGAGCATAAATAAACTGCGTTTATAACGTCTTTGTTTCTTGATTCAAAATTTTAAATTTTTGATTTCATTAAAGTCTGGAAATTGACATTACGGGACTAGCTTATTTGTTTCCCTCCTGCGCGAGAGTAGAACATAAGCGGGTTTGCGTAAGAGTTGATTTTTCAAACGGAGAGCATCTTAAAAAAACAACCTGAAAAGTGTTTTTGGCGATATTGAAGCATTATTAAGAGCACTTCTCTGCGAGCTAAGAAGGCAGAACAGGACGGCGCTAGCGTGGAAGTTGCGAATGCTTCTCCACAGTCGATACTGAGTAGCAGTGTCGCCCATCAGAGTATAATGCACCAGATTCGAGGAACTGTGTGCTGCGTTTCCCTCGTTCGCATGCGCTTCGTCAGCTAAGTGGATCTTAAACGTGCCTTTTTTCCATAATATGTGGTACCTCCTGGGAAGCTTGCGAAAACTCGACTGCTACCCAGAAAATAGATTGAAGATGCGATGGGCTTTTGCGAGGCGACAACTGCGAATAAGAAGTTTCGGCGCTTACAGCTTGCGTCTTCAGTTTCTGACAGCAAGCACCAACACGAACTGCGCTTGAGCATACCATCTCATACAAATCACCAGCTTGTGTACCAAGAACGCGCAGTGCAAGCTGGCGGCTTGTTTCCACCCGGTGCTGGTCGGGGAAAAGCAGAGGACGAGGGATGCGCATGCGCACTGCGGTCATGTGGAAAAGAATTTTGTAAATGTGGACGCCTAGTGAAAAAATAAAAGGAAGGAAAATGCGACGGATGTTTTAATACATTTCCAGCAGAACTCCACAACGTGATCCCCATTATGGGCCCACGAAAATAAAAAAAAAAACGTTACAAATCACTGCGGGCACCCGCATTGGGTGAATGAGAAAGCATTGATGCCTCCTTCCCAGTAGTCGCCCCTCTTTGCTTCATTTTAGACTGTTTGCCTCTCTTTTTGCCTCCTTTTTCTGTATTTTGTCTGTTTGCCTCTCTGTTTACTTCTTCCAATTATGATGTTTGCCGTTATTTTCACGTCCTGTAACTGCATGCACGTCTGGGGCTATTTTTACATCTAAATGACCTTTTGGCCTCTAATTCATTAATGACACGAAATCAATCAAATTTGGCGCACAACGACATTTTATCATTCTCTGCCACGGGGTTGCGCTTTTATTTCAAGCAATTTTGACGTCTAGTACTGTTTTCACATCCTCGCACTGTATCGACGTCCGATACTATTGTGACATCTAAGTGATATTTTTGGCTCTAATTAACTAATTACTCCAGGTCGACCAAATTTGGACGTGCATCATTGTCACATCATCCTGTATCATATACAATCATTCTCTTTTGCTTAACTCTCGCACAAACGGAGAAATCACTGCCGACACGTTTTGAGGACACGAATTCGTCGATGTAGCCAAGTAATGCTTTCTCAATAATAAATATATTTGCAGAGCCTCAGTCAAACGCCCTATGGCTTGTTATTGAAAAATCAAAAGTGTGAAGAAAATTTGCCTCCAAAACCTGTTTAAAGCGCACAAATAAGGAGTAATGGATGGTGAGGTTACGTAAAGCAGAACACGCATCTTCTCAAGTCTTTAGTTAAGCGCACTGCGGTGAAAAATAACAGACTATAACCCAACTTAACGTTATATGCAAGAAATGTTGGCAAGTGCCGCAAGAAAGCTTTTTTTTTTCGTGCTCCCTAAGGCTTGAGCTATGCAGTTTCTTTTGTTATCGCCCAATAGTAATAGTTCATCTTGGGGAAACGATGGCTTCTAATATTGCTACGTTTTTTCTGATCAGGCACACTGAGTTTTTCACTGAAACTGTGTCAGTCACCATAAACATTCACATTTTCGAAGGTTAGGGCCAATATATACGTTCCAAAATGCTGTAAGGCGTCTACGACAACTGCCAAGATATGTTTATTCAATTCATATGATGTCATTCTGTCACTGTATGACTCAGCTCTAAGCCCAGTGAACGTTTCCATTCTGTTTGGTTCTGCGCTCCGAGGGAACTAAAATAAAATTAACCATTATTTAATAGTGAAGAAACTTCACCTTGGGAAAGTATGATTCCACCATGAGATTATTGGGAATCAGCTGGTGGTGAAGACGGGGAAAGTCTATTGCCTCCTTAATGCTGTTATTCTGCCACAATGTCCTCATGATCACCTGAAAGTTATAAAAAAAACGCCACTTAATAAACCAGGTAAGCACCAATACATGCAAAACCTGTGCTACAGTTAAATAAGGTCAGTACTCAAAATTCCAACATAAAGACATAAAAACTCTTCCCATAATGGTCGCTATTTGGGCATGAGTTTCGGCACCCACTCCTACATCCCTTAAGAAAAACAGTTGATAGTCCAGTCGTTGTGTGTGCCTCGTCTCTCCTTTGTCCTCGTCTTTTTGGCTGGTTTTTCTTAAGTATAAAGTACCAACTAACCCAGATTTCAACTCTCCTACATCCCTGTTGTTAGCACTCTGTCCAAGAGTTGTCGCACCGATCCATCTGAGCACTGCTTTCAGTCTACACCGACCACTGCTCAGCACAAGAACCATTACGACCACTTAGAGATAATCCGCGCTCCCGTTTCAGGTTGCTGCCATCACAACACCCTGAAGTGTAGTGGCATAGATGTCCTGAGCGGCTAAAGAATGTTCCTCACCAGCGCTATGCCGGAGGTGATCTTTGCTCCACCTGTTCCGCCCAGGGCGAGTTGGACGTCGCCGCGATCGTCGACGATCACCACGGGTGCCATGGAGGACATAGGCCGCTTGCCTGCCTCGATGAAGTTTGCTCTGGACGGGGCGACGCCGTAGAAGTTGCGTGTCCCGGGGGTCGAAAAGTCGTCCATCTGGTTGTTTAGCACCACACCATCCGACGTTCGCAGCATGCTACCAAAACTGCACAAGAAGAAGGGAAAACAACTGTTATAGAACGAGGCTCAGTCTATACTAATCTATTACTGTGGTAGTTGACGGATTTCTTTGACAAAAGACTCCCAGACCCATCCGCTTAGCTGAGGTGACCACGATAGTTCCATCGCAGCCCAAGCTCGCCTATATCACGTGATCTCTAAATACATGATTCCTGAGAGCGCCCACATAGCTGTGGCCCAAGCCCACCGGGAAAACATTCCTGACGGCCATTTAAGGCACGTTTATATTAGTTGCGCCATAAAACAGCAATGCCGACGGTGTTTATCCAAGCGAATATGACACAGAAAAACTAAATTTCTCTATTGTTACCATAGCGATGAGCTAAACCACATAAAAGCACGCCTTTTAATTTGATGCCATTTCAATACTAATCCCCTTCAAGAAAAGATACATTTTGCATTTTTATTGTCATCATCATCAGCCTGACGACGCCCACTGCAGGGCAAACGCCTCTCCCATGTCTTTCCAATTAACCCTGTCTTTTTCCAATTGCGGCCACCGTATCCCCGCAAACTTCTTAATCCCGTCCGCCCAACTAACTTTCTGCCGCGCCCTACTACGCTTGCCTTCTCTGGAATCCACTCCATTACCCTTGAGAGCCAGAGGTTACCTTGCCTTCGCATTTAATGGCCAGCCCAAGCCCATTTCTCTCTGTTGATTTCGACTATAATGTCGTTAACACGCGTTTGTTCCCTCACCCACTCTGCCCTCTTCCGATCTCTTAACGTTACGCCTATCATTTTTCTTACCATAGATCGCTTTGTTGTCCTTAGCTTAAGGTGAACCCTCTTTCTTAGCCTCCACCTTTCTGCCCCACAGGTGAGTACTGGTAAGATACAGCTGTTGTACACTTTTCTCTTGAGGGATATTGGTACACTGCATTAAAGATCTAAGAGAACCTCCCTTACGCGCTCCACCCCTATCTTGTTCTTGTAGTTATTTCCTTCTCATGATTTCGGTCACTGGTCACTACCTGCACTGAGTAGATGTACTTTGTTATCACTTCCAGCACCTCGCTAGCAACTGTGAGCTGCTGTTTCCTTGCAAGACTCTCGAACTTGTTTTCAGCATGTCAAATTTTAGACCCACCATTCTGCTCTGCCTGTCTAACTCATTGATCATGCTTCTGGCCTGACATCGTTCCTTATTGCTTTTCCTTAATCCTTATTTTTGTGCTATGCTTTTTCGCCGTTTGATAATTATTGCTCAGGTCACATTAAACTAAAACGAAACACATTTCAGGGGTCACAGTGTGCTGCCGAGCGGCCTCGAGGAACTGGAGAGGCACTTGAGCTTAACAGTGGTGCAAGTCCGGGCCGACATACTGTCCTACCGATGTTTGAGTACTCCCAAAGTCAAAGTAATGAACAGCACAGGTGGCGGATTTTGTTCTTGTGCGCTGCGCTGATATGGCGCTATTAACTATATACCTTAACTGTTTTGAACATAACTTTGTTCTTATCAGAGCCATGTCATCACGAAACATTGGGGCGTTTTGCTTTTGGTGCAACTAAAACACGCCAGTCAATGTATTAAGATCCCAATGAGCAGTCGCGAATGCTGGGAAAGAAGAAGAAAGATCTAATTGCAGGCTTCAAAACAAAATACGAAAAAAAAATTCAGGGCCACTTAAGCTCCCCATTAAAGGTATGACGCGATAGCGGTCTGTGTTCCTCTCTAATTACACACACACCAATTAGCATACAGATGTGAGATACCACTTTACTGGACGTGAGACCACACAGCATGCATATAAACTCTGTAGAATGTAAAGTTGGATCACTGACCACGTCAAAAAAGGGGGTTAGTTGACGTTTCGGAACCGCTACGGGTTCCTTGTTCACAATGAATGAGACATTGTGAACAAGGAACCCGTAGCGGTTCCAAAACGTCAACTAACCCCCTTTTTTGACGTGCTCAGTGACCCAAGCCTTTAGCGAAATTGGACAGGGCGGATTTTGACTCGGTGAGAATTTTGGTGGCAGAGGTTGAGATCAGTGCGAGCGCAATGGCTGCTTCATCTGCAATTTCTGATGAGTCTGTGGTGATTGAGCCTGATGCGAGTAATCGGGCCTAATTATTAGCGACGGCGAGGACCATGCGAGAACCCGACGAGTACGCTGCCACGTCCACATAGGCTACCTCGGAACTATCGCCGTAAAGCTTGTGCAGGGCTTTGGCGCGGGCTGCCCTGCGTTCTCCGTCGTGCTCCGGGTGCATGTTCTTAGGGATGGGATGGATGATGAGATGGGAGCGTAGTTCTGGAGGTAGGGGGGCCACCTCGGTAGGATGGATGATCGGGGCGATGCCTAGCTGACAGAGCATAGTGCGGCCTGCCGCGGTACCCGACAGGCGAGTCAGCTGTGCTGTTAGAGTGGCTTCTGCCAGCTCCTCAAATGTGTTGTGGGTGCCGAGGTTGAGGAGCCGGGCAGTAGAGGTGTTGGGGGGTAGGCGGAGGGCGACCTTCGTGCAGCTCCTGAGGAGCGCGTTGATGCGGTCTCGCTCCTTCTGCTTTAGGGGGAGGTAGGGGAATGAGTACGCCGTGCGACTCGTAATGTAGGCTTGGGCCACCCTGTAACCCTTATCTGCACCCCCGCACACGCAGGCCCCCCGGGTAACGAGGAGTTCCACTCCCTCGCCCGATGTCTCGCTTTCCGGGCTGGAGTTGTACCC
This sequence comes from Amblyomma mixtum, assembly GCF_055824585.1. Classification (NCBI taxonomy): domain Eukaryota; kingdom Metazoa; phylum Arthropoda; class Arachnida; order Ixodida; family Ixodidae; genus Amblyomma; species Amblyomma mixtum. Next base: position 317,945,719 of record NC_143013.1, read on the forward strand.
CCTCCGTCATCCCAGGAGCGTCTGCTTACCTTCAGAGATATCCTTACCCACTACCGGGATACCCGGCGCGTTTACGCACCACCGGCTCCCTCTTTAACCCTAACCCAGGCCTCCCACTGGCGCCGACTCCAGACCCGTACTGCTCCTTACCCTATTCTTCTTCATGCCCGCTACCCCGATCAGTTCCTTTCCCCCTGTAAGCTCTGCGGGAAACCGGGAGACTTTATTCATATCCTTCTCACATGGCCCACCTTCCCACACCCTCCATCCCCAACCACGGCGGAGTCATACTGGGAGACTCTCCTGGCCAGCTCCGCTGCTGCTGACCAGCGCCGGATAATTACCGACGCCTTGAAGCGGATAGCCCTCCAAGGCCTGTGCTTTGCCCTTTAAGGGCAACCCCCTAGGGGTTGCCTCGTGCCACGTAAGGGGAGGCAGGCTTTGCCCCCTCTGCATTGCTTGGCAATAAATGTTGAAACCACCACCACCAGTGACCCAAGTTTACATTCTACTATGCCACTACCTGATGAGTCGGAATTCCGTCAAACCCTAGATTACACATATAAGCTCTCCGTACCTTACTTGGACAGTCGGTAGCGTGTATTTCTTGAATCCGACTTGAATTTTTTGTTTCAGTCAAGTGAATTACTTTACAAAGTTCACTTGAGACATGTGATGAGCTTGAATTCCCATTACAAGCCGTGTTTCAATCACTTTCATTCTACGCTTGACGACGCGTGTCACATGAGCGTTGTGGGTTGTTTTAAACTCCCGCGCCAGGGGACGTGGCTGTGATGTCCCGATCCTATCAACCAATCAGGATTTTCGCTGGACAACACCACCGGTGCCATCTTTTCCGCAACCCGAGCTCTTTAACACTATCACGTAAAAACTGCCAGGCTTCTCCTCCTCTTTCGATATGAGAAAGTTATACAGTAGCCGTATCAGCTTAATCGCTGAACCGCACCATTCTCAGACACTATGGTCCAGCTGCATAACATTTTACTCTACCAGCAAGTCAACGCGACCGCTACGAAGATGATGTCCGCACCAAAGATGTGCAGACACCGCATGCTTACTGACTTCCAATACTGGCTTCATTTTCCCGCTACTCTTTTCTCCTTTACTTTTATATCCCGTCATGCCTTTCCTCCAGCGCAGGGCAGCAAACTTGTTCCATCATCCGTTAACCTCCCTGCCTTTCCTTTCCCTTCATTTCCTTCTCCTCTTCCTCCTCCTCCGCCGCTGCAAAACTAGCAGAGCGTTGAACGTCGGCATCAATGCTGGAGCCAAAACTGCATCGCTGCACCTCAGCTCACTCTTGAGAATGATCGCTGGCTGATTAAATAAGTGCTAGATAGCAAAATTTGTCATAGGAACTTTTGACAAGCAATTAATATTTTTTTGTTACCCTGTTTCTCTGCTAGGGTTGAACGGGTACGTAATTCGTGATGCCTACTAATAGTTGACGGTGCTGGAGACGGCGATGACGTCACCATCTTCACCCCAGAAGGTGGCGTGCGCCGTGCCGGTGTCCGGTGGCTGCGTCTCGTTGACAAACCCGTAGCGCTGGAACTCCGAGAACGTGCGCGTGTCGTCGATTTTGAATCTGGCGTCGGCGGCGAACTCTTGCGAGGTCATGTTGCGGATAAGCTGTGAGCAGATAAAGCGAGGAAACTGTATAGTAAAAGCACGCCTCCAGTTTATGTCATCCTCGAATAAATTTCCGAAGTCGTAGCGTATCAAAAAGCCGTCAAGACATAGCGGAGCGAATAGTGACGTTCCCGAACGGTTCGATAGCACCAAGCAATCGACAGTACTTACCTGCCTACACTCGACAAAATTAGGATCCCCCAGGAGAGCTCTTCTGGCGTAAGCGAACTTGCACGCTTCGGCGAACCTGCGCCGGATAGGAATATTGTGAGCATTCTACATCATCAGCCTGATTACGCCTACTGCAGGGCAAAGGCCCTCCGATATGTCTCCATTCAACCCTCTCCTGTGACAGCTGCGGCCACCGTATACCCGCAAACTTCGTAATCTCATCCGTACACCTTATCCTTCTGCCTCCCCTTGCTACGCTTGCCTTGGTATCTAGTCCGTTACCCTTTATGACCACTGCTTATCTTGCCTTCGCATTAGATGCCCTACCCAAGCCCTTCTTCTTGATTTCGACTAGGATGTCATTAACCCGCGTTGGTTCGCTGACCCACTCTGCCCTCTTCCTGTCTCTTAACATTACACCTATCATTTTACCTGTGCTGTATAAGCAAGCACCGGTAAAATGCAGCTGTTGTACACTTTTCTCTTTGATGTCTATTGGTAAACTGCCATTCGTGATCTGAGAGAACTTGCGAAATGTGCTCTACCCAATTCTTATTCTTGTAGTTTTTCACACTCGTGAACCGGATGTACGGACTCTACCTGCCCTATGAAGGCATATTTCCTTACCACTACCAGCACCTCGCTACCAACTGTAAACTGCTGTTCCCTTCCAACACTGTTGAACATTACTTTCGTTTTCTGCATATCAATTTTTAACGCATTGTTCGGTTCGGCCTTTCTAACTAATTGATCACGCTTTGAACTTCATCTCCTGAGTGACTTAGCAAGTCAATGTTATCAATGAATCGCAGATTACTAAGGTATTTTTCATTAATTCCTATTCCCAAATGTACCCAGTCCTGGCTTGGGAACACCTCCTGTTAACTGGCGGTGAACGCCTTTGTCGACATCATGTCTCCCTGCTTGACACCCTTCCTTAATGAAATTTTATTGATAACATTATAGAGGACTCTGATATATATCTTTCAGTAATTTTACATCCGATTCTTCTACACCCTGATTGCACAATGCCTGCATGACTGCTGAGGTTTCGACAGAGTCAATTGCTTCCTAATAATCTATGAAGGTTGTATACAGGTTTTTTTTTTTATTCTGCGCATTTCTCTGTCATCTGATGATGGGGTTAGAAGGGTATATTGTCAAGTATCTCTTACGAAAACCTGCTTGAGCAGTTCGTTGATTGAACTCTAAGGTTAACCTCACTATATTAGCGATTACCTTGTTAAATTCCGTGTAGGTAATAGAGAAGCTGATTGGTCTGTAATATTGCAAGTCCTTTCTTACGGATTAAGATAATGTTAGCGCTCTTCCAAGAGTCTGGTACAGTCGAGGTTATGAGGCATTGCATGCACAGGGTGGCTAGTTTTTCTAGCACAACCTCCCCGCCGTCCTTCAAAAAATTGCTGTTACCTGATCCTGAGCAGCTGATTTCCCCCTTTGTATTCCTCCTAAGTCTTTACTTCCTCTTTCATTACTGGCGGGATGACCCCTTAAAGAGCGTTAACGTTCTGATTGCATTGGCGACTGTATATGTTCCTGGAGAACTCTCCGGCTGATTTAAGTATCTTATCGATACTGCTAATCACATTGCCCTCTTTTTCTCTTAACGCATACATCTGGTTTTTACGTATGCCTTATTTCCTCTCCAATGCTTTTAGGCCACCTCCATTCATTAGAGCATGCGCGTTGTGCTGGCCTTACAATGCCAACCATAACGAAGATCCAATCTCAGGAACGAACACATACCGGTGTATGTATCAAGTTTAGCTCCCGGCTCGAATTCTTGCGCCCCGCGGTATCGACGCAGCAGGCGATTTTCGGCCTGATGTTGAGGCTGTTTAGGAAAATTTTCCTAATAAACGTCTTAAAGACATTTGGGTGCCGTCGGCGTTGCTGTTACTCCTCTATGAGCTGCTTAAAGCGGCATCCAAAGTTACTAATGCGAGAACAGTCGCTAGCCGTTCTGACGGCTCCATGAGCAACCATCGATGTAAGCAAACGTACAGTGGTTTCCAACGATTTCTAGAACTGCGTAGAAAAGAGCCTAATTTGTCCGGACTGTTACGAAAGTGACAACATCGTAGCCACAGGGTTCTGGTGAAAACTGACTATTAGGCATATCAAAAGCGCTCGCCGCGGATCGAGCTGTTTGAAAACGACACACGAAACATTGCGACCCCTATCGACCAGCGAAACATGCATTAGGCAGCACTAAAAATGAGAAGCCGCTCCACACCGACCAGGGCAAACTTCCCTTACCAATCTACATCGTTGAGTGCCGGTACTTCAAGCTGCGTTCTCTCGTTGGGTGTGGAGTGCTCACGCAATAAAACAGCCACATCTCGAGTCAATTCATTTGCAGTACGATTTATTCAAATGGCTACGTGAGAGCCCTTAGCGCAGTGTTCAGCATAACGGTATAGTTTAAAACAGCACTAAATGATCAATGCAAATGCACCCTTCAGTGAAATATGAGATTCACGTAACAGCAAGTAATATCCACTCAGCTGCGACGTACAAGAGCTGGGCTTCACCTATGCAAAGTGACCACGTCGTCCTTCAGTCGCGATCCTTCCGACGGCCGAAAGGCGTCCATGATGCCCAGGATGTAGGCGAGCACCGCTCCGCTCCCTGGCGGAGGCGCCGAGAACATCGTGAGGCCGCCCTGGAAGCGGGCCTTCACGGGCTCCTCCCACCGCACTGCGTAGTCACCAAGGTCCTGCAGAGTCAGCGCACCACCTGCGACAGCAAAAGACAAGGCGGTGCACCCAAGCATGAATACGATTCGGCTCTGAAGAGGCAGAGCCTCCCATTTTGGAGAGATATCAAGACGAACAAAGTTGCACCAGCAGCTGAAGAACTGTTTTTATGGTGAGAGCTGTGTATAAGTTAAGTAAAAGGGGGGATCATCGCTTCATATCGAAACGTCGACCTAAAAAATATTTCGATATGAAGCGATGTTCTGCAATACCGCATTCCTGGGTCATTTGAGGTATTAATAGTAAATAAATAAAAAATATCTATATATATGTATACGCGAAGTTCAGAAACGCTTCATTTAGGTAAACGTTTATTCAAACACACACACACACACACACACACACACACACACACACACACACACACACACACACACACGCACGCACATACACACACATACATACACACACATACATACATACATACATACATACATACATACATACATACATACATACATACATACATACATACATACATACATACATACATACATACATACATACATACATATATAAAGGACGGGCTCCGAAACGTCGACTAGCAATAAATGTTTACCATATATATATATATATATATATATATATATATATATATATATATATATATATATATATATAGGTTCTTAGCTACATTTCGCTTTCCTTCTGTAGCGAGCCCACTTACTAGAAAGTTAAAACCGTCATGCAATTGACTGTTATCCAAAATCCTTTTAAAAGCTCCCAACGGGATCAGAAAGCCCGTACGCTCGGCGATGTGCACTTACCATTATCCTGGACCTCCTGCACAAGCTTCTCGGCGAACTGTCCCTTGTAGAAGTAGTCGGGTCCGTTCTCGGCGATCGCCTCTAGCGTGTTCGCAAGGTCTTTCTGGATAACCAGTTCCCCTTCGGCCAGTAGCTCGCCCGTCTCAGGGTCCGAGAAGACCCTCCTGCGTACGATAACCATGCATATTCGCTCAAGGCTGTGGACCGCCCATATCTGCACAGCTGGAAATGACTACTTACCAGATATTTACATTAAACACCAGATTGCCACAATGTGGCAGGGAGGGAGGCACGGCAGACTCTAATTAACGGCCAAGGTCGAGCGGTGTGAGCAGGTCACCTGTCCTAGCCCAATACTGCTATAACGTTGCAAGTGGCTAAGAATTCTGTCGGAGTAGAGTTAGCACAGCGAGCCAGCTCTCGCAATTATGAGGCAACCACGGGGAAGTGGACTCGGGCAAAAGGCAAAATAGACTCCGCTCTAATGGAATAAATTTTGGCCTTTCTTAGCGGACTCTTTAACAACAAGTTATTTTCGTGGCTGTTAATTGCTCTATAAATGGTTTGGTTTGGTTTATGGGGTTTAACATCCCAAAGCGACTAAGGCTATGAGAGACGCCGGAGTGGAGGGCTCCGAAAATTTCGACCACCTGGGGTTCTTTAACGTGCACTGACATCGCACAGTACACGGGCCTAGAGTCACCTGATGCTTATGCTTCAATGATGCTTCAATTAATAACGTTAGGCCTATGTCATTAATAAAGATAAGAAATTACCGAAGACACTCTGGAAATTCTAAGTGTGCTTGGCGAAAGCCTTGTTGTCAACCCACTGCCGCTTCCCCGAACCGCTTGGCGCGGAATCACGGGGCCGCTTCGGAGCCATGTGTCTCCTTCACTCGACTGCTGCGAGACGTCCGGCGAAGGAGCAGCGGTGCAGCGGCCACCGCCAACGCGCGCGCGTTCTACCGCTACTTTGTGACGTCATGGTTGCTATGCACAGCTGCGCCCCCCACCGGCGCGCCGGTTCCTAAAGAGGGGGAGGTTGCGCCGCTAAGCGGAGGAGAGGCTACAGTTGGCACGATTCCAGCGGAAGGACGGACACCGCGAGCATGAGCCATTAAAGGCTTTCGCCTTAAAAACAGTCGCCGAAGGACCGAGCTCTGGGGAACACTCAACGTAACTGGAGCTTTTCTGGATGTGATCTTCTCGGTAACTACAAATTGTGAAACATATGAGAAAAATCTGTTATCTTGAATAGTAATTTCCCGTCCTCAATAACAGTTTTGAACTCTGCTGTTAATTTATTATGCTGCTAATTTATTAACTCTTTTCGTCGAGTAGCAGCTGACTGGAAGGGCCTTCCCCGCCATACCGCTGCTATAACTTCCTCATCAACATTTATGACTGCTATCGACGCCTGCGTCTTGCAAATACGATCCTTTATTTAACACCCCACAAGGGGTCTTTAAGGAAAACAAAGTTATGTGATGTGATATGCAGTCGAATGCCTTCGAAAAATCAAGCACAACAGTATCGGTCTGGCTACGGTTGTTTATACCAAGTGCGTGATCGTGGACTTGTTATCTCTGTGACTCTTGATAATCTGCGTCTAAATACATGCTGATTAGGAGTGCGTATACTATTGTGTTCGCAGAAGGGGGTTAAATGTTTGTAAATTATATGTTTTAGTATTTTCTATTATGCACTGGTCAGGAAGATTGTAGTTTGCATGTGAACAAGTGGACCCGGGTTTATGAATACGTGAGTGAATGAGTGGCTAAATAAATGGTACTTGCCTCCCGATGGACGTGGCCCTTCAGTCCAGGGCCCCATTGGTAGATATAACCGTTACTACTTGCAAGTCTTTGAGTAATCTTAACGAAGAAAGAGATTTGCGGAAGATGACGCCAAATAACTCGCTAAACCATTTCGTATATCTGTTCAAGAACTCATTCGGGATGTCTTCTTGATCACTTGATTTTTTCGGATCTAAGTTAACCTATCATGGGGAAGTCGGCAGGTTCTATACTCACAGCGGCCTAGGTGCAGGAGTCGGTAAGGATGTCATTATATTTAGTAGAAATTGAAAAGAACAAATTATTGTATATATTAGCAGCAGTGGTTTTTTGTTGTGGCGAGAGTCCGGACAGCGCAGTTGTATTGATGGAAATCTGTCTGGTTGTTTCCAAAATCTGTGTGTACTGTTCTTCAGAATGCTTTTAAAAGTTACATTTTAATAATGATTTTTGGCGTGCTGCGTATCTTGCATAAGCTTCTCTACACAGATTTTTTCACCTCTTCCAACTTTTATTTTGATATTGTTGCATATCCTTTCTACTTGACGCCGCGCGTAAATAACGTCCTTTGTAATCCAAGTGATATTATTCCCTGCATATTTGAGCTTTAGCGGGATGAATGAGTCATACAATATGGTACGGTGTTTTCAAAAGTATGGCAAAAAGCACCTATGCCTCTTTGGTTACGAGGCATATTGGTTAGGACCCGTGCGTCGTATGCTTTGGCATAATTACTTATAGTCGAGGAAGGCATTCATTTCTTATGATGCACTCAAGAAGTAACCGACAAAGTGGTGTGCTGTGATTTAAGATGTCTTCAGTGGTGCGACTTACAACACGTTGCAAAGGGAAACGGTCACTGCTCATTGCCAAATCAAGAACGTTTTGTGCGGACGTACGCGTGTATAATACAGAACTATTAGGTGAAGGTTGAAATTTATTAGCAAATTAATAACCGCGCCTGAGATTAGTGAGGAGTGATGCGTGGTTGTCTAATCCATTGGTGGTAGGTTAAAAAAACCTGTGAGTAAAACTCGGGAGTTACAACAATATTGCTGGAGGAAGTTTTGAACTGCAGATATGCATTCATGACCAGAAGATGGGCTTCTGTAGAAGCTTCCAATGATAATTTTAGCATTGTTTCAAATGGCTGTGGAAAAAAATGGCTGTGTTATAGCTCTGGTTCAACCTGGTAGCGAGAGGCGCCGAACACGGGACGTCGTCTTCGACCATTGCGGATCCATGTAGGAAGCTCAGCAAGCCCGTCTAGCCGGTTCGTCATTACGACGCTGATCGAGACGTTTGACACGGTCTTCTTCGGTCTCTTCGCCACGCTGTCTACTCCTTGTTTCGTTCCGACGCCGAAGTCTGGCTTATTTCAGCCTAGCCAACTCATCGCTCTCCATAACGGCTCGCCTCCCGCTACGCCAAACCGTATATACATACACCCTGCGGCACCCCCCCCCCCCCTCCCTCTACTACGCATGCACACAACTGGCGAGGCGAGCGGCGTCTGCTCCACGATGAGCGCAACGACGGATTCACGTTATGACAGATGGCGCGCCCAGCGGCGACGCCCGCCAGCTGCGGCCGTTGCTAGGCAACGGCTCAAAGTCGATGCGACCGCGGCCGGGGTGTAACCACGGCGAAAGTGCGACTACGGCGAAAGTGTGACCATGCTGAAGAGGCGAAACGGCTGGCGTAGTGTAGCTCTCGCTACAAAAACTGGTTTCACGCCAGCTACTTCAGGAAACATAGAAACAATGCGTTTTTTCACCGCAAGAGCCACGCCACAATCACAGGGAGCTCAATCTATCATGACGATTGCGTAGCTTGGTGTAACAATTTCTTCATTGCAGATATTTTGTAGATATCGACAAATTTATTGAACTTACTGGCAAACCTCTACTGTCAATAATACGGAAGTGATGTCATCATTAATGCGTCGTTCTTTTACTTTCTGTGTAAAATGTAAATCTGTGACAACGTTCTGTGACAATTCTAGCGACAATTCTAGTGACAGTCATAGCTGCACTAAGCCCTACACAGCAGCACTTACATCTTCAATGTTTACGTTTCGACCACACCCCTCCGTAGGCGTGCTTTCATCTTCCCCGTCCATGACCAAACCGCAGAGAGAGTATGCCCGAACCTGATGTTTTCCTCCATCTTGGGGTCGGCTTTTCGTGGCTCCCGGAGGGCGTTGGCCAGGTGCGCCCCCATGGGAAAGCCGTACCTGGCGAGCCGAATGGCGTCAGTGAAGAGCTCCTTCCAGGGCAGCGAGCCTTTCAAGTGGCGGTGCAACGCCTCGTACCCCCGGAGCTCACCCGGCACGCCCACCGCCAGGCCGCCTGCAGAGTTTCAACAGGCAGCTTGAGACTTTGCGCGTCTCGCATTTCACGACAGTTTTTAGTCTATGCTACGTAGACCCAACTTTTGCAGCTTGGCCTTATCCTCAATATTCCTCGATATCAAGGAAGGTCTGAGATAGAGTTTTGGTTTTATTTTTCTTTCTCGCTTTATTGAAAAGATATAGACAAATTGCAGTCTACGTTTGCCTATACTGTTGAGTGAAATTGCTTAAACGTGCTATTCTGAGTTTACTATAAATGAAAACAGTATTGAAGGTCTGGCTTCCAGTCCTCGTTTAAATTTTTATGTCCTCTTTGGATGAACATCGAATCAATAAACGATTCAATCAATCAACCAATCAATCAATCAATCAATCAATCAATCAATCAATCAATCAATCAGTCAGTCAGTCAGCCAATATATCAATCAGTCGGTTAGTCACTCAATCAAGCTATCAAAGACTCAATCAGTCTTCCAACGATAATCTATTTAAAACTATATTTATGAAAACAGAGAACTTTATTTAGGTCCGCTTGAGGGATTATTACCTGGCCACCTACTCTGCACTGAGGAAGGGGACGAGGAAAAGAAATTTATGATGGATGGTAGTGTGCACAGGAGAGAGGAGCTAACATATGCTAGCAGAGCAGTAGATGCAAGTATTAATACTCCAGCAATCCAACAGTCCTCCCCAGCGAAGCAAGCTAACCTCACCCCAGAGGCTTTTTTGTTTTTCTTCGACGAACATGTCCCTCGAGGCAGCGGCCGGGGCTATTTCGCGGGCGATGAGCACCTGCGCCTCCTGGCTCGACCTGAACGAAAGAAAAACAGCACTGACAATATAACTCACTGTGGTCTTTTGGGGCCACGCAATGTTATTTTTATTTCTTTTTCTGTTGCCAATTATACTCTTCGTGTTCAGTTGGACAAGTTAGCATAGTGGAAGTGGGCTGTATTTGCCGTGAGAGATTTCCTGCGGTCAAGTCGCCAAGCACATGAAAAACTGCAAGCGCTTCTAGAAAGCATATCCAACTTATGAATTGTGAGTAAGCGATAGCGATCACAGCCAGGCGCAATACTTTTGATAGATTTTGATAGCGTCGACAATGCTTATGTGTTGTAAAACTATGACTGAAAAAACGAGCAGGATCGAAGGAAAGGCTTATTTCTGCCTTGTATACATCACCCATCAATTTATTGGTCGATTGTCTTCTAATTTCCATCTGCAGAGAAGCGGAAGTACTTTAGACTTTCACGTGAATGAGATGCTTCAAGGTTATCTTTTGTTCACTCTATTTAGGAAAGAAAACTCGAACGATATTGTAACGTTGTCGGGACAACGCCGTGAACAATCGTCGAGGAGGCTGAAGTGCTGCTGAAACTAATTCATTATTAACCAGCTAAAATCAAGGAACTCTAACCAACCGCAATCTCTGTTCAACCAGTATCAGCTGCGACTCCTTGAGTTCGATGCTGGATCTCCTTCGGGGATGACCTAGACACCATTAAGCAACCATTTTCGTGTGTGGTAATATATATTGTTGTTTGACCCACGGGGCACACTATGGGTATATACATTAGCCAGGACTGTCAGCGACGTGGCGATGGTCTTCGATGTATTTTAAATGTGCATGAATTTTATAAAAAGCCTTTTTTGCGACTACCCTAGTTTAGTCGAAATCTCTCCATGGGTCGGCGAGTACTCGACACCAAAATCATCTCCCAAAAGTTTTCTCTCAAACCAGAGAAAATTCCAAATAAGCATTAAATCACAAGCAGGTTGCTAAGGGTCGCACCAACTGTGCGCATCTACGGCTTCTGTGATATGACGAGCTGCAACAATCCACCAGATCGCATAAACGTAGCTGTTTCACGCCAGTTGAGTCCTCACTGAAGGGGAAATCGAACCGGTGACTAAATGTAAGAGCTTTTTTCTCTCTGAGGACGGCTAGAGTCACCATCACCCATATTCAGTTTGAGCTTATGAGGCAGACATCTCCAGCAAATGATTACCTTTGCGACTATTAATGTGTTGAAATCGTTCGCACTTCTGTTTCCAACCAGAGTTCTTCGAGCGCTATGTACTACCAACATCGGCAGTGGTCCTAATGAAAGAGGAGAAGTTGCAGTTACAAACGCACCGCGAGTAGACGGTAGCTATGAAGCCTCCGCCAATGCCCATGGAGTGAGGGATGACGACACCCATGCACAGCAGGGTGGCGATAGCGGCGTCCACGGTTCTTCCGCCCCTGCGGAAGATTCGTCTGTGTAGAAGAAAGAATCAAAGTGTTAACGGAACAAACCGCAATATCCCTGTTTATACCACATGCGTTCCAGAATACTATAAAACCGGCCTACAGAATTTTTTTAACCTTATAAATTCCGAAAAACAATCTGGCTAGAAACTTTTAGCAATTAATCTTCGATAATCTGTGTGCCAGATGACTGAAAGTTGCCTGTTATGGCAACACGTTTAATGAAGCGCTTGTAACAATCACGTCAACGAAGATAGCATATTTTTTCTTGTTATGCTCAACCTGTGTCTGTTTGCGGAAAAACAAGCACTCAATAGAAAACACGTGGAATCCAGGAATGTCCATACATTATCTAGGAAATTGTCCATTGCACTACCGAGCAAACATGTCTTGACAATGTTCTTGACTACGGCCAGTACTCATGCACGTCAGAGCACTGCTCAGAGAAGCGAAGTATTGTTTCGTTAGGGAAATTTGTAGTCGCTAGCCTTCATTCTGTGAAACGAGCAATGAGCAAGCGTTCAACTTTATGAAACTACAGCCTACATGCGCGAAGACAACTCCCGTAGCCAGCATAACTAAAATCCCCTCTTATAAATTCCGCTCAATCCCTTTACGCGTCTGCACTGGCTTTTCCCGATGTCGGTGCAAATTTGGGTTTAAGGGGACGCGGCACCTTCCACTCCCATACCTGGCCACCGTAGTGCATGGCGCAGCGTCGGTGGAGACAGCCCAGGTGCTGAAGTTTCCGAGGGCCGATGCTGAAGGAGTGACCTCGACCTCGGCGGGGCCGGGAAGGCAGCGTATCCGTAGCCAGTCCTTGGCGTAGAGTGTGATCAGCACGCTGGCCGTGCTCACGACGACCGCACCCACCAGTAGCACGCAGCAGAGCACGACCGGCTTCGAGATCAAAGCGCTGCTGTAATGCAGATAAGAAAAAAAAATTGGTGGGGGCTTTGGTTAAGCCTGGTAGGTTGCGAAAGCAAAAGCGCAGCGCCTCCAACTGAAGGAACGCAGTGCGCCGCGTCTACAGATCACGCGTGGCTACCGGCCGCCGCTGCGCGACAACTGAAAGCGTCTTGGAACGCAGTGCGCCGCGTCTACAGGTCACGCGTGGCTACCGGCCGCCGCTGCGCGACAACTCAAAACGTGTTCGGCATTTTTTTATGTTTTATTTTTGATGTTGCAACTGAGAGAAAGAAAACATAATTTACAGCTGGTATGACGTCACAGCGGCAGTAGCGCCACAGGTGCGCAGCGCGGCAAATACACACCGTTACTGCAGCCGGGCTCTCTGAAGGAGAAAGTTGGTCGCCCATAATCTACAGCTGGTATGACGTCACAGCGACAGTAACGCCACAGGTACGCGGCGCGGAGTAACTGCAGCCGGACTATCTGAAGGAGCGAGTTGGTCGCCCATATTCACTCCGCTAAAGGTCAAACGTAACTGCGGCCGGTTCACGCGAAGGCTTGAAAGTGCGAGTAGTATTGCTTTCGCAATAAGAAAAGAACGATGTAAGGAGTGCACGGCAGCCTTCTCTCGCACTCCTGTGCTCAATTCAAGACACACCTTGAGTTGACAGAGTGATTAGAGTGGAAGGCAACGCAAAGACCATAGTTATGGAAATCACCGCAATTCAAAGAAACACGGAGGATAACTTCATCTCATTTTTTTCCTAGTAAAATGGGACCCTATGACACCTGTCGGTGATGTTCATGTTTGTCTGGCGGCTTTTACTGCTTTTGAATTTTTTCTGCAAATCGATTGTGACGTCTGCACCGAAAGCGTCTCCGTGATTAACATTTAGAAGTGAATGGCGGCGTAACCTCGGCTCTGTGATCCGTGGCTAAGTGGGTCGGCACTGCGCAGTTTCGTTTAGGCATCGGTCAGTGATGGCGACACCTGTATTTCCAAGTTAAGAGCGCGATTACATGCAGCGCTGCGTTCGTCATCATTCTTTGTCCTCTGTGTGCGTGTCTCAGGCTGCGCTATTAACTTCACGATGTTTCATAACCAGCTAGCCCGCCAAAACGTTTCAACCTCTGTTTCTGCATTGTAAAAACGACTATTGCAGTGACAGTGCTGTCCTTGTCGTTAGAACGCGATAATCTATCGATACAGGCCGAATTAAAATTGCACTTGGTGTATCTTCTAATACACGATCATTGCGTAAATGAGGCTAATTACCAGCTAAGCTTCGTAATGATCCTCTGAACATCTGCAAGTGCATAGTCGCCGTCAAAAGTGTACCATGTCGATTGGGGCAGCAGATGACGTGCTGCAGAGCGGGGGAGTTGTAGTCGCTGGTTGTGCGGTTTTGGAGGGTGAGGGTGAGGAGGGTGAGGAGGATGGCAAGTGCAGCATGTGGTTGCCTCGTGTCTCATTAGTGTACAAGTCGACAGGATTTATATTTTGTTGAGAAGAAAATGAATTCAACGTCTGCGTCTTTCCGACTTCTCGTTTCTTTCTTCCATAGCGCATAGTTCGGGGCTCTGTTAGCCATTGAAGGATCAGAAGGGTCACTCTGTCCCAAACTTCAATACGCGATTAAAATTACCATGGAGGCATGCCATCGGGATGATGATAATGAAAACGTTTATTTAAAGCCACAGTGCCTTAGTTGAAGGGAAGGCTGATCGGGTCCCTAGCCCGGGACGCCGTTGGTAAAAGCCGCTGCCCGTGCTCTGGCGACGAGGGCTCGTTGTTCCTCGAGGTCCGAGCTGGACAGGGCCGTTCCCAGCCCTCCCGCGTTGGCTGATTTATGATGTCAATGCTGTCATTTTTCTGACAAGCCCATACCATATGGTATAAGTCTGCCTTCTGGACTCAAAATTTGCACTGTGCCGAAATGGACTTGGGCTCAATGGCGTGAAGCGTCGCTGGATTACTGAAAGACATAGTTTGTAGCCTGCGAAGGCGACATTCTTCTGATTTACTAAGACCCTTAGCGGGCCTCGGGAGTGTCTGCTTTTCAAGACGCAAATGTTGTAATATTTCTGAATATGTCGTTAGCGGAGAGGGGGAGCCAGAATCAGGAAGGGAGGACGTAGAAGGATGCCGGGGAAGAAAAGCTCGGGCCGAAGCGTGTGCGCGCTCGTTTCCTTCAACTCCCTGATGACCTGGTACCCATATTAATTCCTTCCGTTCAGCTGAAGTCCTCCATTGACTAAGAATTTCGCAGGCTAGCGGCGTGATTCTTCCACGCATATAGTTTCTATAAGCCGCTTGGGAATCTGTAACTATGTATTTCGATGCGGAGTGCGTTGCGGCTAGGGCTATCGCTACTTCCTCCATAGCCTGTGTATCCCCGTTACGAACTGAAAGCCCGTCCACGACTTGCATTTGGTGCACCACTGATATTGTTGATATTCCTTGTACAGGACCCGCAGCGTCCACGAAGAAGGCCCCTTCTTCTCTTGAATAGCACTCGTCGGAGAAAAAACTCCGGCGCAGTACGCAAATCTCGACACATCTCGACACCAGGAATGCAACGTCGGATGGCACCAGCATGCAGTTCGCCAGGATTCGCAACTTGGGAAGGGGGTTTGGGGGCAGTTACTTTTGTCCCCTACAGTACAATACTCTACCATCGTCTTTGCGCGAGCAGCATTTCATTTGATTACCCACTTCTTAACATATTTACAAAGATAAATTGCTTCATTTCGTACGCGAATAATTCGAACATTCTGATCATTGAATGACGTCCTAATTTTATCGATATGATGTGTAAAAAGAGACGGGAGCTCAGGCTCCGTTCCATTCAAACACTGCGTAGTGTTCGAACACATTTTCAATCCTTTTCAAGTTGAAGTCCTCGAGTTTCGACAGCAGTTGTAGCTGTGACATGCAACCATTCAAAACACTTCCTCGTTCGGCGTTAAACAAGGTTAGTAAGAAAGGACAGCTTCTTGAAATTCATACTACTTTCATTTTCTTCTTTTTAGGTGATTGTTAATTTTTGTCACTGGAGGAGGCCGTATTCTTCTTGATTTATACGACGCTCACGTTGCTCAAAAATTGTCATAGTATGTTTACTTGTAATATCGCGTGATGTGGGTGTCATGTATAACATCGTTGTTAAACCTAGAGCTTCATAATTGACGGACTGAAACACGAAAACAGGCTTTAATACGGCCTAATCACGTCCACTTCTGTGTCGTTCTCTTTCATATTTTTCGCCGTCTGCACTGACAGGTTTTCGAAGACAAGGAACACTATGCAGCCCCTCTTCTGCTTTCATCTTTCCAGTCTCTTGAGCTTACGCTTCTAATCGATAGGGACACCTCCGTCGTTTAATACGCTTTGGATGTAAAATAATAATTTTTTTAGTACCCCTACCCGGAATGTGAGATTTTCGTGCCCGTCGGTGTGAAGTTGCGGTGGCTGTCAGGTGTTCCTTGCGAAGACAGAAGATGCAGATCTTCGTTAAGGACCTCGGGGAACCTTTTCATCTTTGGGAGTAGTGTGCTCGGCTATGTAGTTTCAATGCTGAGAAATAAGTAAAAGACATGAAAGAGCGAAGTATGATCTTTACTTTTGCCGTTATTTTACTGCAATTTCTTATTTGTAGTTGTGATCCAGGCATATCTATGCATTCAGCCAGAGTTGAAGCAAAGGCGTTTCCGCTAAAGGAAAGCATGGGAAAAGCGTAGGGGCATATCGCACAGTGGCTCTGAGGTATATGTCTGGTTGAGTACCGTACCAAATAAAATAAAGAATTAAAAAAATGACGCGAAAACGACACGTAAACCACACGCAGCTATCAAATAACTAAGGTTGTGAATTGAGTACATTTCGGTCTTTAACTCCATAATGATTGTTGCACACGCACACACACAAAAAAAAAAGACGAATGTAAACAATCATTCTCCCTTTCCGCGTGTTTTAAGAGAATTTTTTTAGCAAACGCGAACAAAACCATACATGCACAAATAGCTGAATAAAACTAGGCAAACATCCGTAACATAGAAGCTGCCAAGCAATCACAGCTTTTGTCATTACGGAAAGCATTTGATCCGTCATACATCTTAATAAACAAGGTGGCTTATTTGACAAGCATTGAAAAGTGGCCAACTTGCCAAAACCAGTCGAAAATGTCTACGCATTTAGGTACGCGGAGAACTGCGCGAGTTTGCCCTATTTTCGCTAAGCCATGTACAGCTCTCGTGCACTTTCATTACGCGAACATAGCGCGCGTCAACCACAATGTAATGCTTTTAAAAGTACACTGATTTCCACTCAAAGGTAGTTTGGTTTGCTCCTTCTTGCTCTGTTTATGCGCAGATATTGGACTTTACGTGTACTGCGTAGCGGTGATCCATACTTTTTACTTACAATGCAATGAAAGCAAAATGTAAGTTATCATCCCCAGTATGACGTCAACAAAGCCGGCTATCACTGCGCCACGGTTCGCGCTTTATGTCGTATTGGTTGGCCCCGGTGCACAGTACTAACTGTGCAGAAACAGTGGACAGCACATGCGCTCTCCGTTCACGGATAAATGCATAACCTTGCAGCCCTGCCGGAATCCAGTGATCGCTGACCACTTCCGGCGTATTGTAGCTCGTACCGAATGCAACGCTGTAGGCCAGAATATTTTTATCCGAATCTCTCCAGGTAATTCCTCTGCGCCAAATTACACGTGTTGGCCTACATTCACTGCTTCGCTTAAGGTAAGAAGAAAACGAGTCTTGTGCAGTGTGGAGTTCAGAGGTACATTTAAATAAAACCCACTCGGGACCCCGAAATCTACGCCGGACCTTTACTCCCCGATCTTAGCCCCGTTACCGTGGCAGAAAGCCATTTTTAGAAATGAAAGAAGTGTTATTGACTGACACAAAAAGTGAGTTGTACGAATAAGGGCTACACCTGGCCTCTTACTGTCCCAAGACGTGGGCGACTTGATGACCCACGAGAAAAAAATTATGCTGGGCTGTTATTTTTTTAAATCTACATTCGAAGTTCTGGGCCATCGGAGTCGATCGTATAGGGCAGGTAAAAGCATTACTTTTGATATCAAAGAAGATCAGGACAGTATTAAGATGGCGTTATTGAGCACGATATCTGCATAAGCGTTCTCTACATGCCTGCACATTAGCCGGTACTTCTGCGTCGACCACAGTAAAGAAAATGAAACCTAATGATAAACAACTCCGCCAATGATATTTAACCAGAGTCCGCATGGAAGCCCACACTAAACAGGGCTTGCCCTAACAAAGGCAATCTTACAAAGGCGCAGCTCCCAGGAGTTTTAACAAGTAGTTGACACCTGAGTCGCTCCCTGCGTATTAACCTATTACACCTATAAATGAATAAATAGAGCACATATACGAACGGGTAGGTGACCAAACCTCGCATTGTACGGGACTTGACTATGTTTAAAACATAAATCTCTTCCTCGAAATAGGAGTAAGTATTCCTCTGCAGTGCAACCTTACCTGTTGCATCAATTCGAATATTTCATTCTCTCAAGCCAGTAGAGTACAACAGTGCTGAACCCGTAGATATTGGCGCCTGCCAGCAGTTGTGGTACTATAGGGTTTTCTACGTTTTGTTCTTGACAGCAATCGAACTGTCATTAGCTGACGCAGTACCTGTTTCAAAAAAAAAAAAAAGGCCGGCGTTTCTATACACAATACAAAATGTAAACATCGCCGTTTCATCTGTGCAACGACGGACCACAAAGCTGCGCTTCATTCTGAGCACCTCAGAAGAGAGCCTGTATTCTTGCAGCCCTGCTGAACGGCCCATGAAAGCACATCATGGGACAACGATAAAACAGAGCTGTCACCGTTGGGCTTATTTTATAGAGGTGTACTTGGGTGGAGGAGGCGGCTGCTTGTCTTCCTCTTGCGACAGTGGCTCGTAAGTCGCTGGCAGGCCGCCGAGATACCTCGCTGAACGCATGGCTGGTCGCAGTCTCCCCCAGAAGAAGAAAAAAGAAGATGGTAGACACCCTCAGCCTCCTTGGCCAACACAAGACGCTGGAATCGCGTTACGCGCGACGGAGTGCGTTAACATGCCTTTTCGCAAGCGCTGTGACGAAACACTGAAGATAAGGGAGCTATTCTGCAACGCTGTGCACCAGGCATCCCTACGAGATATCCAAGTTTCTTCAAAAATGTAGGCTTAGCGAACGACGCGCAAGAATTCGCCGATGAGAAGATATGTTTAGGCTAGACATGCTACTCCGTGAACTCCGTGAGAATATGACAATTGGATAGCGTCCCTGATTTCTTAATTGCCAGTGAATGATACTCAAGAAAACAAAGAGGCAATTATTAATGTCAAGTCCATTGACTTAGCACGTGGTTCGGTTTTTCAAGGCCGTGCCCACATCATTACGGTATGAGGCGTGCTGTAATGCTGTGGCGTAAATCAGCCACGTTTTCTGGCTCGTCTGCTTCACGCTATTTAGAAAAGCCGAATGAGAGAGCGGTTGCACTGTCCCAGCTGCCTAAACGAAAACTAAAGTGAATACACGTGGCTGATAAGCGTTGTAATTAACTCCGGAGGATAAAGGGAACGAGATCTGCAGCGCTTTCACACTTCTACTTTGCTAGCAGTGGAGTCCTCGTTCGCCTGAAAGCCTTAGCAATTTTCGTTTGTCCGAAGCCGCCGCCCAGCAGCGCTTCCGAGGGTCGGAGAGGATCAGACCACCTTTAGGGCACCCCAAGGTACCCAGAGGAGGAAAAACACATATGCACCTATGTGCATGGCCACATTCACGCACAAATGCATACTAATAAGGTAAAGCAACACCGCTCGCGCTGCGATGGTCAAAAAGAAACATTCAGGGTGGACGAATGCACGTAGATAACGTAAGAACGAGGAGAGGAAAAAGAAAAAAACGAGGCGAACTTGCAAAGTGCTTATTTAACACGGCTGGTTGACGATTCAGCATAGCTAAACGTAAGATTGTGGCAAGATAAAAGAAGTGCGAACTTGATTGCAATTTTTTTAGGACTAATTAGGGGCCGTGTCTTCCTTCACTCGTGCACCGCGTGAGACAGCCACAACGGGCTAAGCGAGGGGCCAAAGATGCTCCAGCTGTCTTACAAGCCATTAACTTCGTACTGAACGCCTCAGACCTCATTCTCAGACGTTATCTGTTTCGCCCCGAGTACCGAGGCAATTGCTCTGTTCATTACCACACCCCTCCCCCCCTCCCCAAGAAAATAAAAGATCGAAAAATTCTCACAGCTCACCACTCCAGTAGTCGAGCACCTCACCTCTCAGAAAGAAGCCGGTGCATTGACAGCCAAACTAAACAATTTGTGCTATGGGATGAATACGTTAAACTGAAGTCTACAAGAACGAAAGGCAACTCATTTATGGTCCATGCTGGAAAAACTTCCGATCCCTTTGCTAAGTGCGTACTACGAGGCGAGAGCCCTGACTTCTGGGCGAAAGCGATGCAGAGTTCGGAGTCTCGTTGGAGAGGAGCCGTGAGGCTGCACTGGAAACGAAAGTTAATCATGCTCCGCACGAGCAAACAAACCCTTGTGGACTCAGGGCCCGCCTCTTGTGGCGAACATCGTGGACCTCAGTCGCGCAAACAACACAGCCTTGTTTGCCTGTACGGGAGCATAGCCCACCCGTCCAAGGCGGCACTCTTGCGAGAGCGCTTGCTGCATGCATGCGCTGTGTTGCGCCGCGAGTGCACTCAACGCGTAAATTCGAGACGTTTAACCTTCTACTCACACATTGCTTTCAATGATATGCAGTGAGTGACCATGTACAGTCGTGGACAGATTAATTACGACCATGCTTCTGTAGCCAAACTGTTTTAATGCGTTACCTAGTGAAATACAATTGGTGTTTGATATAGTGATGCACATAGATGGCACGCGTGCGCTTGCTCATAAAAGAAGCAAACCTTCCTATTTCAGTCGCACAAAGCGGGAGAATATTTGGAATCTACCTACTAATGGAGTGTGCAGCAGTGGATAGGTCGGCCCAGTTAGTTATGGCAGTGCTTATCTTACCGGCAGCCGGGAGAATTCCCTGACTCAAAATTTCCCAGCACTCTCCTCTGACTGGCTGCTCAGGGCGTCATGCGAATAATTTTCCAGCGCTTTTCATGACACCGATACTGCTGCCACAGTTCGTTTTAGCGGCTGCCGGAAATACAAGACTCTCCCGGCTTTTACCAGTCGAGCAGAATGCTGGGCCAGTTAGTGTAGCGACATATTCAAGAAAACTTTGCGCAGAATAACACAAGACGGAAGGGAGAAACACGTACACACACACGAGCGCCTTAGTCACCTTTGCGCTCGTATGTGTGTACGTGTGTGTACGTTGAATTTTACCAGTGATCGGCTAGAGCATATGACCCAATTCCTAGTGTTACTTCTTGAGGCCATTCTTGCCCACTGAGCATTTCGGAGTGCTAAGCAACATACACGCGGCTCGACACAACCGGAAGTGGACGCAGTGAACAATAGTTTGCACCTCGTAGACTGAGGAACATTGGCACGTATCTGCAAACACTGCACTGGCGGGTGGCTGTTTCTGCACCGGCCACCCGTAGGCTTCGCGTGACCCATGTTGCTCTCTCCGAGCAACCTCTCGCACAGATGGCACGACGCTCGTCGATAGGATTCAGGTTGTCTGCTACAATGTGCACAATGAGTGTCGATCATCTTGCGATTTTTCCGCCAAAACTCGTTTTGGAACCGGTTGCATTGCCCTTATATGGTATGCATAAACCATCACCTTTAGATGTTCGAGTACCTTCTGTTAGATTATATTGTGGGGTTATAATAATCCGACTCACTAATCCATCTTTGTCCTCCTATCAATCCCTATTAATGCACTTTAATCAATTTTCTGAAGTTGGCCTACTTAGTTCCAAAAATTTGGCAGCCCTTTGAATTTTTTCTGATTGGGCCTACTTCCAAAATTTTGGGGGTCCTCAGATATTAAAGTTTGGCGGTGCCCTATGATTGGTCCACTCGTGGTCATGTGGTGTTGATGACGTCATGGCACTCTCAGTAGCATTCATAGATCTCAGAGAGCTCTCATACCACTGCTGGCGAAGTAGCGAAGTGGTGCGCCATTTCCCCGGCATGTGTCTGTTTCAAACAACGCCTCCGGTGGGCTTCTGAGATTCAAGTTGCGTTTCCTGAGCTCCCGTAAGGCTCAAGCGCAGTGCCACGCGAGCTTTGCCACAATAATTGAAAAAAATATCTTGATATTGATACCCGATACCTGCACCGGCACCAGTACCGGCACCAGATACTGAGCCAACATTCAATTCCCATACAGATGATTGATACTGTATAGTCGACAACTGAGTACACCACTGAAACCGCCAATATTGATTAATTAATTTATTTATTTACAAATACTGCAGGCCCGTCTCGGACCCATGCAGGGTAGATACAAGGCAGAAGAATGACGATTGCAGATCAAACAAGGAAAACAAGTGTAGGCACAAATAAATACAAAATAACGGTTTACCACCACAGGGGAACCGCGGTGGTAATGATGTAAAATCAAGACGATTAAAATATTCTATGAACAATTTTTGGCAATTTCCTCGCTGGCTTCCCAGAACCCTACTCGCAGCGCCGCCCCTCCTCCTCCTGTTTTTCTCCCTTCTCCTCTTTTCTTTCACGGCTGTTGCGCTCTTCGGTCTATTCCTCTGGCGAGTCTGCCTCCGCGCACCGCCGCCGCGAATCTGCGCGTCTTCTGGACCACGCGGTCTGTGTTCTTTAATATTTTTCATGCTTTATAGTTTAATTTCTTTTTTATTTTGTTTCTTTTCATATTCGCACTTTTTATTTGTTTTATTTCACTCACGAAACCCGTGCGTTCACTAGATGTGCCTTTTCTCTAATATTTTTCGTGGTTTATGATCTAATTTCTTATATTTTTCTTTCTTTTCATACTCGCAATTTTTTCATTCGTTTTATTTCACTCACGAAACCCGCGCGTTCACTAGATCTGCCTTTATTCTTGCTCAAACCGTGTTCGTGGCGGAATGGCAGCGACTACCCTTGAAGTGCCAAACGCCCTGGTTCGATTCCCAGTCTCAATAAAGTTTTTTTTTTCTTCGCCGGAACTCGAACACACTTGCTAGCATTCCCTGCTCACGACAGTATGAGGCATTAAAGGCTTTCGCTTTAATAAAGCGATTCTGCTCGTATTTTCTTTCACAGCTGTTCTGCTCCTGGCGAGCTTCTAGGGCGGCCGGCTCGCGATTTTCGCGTTGCCCTTCGAGCCATTCGTGTGGCCGGCACGTTCCTCGCGCAAAGAAGGCGACTGCGCACGTACTTAAAATGGCGTTAAAGGGCGATTCACACGACGATCCGCTCGCCCGCGGCCGGCGCACTACCTGGTCTCCTTCCGTGATATTCTCTCGTATTACCGAGACAAACGAAGGGAATACGCACCCCCCGCTCCGTCCCTCACCATAGCGCAGGCTGCACATTGGCGACAACTACAAGCCCGGACAGCTCAATACCCAATACTGCTGCATGCCCGATACCCAGACCAATTCTCGTCATCATGCAAACTTTTGCGGCAAACCAGGCGCCCCTACGATTTACATCATTGGCAATGAACGTTTCCACCACCACCTACGTGTTCATGCGTCAGCACATTGAGAGGCGCGCTGACCAGGCCGCGGTCCAGAAGACGCGCAGATTCGCGGCGGCGGTGCGCGGAGGCAGACTCGCCGGAGGAATAGACCGAAGAGCGCAACAGCCGTGAAAGAAAAAAAGAGGAGAAAGGAGAAAAACAAGAGGAGGAGGGGCGGCGCTGCGAGGAGGGTTCTGGGACGCCAGCGAGGAAATTGCCCAATTTTTGTTAATACAACTGGTATTAATACAGATGATGTATGATTTGCTCTGTGGTTATAAGGATTTTTCGGGAATTTGATGTAGAGCACTGTATTCGAAAGTATTTTAGCAATTCTGTCCACACGAATTTCTGAAAGTTCGAATGTCGGCGCACCTGGTTTCGTTAAAACTATGGCATCGGAACGTAGCCATGATGACGTCGAGACGATCACTTTCAGAAGCAGCCTAGCAAAATCTTTCTTAAAGCAAATGTTCTTCATGCGAAGCGCTTTGTAAACACCTAACTACATACTAATAAACTTCAAACTGTTTCTGATGCTCTTCGTTTGTTGCTTGAGTATTTACCGGCTGCCTCTGTCTTTGGCCTGTGGTAGAAGGTGCATGCTACATGCGCTTGAGAAAGACGAACAATTACTTCTCCGTCACTATTTTTAATAGGCATTTGAAGTTGAACCTTCTCCGTTAAAGTTCTGTAGCAAAACAACAAACAATAAAAAGGCCAGAATTTTTTTTATTAGGGAAAACATGTCTTGCTTATCTCTGTTATTTAGGTGGGTCTTTTTTCTTTAATTGACGGCAGTAGGTAGCAGTAATTCCCCAGAGCGCCAGAGCGAAAGAGCGCCGCGATGCGGCCGTGCTTTAAGCGAAGCAAATGAGAAAAGCCTCTGTATAGAGGAACACACTGGCGCCTTGCCCTGATGTTTTAGGAAGGTGCCTTTTATCAACGAAAAAGAGTGAAGCATAGCACCGTCGACCCGAGGAAACTCAAGTTTCCTTCTAGTGCTTCTTGACTACTACGGCTTGTCGCTAGGAATGCGTCAGCTGATGCATTTGACGCTGCCGGCGTGGAAAAGTCGGTGACCTCTATCGTGTTTGAAAAGTAAACAACAAATGTTCTGTAAGATCCGGGGCATGTTGGCAACCATCGCGACTTGAGATAGCCGTGAAGGGGTGTTGTTTCAACCATACCGCTGAGCCTATCTCCTCGTCCCGTCTGTCACCGATTGTGCAGAAGCGCATCATACATGTATGTGTCGTGTCTGCCAAACAAGGGATATAGGAAGAAAGGCGACTGACTGGACCCACGACGTTGGCATCGCGTCTTTCTAATTCCGCCTTTTTTTTTTCAGTGCGTTTCTGCCTGAGCGAGTGTCCGTAAGTCTGTCTTACAGCAGCCTCAAGATCTGCGACCACTTGTTTTCTTTCTTTTTTTTTTGAGTATCGAGTTTCCTTAGAATACACGGTAAACTAAAAATGTACATTCGATACCGATACTCCGATACTTCAATTTTTGGCAAGCGATACTTAATACGGATGCGCAAAATGCATCGAAAAATTGTATCCAAGATGCATGTAACTTGAA
Source organism: Amblyomma mixtum (assembly GCF_055824585.1). Taxonomy (NCBI): domain Eukaryota; kingdom Metazoa; phylum Arthropoda; class Arachnida; order Ixodida; family Ixodidae; genus Amblyomma; species Amblyomma mixtum. Next base: position 317,970,666 of record NC_143013.1, read on the forward strand.
TACTGCACCACGCCTGGTGCCGCCTTGGGCAGGCGGCAATCCCACGTAATTTATTTGAATTAATTTCATTGCCACGCGGGGCAGGTAGCTCAGAGGCCGGTGAGAAGGTTGACACGTGCCGTCGTGGCCAGGTGATGAGGACGTCTTAAGGCCACGTGACCTCTCTCGACCAATCATTAGTTTAACTGCCACCTGCCGAGGTGGCCACTCTGCTCACAGTTCTCTGGACAGGTTTCTACTTGCCACGGTGGGCAGACTGCGATAACGTCACAAGGTCACGTCACCTCTCTCGACCGATCAGGAAATTTCGTGACAGAAGCCGGAATTTCTTGTGAGACAACCTAAATGCTACGGCATTAACAAGGAAAAGTAACTGATATTAAAAATGCTCATTGTGAAGACGAGGGTGAGGGCCGGGGAGGGCTAGGGATTTGTCGGTGAAGGTGAGGGAGGAAAAACGACAATGAGGGCATTTGCCCACACCTCTGCCAGCGACAGTGTGTGTGCCTTCTCCTGGTCCCGTATTTCGGTTTCCGCTGGTTTGTGCTAGTAAAACCTAGATGATGGGGCAAACTTTTTATTGTATTGCTTAATCTTTTTGATGCCGCTTTTCGGACCACTGCGCCGGTCCTGAAAGAGCTCGAAGGAAGGCGCCGCCGCGGAAGAAGTCCATAGTGCACCCCTGCCGAGGATTTTTCGGCGGACGCTGCTGACTTCTAGTCTCTCTGAAAGTAGGGATTCTTTACCAATTTCGCTCCATCGCGTCGCATTAAAAAATGACTCCTACTAAGTTAGGGTAGCTGATTTTGAACCCGCGGGAGTAACAGGAATGGGAGGTCCGAACAAGACGAGCAAGTTCTCAAGGCCAGACAAGAAAAATACGCCGGTGTTTATCCAACTTACATCGCGAGCACGGACTCGTGATGCAACCGCGAGCATTCACGTTCTGTCGTAAACAAGAAGCCGGCTGCCAAGGCTAAATTTACTCTCGTCCGTACCTTGTTCCAGCTAGGCGTTTACGCTTGCTCTCCAAGCGCGACTCGATTATAACCTTACTTCCGTGAACGTAAGGAAGGCTACGCAAAAAAGGAACAAAATACATGACCTAACACCTCATCTTCACTTTCTCGGCCTCAACCTTTGCCGCCCTATAATCAGGGCGTATTTTTTCCTGTCGCGCGCTTAGTCAGCGCGCACTAGTAAGGACTAACGATTTTCATTACTTCCTTGAGGATACAGGCACGTTTTCTGACTTCTTTGTTTCGCCGCTTCGCAACATCTCAAGAGGGACTTTACTATTGCCTTTTTTTTTCTTCGTTACGAACGGACGCGTTCCTACACATATAGGTCGCCCATTATTCTAACAATGGGCGACCGACCACCCACCTTGCTGCTATCGCCGCCGCCGACTTCCGTTCTTCTAACGGCACAGGTTCCCCCAATAAACAATTTTCTTTGGAAGCATTTAGCTGACTTATTACTTCCCGACAACCGCCACCACTACATAGCTTTATGTTGACTTTTTTCGGCGCGCCAATAGTGTCCTGCGCAAGTGCTTCTGAGAAGTTTTTTCTTTTTTTTTAACACTGAAAGCTGTTATACACAATCTTCCACGGGGATTTCAGAGCAATACCGTCAACATATGCATAGCTTTTTGACATTATCAGTTGCGAAACTTCCCATTGGGTCTGCATATGAAAGAAAAACGGTTGCCTGAGTGGGCAGAAATTCGGGTGTTTACGGACTGCTGCAACGCCCGTGGTCAGTGATAGTGATATAAACTGTGTTCAAGTTACGAACTTCGAGTCTGTTGATAAACGCGTAATATATATATATATATATATATATATATATATATATATAGCGAAGTATACGCTTCGTTAAACGAAACATATTTATTCTACTCGACGTTTCTATCGGAAGACCGATCGGAAGACCGATCTTCGGTCTTCCGATCGAAATGTCGAGTAGAATAAATATGTTTCGTTTAACGAAGCGTATACTTAGCTATATATTCTTGTAAGCAGTCAAGTACTTCATGCTTTCGCAACCTATATATATATATAACAGCCACAGAAACCAATGGACACAGGGTATTTTTAATTATTTATTTTGGGGTGTTGATCAATTTAGAATATTACTGAGTATATTACCGCTTAAAGCTAATTGATTAGAAAAGCAGAAGAAAAACAACCACATGCCGCCGGTGGGATCCGACCGCCGGTGGGATCCGAAACCACGACCTCCGAATTAGGCGTCCGGACGCGTAATTCGGAGGTCGTGGGTTCGGATCCCACCGGCGACTTATGGTTGTTTTTTCTTCTGCTTTTCTAATTAATTACCTTTAAGCGATAACATATTCAGTAATATTCTAAATTGATCAACACCACAAAATAAATAAAAAATTAAAAATCCTCTGTGTCCCTTGGTTTCTGTGGCTGTTGGCTTCTCTCATATGTATAACGAGCCCCTCATTCCCCTTCCCGTGTTTGCTTATATATATATATATATATATATATATATATATATATATATATATATATATATATATATATATATATATATATATATATATATATATATATATATATATATATATATATATATATATATATTCAGTAGGGGTTCCAATGGCCCAGTTTACTAGTTTAGGTACAGTATTACGACAAACGCGACTGTTCTTTTAACGTTTATTTTGCCAACAGTTTCGGGAATGGTATTCCCTTCGTCAGGGCAGGCTTACAATGAATCCGTTTCGTCAATATAAGGACACAGAACAAGCGAGGAGGTATAATCTCCGCCCTCTAAACAAACTTGAGAATGAGGGCAGGGGACCGTATAATAGGCAGCACGACAAGTCTCAAACGGGCCGCGGCTGAACAACAACCAGAAAAAACAAACGGGGAGGTGGAAATGGAGTGTGTGTTGGCCGTCTCTCGAACGCGTCCCTTGCAAGCGTCTCAGGATACCTGATACGGGCCGCCCGCTCGGACCCGGCGGCGTCTTGCGGGGGTGTGCGCGTTTTTGGAGGGGGGGCGGGGGGGGGGGGGGGTAGCGGCTTCCGTGTGCGCCGAGAGCCGGGTCTAACGTTCTTTTGCCCCTTCTATCGCTGTGCTGTTCAGGCTCGTTCTTTGCTATTACTTTACCATTTCCACCTCCCCGTTTGTTTTTTCTGGTTGTTGTTCAGCCGCGGCCCGTTTGAGACTTGTCGTGCTGCCTATTATACGGTCCCCTGCCCTCATTCTCAAGTTTGTTTAGAGGGCGGAGATTATACCTCCTCGCTTGTTCTGTGTCCTTATATTGACGAAACGGATTCATTGTAAGCCTGCCCTGACGAAGGGAATACCATTCCCGAAACTGTTGGCAAAATAAACGTTAAAAGAACAGTCGCGTTTGTCGTAATACTGTACCTATATATATATATATATATATATATATATATATATATATATATATATATATATATATATATATATATATATATAAGATAAAGTCCCCAGAAATTGAAAAACATAGCAGAATTTAATTCACGCCGTTTCAGCTGGAGGACCAGCCTTTTTCGAGTATATATATTGCGCGGTCGTTTTCGTGCCTAATATCAGACTTGAGTCAGCCATGGAGTTGGTCATGGACGACGCACGACGGCGACATCGCCAAGTCCCTTGTTATGGTGTTCTTCTACTCTTCCGACAGAGAAGATCAGGAAACCGACGCCGTGCTGTCTTTTGTCGCAACACACTTCATTCGGATAGACCGCAGTCGGATTCCAGACTAGTATGAAAGCGTGGTTGCCGGATGCAGTCGAGCCCACTTATAACGAACCTGACGGTCATACGGACTGCGTTCGTTGTATAAGATATTCGTTGTAAGTATACTTCCCCTTTTGCAGCTAAAATTACCAAATCCGCGAAAAGTGGCGTTAATTTCGTAAAAAACTGCTTCAAGCGCGTCTACTCCTTTGAAGCAGAACCTACCGCGACGCTTTCCAAGTTCTCCAGGGCGGTCATGTTCTGCTCGCCGAGACCCTTGCTGCCAAATGTATGCTTTAGGGGAGAGTTACAACAAACTGTGGTTCTAGCGTCCACGGGAGCTGATGTCAGCTCGGCCGCGTTAATCAGATTCCTGATGACTGGGTATCACTCGTACTTTGCTTACAACGGCTGGTTTGGTTTATGGGGTTTAACGCCCCAAAGCGACTCAGGCTACGAGGGACGCCGTATAGTGAAGGTCTCCGGAAATTTCGATCACCTGGGGTTCTTTAATGTGCACTGACATCGCACAGTACACGGGCCTCTAGAATTTCGCCTCCATAGAAATTCAACCGCCGTGGCCGTGATCGAACCCGCGTCTCTTTCAGGCCAACAGCCGAGCACCATAACCACTGAGCCACCGCGGTGGCTTTCGTACAGCGGTTCCGTCAGAACACCGCTCTGCAATGTTCTCTCCCCACGAACGTAGTCATCCGGGTAAACATCCGGCCAGCTATGAATCAACGATGCGTTGCCACAAATCTTCGTGCGTCTAATCTCGTTTGCTAGAGAGCGTCATATATCGTTCCTGGGCGCATGCAGAGAGGAAAGGAGCGCAATTCACGTGCGCACAGCTGCACTGCCTGCCATCTGGCGCTGCCTGTAGTACGCGGTAGCGGCACAATGGGGGAACTTGCGGGGAAGGAGGCGCATACCACAGCCTGGCGAGCAAGGCACTCTCAAACTTCTCAAATCTCTGCCGTTACTAGATCCACGACCGTGGGGAGTGAGTAGTTTTTGCTTCCACTTAGGATTCTCTGATGAGCCGGCCCGCAAAAGGTGTCCGCAAATTTTGTCCGCACGTTTACGTCATTCTCTGAAGATAAATTTGTGAAAGTGGGATTGTGATAGATAGCGTGTGATAAAATGTTGCCGCGGGAAAAATTTGGTTGATAAGGCGTGATTAGTGAACTAATTAAACTAGAAAAAAAAGCGAAAAATTGAACTTAGGCGTCAAAATAGCCTCGGACGTCGATATAATACACGGACATCAGAACAACCACGGACGTCGATGTAGTATGTGGACGTTTTGCTTTCGTTTTTAGGGGCAATGTCGCCGTGGATGAGGGATGCCCCTCGACGTCAGCGCTTGCTGGACGCGCAACTTTTTCAACTTCGGAGCCGAGTTTACGACGCCTCGTTCGCTATAACCGAGGTAAGCGGCATCAGTTGTTCATTGTATCTAAGACGAACCGCCACTGCCTTAATGCATATTGCGGCGGTAGCACCGCCCACGTTCGTAATAAGAGAGCGGTCGTTATATCTGCGGCAGTTAAAATGAGCTCGACTGCACTTCAATTTCGAATTCACGAGGCTCTTCAGACAATGTAGAGAGACGTTCGAAGGACTTTCGGCACGGTTCAAGGACTCGGCACATTTTCGAACGGAACTTCTCGAGGAGGGCTTCCACACAACCCCACCGATGCGGCATATGCCTGCCAGCTTAACACAGCAGGCAAAGGTACCAGCGCTGTTTGCTGCAAAACACGCTCGGATCTGCCCTACCCGAAGTTTGCAAACTGCATGGACACCGTTGCAGCCCCGTTTTAAAAAAAAAAGTTTCATGTAAACTCGCACGCACACGAACGGTTTGTCACAATACGGCAGCTGTAACACAAAACAAAAAAGTTACCTGCTATGTGTAGATTTCAGTGCAATTTTCTCGCAAAATCAGCCCGGACCCTTCGACGACAGGGAACCGCTTCCTGAATTCACCGTCGATATTTACTAGCATGTTAGCGTCGTCTGCTGAAAGCCGTCTTCACGTGCACAACTATTTTGCACCTCTTTGACGGCCGTGGTTCTCTGCACCACGGCTGCGCCCGAATCAATCGAGGATGGCATGCATGGGGCGCCCTGAATCGAGGGCTTTGCCACCGGTGCAGGCGGTGCAGTGTACATAAACCGGTGCAGGGTGCATAAACCAGTGCAGGCGGTGCAGTGTACCGCGGGTGAATCAAATGCAGCTGTTGTATGGATGGATGAGCGAACATGCATGACTGTGCGCGATGCACACTAGCCCTATACTACTGCCCATAAACACACAGATTACAAGCTTACACCCCATGAGTCCCATGACTGGTTACGGCACCCGACCACTCCAACACTCGCGGCAAAAGGCGCTCACTATAAAGCGTACCCGTGGCGCTATAGCGAGTTCTGCGCTAACACCGCGAAAGACAGTCCGCGCCCGTACCAATCGTTAATAAACACTCCTACTTGCATCAGCATTTCAAACCACCCAAGCTGCGGCAGGGGTAAACGTCCAGTGTTTCGTTTTCGTTTTGCGAACAAGTATTGGAAGAGCGTTTACAAAAGACAGAATGGCTGTGTAAGAACGTGTGAATGACTGGCTCATTAGGTTTTCAACGATTTCATCTGCTCAATTTAATCCTTTTCTTTGTTCATTTTATTGTTCCAAATATTGGTTCTTGCTTCTTTTTGTTATGCTCCGGGCGATAAGAGGGTCGGGATAATATACGTGCTTTTGGGTTTATATTGTGTTATTTTTTTCTGTCCTGTGCGTCTTGCCTTAAGTAAAACATACACGCACTAATGCACACAGACACACGTGTTCACACGTATCTATTCGACGTGGTGGCTTATTCTAAAATAAAGTTGCAAGTTAGCGCCTGTCCCGTCTACATATATGTCGTCCGTGTCTTTTTTGTGCTATGTTAACACACACACACGCGTACACACACACACGCGCGTACACACACACACACACACACACACACACGCGTACACACACACACACACGCGTACACACACACACACACACACGCGTACACACACACACACACGCACACACGCGCGTACACACACACACGCGCGCGTACACACACACACACACACACTCACACGCACACGCGCACGCGCACGCACACACGCACGCACACACACGCACAGAGCGAAACAGTGCATCGTTCCGTTTAAATTTGCGCAGCTGTTGTACAATGACTACCGTGCAAAGTCTATCTCTCCAGGAAGCAGCCGCTGTGCGGCATATCCCAACGCCACATGCCCTGTCGACAGATTCCTCTGTTCTTGCTCATGACGCTGAGAAACTAGTCCCCAGTTGTAAATCGTTTTACCGCACAAAGAAAGAAAGAGAAGTATTCGCATCAGCAGTATTTGCGCACAATCTTTCAGTCAGGAACGTATGCATTACCTGAACACGCTACACTTATACACTTCATCGGATATCAACGCTGATGGAGAGTGTTAAACACCACTTGAAATGTGCAGAACTACTCCAGTGACGTGAACACACAACTCTATAATGCAGCAGCGATGAAAAATTCTGCATTACGCCAAAAGTAACGCTCTATTCTGCATTCAAACGATATGCTTCATTTATGTTAGGCAAGCCCGTCTTCAAATCTCAACATAAAAAAAATGTGCTCGTTTCTGACGAAAAGCAGCTCTGATACGGACTGCAACAGTGTCTCGGTTGTTTCTGTAACTGTTAGCTGGCACGTCATCGTATGCGCTCTCAAAAACTTTTTAAAAAGTGAAGCCCAACTATTAAAAATGGAGCAAAATTATAGACTCACAAGGACGTCGTCGCTACGCTATACCGAGTCGAAACCCACAGGCCGTGTTCGTCTCGCTTTCTTTCCAGCACAGCAGTGCACAATGGCAACGCTCCCAACACCGCGACACGTGGCTGCACACGGCGGATGCGAAAGGCCGACTGGTGTTTCATTGACAGGTGCGACTAGGCCTGGCGAGCAGCATGGAATGAGCTCGCAAGCTTAACAGTTTTTCTCGTGATTCGTTCATGGCATGACGGCAGATAGCTCGCAACATATGCTTAATTTTCTTCTTATTCGGTCCTTTTTCTATTCTTCGCAGCTGTGTGCATGTAGCGGCCTAGTTTTCATTTTACATCTCTCAGTGGCACCATTCAACGGTTATTCTGTTGCACAACTGGCTAAATTTAGTGCAGTTCAGCATTGAAAGTGTAGGATCTTCAGATCCTATCCGCCATGTACTCTTTCTTTCTTTTTTTTTTTCAATTAGTACCACGTCACGACGTTTAAAAAGCGTAACTTCGTAAACTGTTTTCCTTTATCGTGGATTTCATGTGAACTGATCTGTGGTTTGAACACGTTAGAGATTCAGGTACTCGCGCAGTTTCCCTGAATTAAGTGCTGTATCATAGATATGACCATGCAAGTGGAACAAATAGTCTATCCCAACTAAATGAAAACGACAAATTTCGCCACCGTCACTATTAGGAAAACGAAACCAAGATCTTTTAACAGTTTAAAACAGAGTCCGCCTAGCGTGTAATGTCAGTTTCAGTTCTAGTCCCGGGAAGACTGAAGCGCGCGTCAAGACACGCAAAACTCACGAAAATGTACCCAAGAAGGGTCGTTGGCCATCTTGCTAGAAAGAGAAAGAGAGGAAGCTTTTCAAACTTGGAGATTAAAATTCTCGAACCCTGCCGGATGACCCTGCCAGGCGACGACTGCAATCACCGAAACTGAAAGTTACACAGATAGGACAAATCCGTTGTGCAGTGGACCGTGGAGTAGCAACAAAATGATGGGGAATTTCACGAAAAGGCAACGTGTAAGTCGGCGACATCTGTTGTGCACTACTATCGTATGTTGATTTCCATCATGATCCTACGTTATTTTTACATGTTACTGTTTCCGAACATGCCGAATAATTTTTGTTGCAATACGGATCGATGCAGTGAGTGCTTACTATTATATAAAAACAATTTTACATTAAACAGAAGAGATTTACACTTATACGCAGGCACTCATCCGTCCAACAATAAGCATCAATGCAGTGACCGTAGGAAGTACACCACTATCAGCAATCACTGTGAAAGAGCGACGACTTGGACCTACGGCCGGCGTGGCACTGAAAGGCGGATGAAGAAAAGACGGAAGATAGCGCCCAACAGCCCCACGGTGTGAACCGTTCACTGAAGTCAATGCTGGCGGAACTCCCATTCTGCCCTCGCCCCGCCGCGCTTCCTACTAGGCCGCATTCCGTCTCGCGACGTCCTGGGGCGCGTTGCCAACAAGAGCGGAAACGACCCAGCGCCCTGCGGGGAGTGAACGTCGACGTCAGTGACGCTGGCACTGAGGCAGACCCTGCCGAAGGCTGCAGTGTCAGCATTAAAAAGTGATGTGACGAGACAAAAAGCGCCGCTTGTGGAAGTGGACGACCACGTTATTCGCAGCTGATAAGACTAACGCTTTCTGTTAAAACTCTACTGCACTCCGTTCAAACTCACTGATTTAGAAACGGCACATAACACTGTATCGATTTGGTATTTTTCGCGGTGACTGAATTTTCTCAGCGGACATCGATGTTTAAATTCTGCGGTTTCGATTGGCTTCTTTCTATAACGTCTGCCGTATAACGTCTGCTGCAGGCTTTCATTAATGGCTCGGTTTCCCTCACAGAAAATGGTAATGTAATATTAATAAATCTAGCCAGTGTTGCGATCGAAAGCTAAATGACGGTATCTTCGTGATGCCGCTCACCTCCGCCCCCCGCCCCCTAAAAAAAAAAGAAAGCAGTGCGGGCCTCATGTGTCTGTGCTCAAAATGTTAGCTTTAGTGTTACGAAATAGCCATTCCGCGATGTACGAAAAAAACAAGAAAGCATGAATTGGTGAAAAAAGAAGAGTAAGGAAGCTTACGAGTACCGGACTAAAGGGCTCTTTCGAACAATGATTAAAAAAGTGTACAATGCCCAACGTGGGGCTCGAACCCACGACCCTGAGATTAAGAGTCTGCTCTATTGACTGAGCTAGCAAGGGTGGATGAGCGGGCTAGTTGGTAGTTCGTCTTGGGGGAAAAACACAGCGCACTCCTAAGAAAAGGACAAAGAATCGTCTTGTCTTTCTTGGTCCTTGTATTAGGAGCGCACTGTGTTTTTCTCCAAGATGACTGAGCTAGCCGGGCGGCGGGTTCCCTGTGGATGTAGATGACTGATAGGTACGAACTTCGACTAAAGTGCATTTCGCGTGGTCCCCATACAATGTAGAATTACGTTCTGGTTATCGCACTGCTTCAATTCTGGTCGACAAAAAGCCCGATCAGCTATCACGATCGAGATTTCTGAAAATAGACGTAAAATCGAAAACTGGGCGAGGCGGTGCAAAAAATTAAAATGAAAATTGGTTTTATGGAAAGGAAATGACGCAGTAACTGACTTACATATCTCGGGAGGAAGGTAGGAAGGTAGGAGTGAAAGAAGAAAGGAAGAAAGAGCTGCCATAGCGGAGGTCTCCGGAATAATTTCGACCCCCTGGGGTTCTTTAACGTGCACTGACATCGCACAGCACACGGGCGCCTTTTGGTGAACATTTAGCATTTTGAACAGCGCGAAGAAACGAGGACTAAGCAAAAAAAAAACACATACACACACGAAGCGCTGACTATCAACTCAATTTTTATTCGGAAAGACTCAACTTTATAAATCCTTCAAACCAATTTCGCACAGGCGCACAAGGCATAAAAACACACACAAAATGCAAAAATAAGGCAAAGGACACGTGCGTGCAATAACATCATTGAGTTGCAATAGTTCTCGCAAGATCGATCGGGTGTAACGCCATCGAAGGTTTTGCGACACATGGGGTCTGCGATGTGGCGATTGGTTGGTAAATTGGTTTTTTGAGGAAAGGAAATGGCGCAGTATCTGTCTCACATATATCGGCGGACACCTGAACCGCGCCGTAAGAAAAGGGAGGAAGGTAGGAGTGAAAGAAGAAAGAGAGACGAGGCCGTAGTGGAGGTCTCCGGAATAATTTTGACCACCTGGGGGTCTTTAACGTGCACTGACATCGCACTTCACACGGGCGCCTTTTGGTGAACATTTAGCATTTTGAACAGCGCGAAGAAACGAGGACTAAGCAAAAAAAAAAAAAAACATACACACACGAAGCGCTGACTATCAACTCAATTTTTATTCGGAAAGAGTCAACTTTATAAATCCTTCAAACCAATTTCGCACAGGCGCACAAGGCATAAAAAAACACACACAAAATGCAAAAATAAGGCAAAGGATACGTGCGTGCAATAACATCATTGAGTTGCAATAGTTCTCGCAAGATCGATCGGGTGTAACGCCATCGAAGGTTTTGCGACACATGGGGTCTGCGATGTGGCGATTGGTTGGTAAATTTGTTTTTTGAGGAAAGGAAATGGCGCAGTATCTGTCTCACATATATCGGCGGACACCTGAACCGCGCCGTAACAAAAGGGAGGAAGGTAGGAGTGAAAGAAGAAAGAGAGAAAGAGGCCGTAGTAGAGGTCTCCGGAATAATTTCGACCACCTGGGGATCTTTAACGTGCACTGACATCGCACAGCACACGGGCGCCTCTTGCGTTTCGCCTCCATCGAAACGCGGCCGCCGCGGTCGGGTTCGAACCCTGGTACTCCGGCTCGGTAGACGAGCGCCTTACCACTGAGCCACCGCGGCGGGTCTGCGATGTTCTGCTATATGTCGATGCAGCTGATTTCTGTGCATGTGGACAACGTCGGTACCCCCCAGCTCCGGTGAACATAGTGTATTACCTTCTTTGTCACAGTCGCGGCAATGAATGACAAGACTGGAAGAAGCGGACTGGGTCCCCAGCGACCGCTCACGTTCTGAGACGAACGTTGAGGCACCTTCCCAACGCCCATAATAAATTTTCCACATGACAGCGGCACTTTGTACACAACTCTTGTGTTGCACTGCACGTATCTGTTGGCGTGTTTGACAGCGCATCTTCCTGCATTGGACCTCGTCTCCTCTAGCTTCTTCTTGACCGGGGCAGATATTTTGCCGATCTTTTGCTAAGCGGTAAAAAACACGTGTGTGTCAAACCTGACCGCAACTTTTTTGAGGAGATGGGAGACAACGTGTAGAAATGGTATAGGTGCAATTATTTTCCTCCTGCAGGAGCCTCTCTGCTAGACGTGCAAGGCTCTGTTCGAGAGTAGGAGGTTACCGACGTTGCTCACAGGCACAGAAAGCAGCTATATCTGGTTATAGCAGAAGCTTATCTCATTGCCGCATTTCACGCAATTTTCTCCCTTTGGTCACCGGAACCTTCACGGGCCTTTGACCAAATCCCTTTCATCCGCACCAGGAGCCTCTCCGCTAGACGTGCAAGACGTGCAAGTCAAACGCGTCGCCGTGCTCAGTCATTCATTGGCGCCCGTCTGCTAGTGTGGCCTAAGGATGCGGCCCGTTTGTGTAAGTGCTATTACAGGCGTGCTTGTGTTTCTTCTGCTACCACCAGCGCGACATCATCTCCCACGCTTGCGTCACCGGCAACAGTGACCAAAGGAAGACGATGAAATGAAACTTCACAACATACGGACCCTCGTTTAAAAAGTACATTCCGACTTTTTTCCCCCTTATTTATTGTACTGTCACCTTGCATTTTCGATGAATGAATCTGGAATGCAAGCCTGCATCCAAGTACCAGGTTTTCAAAGAACCACTGAGGTCACTGTTGTCTTCCTATTCATTCTTAACTCTTTCTGAAGAATTTGTTTTTGTCGAAGTGTCTTGACGCCGGTCTTCAAAGTCGTTTTTCGTTTCACTAATTGGCATAATGCGCATATCTTCCAAAGTATAAGGCTGGTTTTTCACAAAACACGAAATTAAACAAAAAAAGACCTGCAGCGGCCAGGATACTAACCTGGGTTATTGCGGCCGCAGTACAAGACACTAGCCACTGTATGATCGTGGATGCTGTTGGGACTGGGAGTCCGAGCCATGAAACGGTCGAGGCGACGGTGAGTCAAATGAACTTTATGTACAGTATGTACAAGGGCTTTTACATGATACAAGGGTCAAGAGCACCACGGGCAGGCACACAGAAGAAGGGCGGCCCCGGCGGCGAGCGTAGCTCCGGCGTGATGGCTCTTCTGCTGCCCGTCTGCTGCTCTGCTCGGGTTCAGCGCGGCTCCGTTTTTATAGCCGCTGGTAACGGTTACGGCAGCCAGCCGTTCAAATCCTCCAATCACTGGCCACCGTTCAAATTAGACCAATGGTCGAGAGCCGGCGAG